>NC_134880.1:43358137-43443137 GCF_041734735.1 Babylonia areolata
TGTTTGGCTTCTATTTTCTTGGAGAGGGGAAGGGGGCAGAAAGAGGAGGTGGGTGGGGTAATAGGGGAGGGGTGTGGGTGAGAGAGAGAGAGAGAGGGAGGGGGGAGGAGAGGAGGGCGAGCCCTGTTTTTGCTGATATCGGCTGACGTGGCATGAACCCCTATCCGGCGTCAGGTTGAAGGCACCACCACCTATATAGCATCCACCCGGCTGTCTCCGGCTGCCTGAAGTGGACACAGACACTGATGTATAGCGTGATGTCCTGTGCAGGTCCCATTCGCCTATTATACTATTTGATTGATCGTACCGCCACCCTCAATGACCCCCTTAGAGTCCCGTTTTGCCTATACCCACCGTTCCCGTTTTGACTCTTCCGACAGACTCTCTCTCTCTCTCTCTTTTCAAACACACACACACACACACACACACACACACACACACACACACACACACACACACACACACACACCACACTGAATGTGATTTTAGTCTGTGGTACGGTACAATATTGGGCCCATGAAGGTGAGGGAGGTGGGGTTGGGGTGGGGGGGGGGAGCTTGGTATGCCTCTCTTTCAGACAATTATTTCTTCATGATTTCCAAGTTTTTCCAAGAAAAACAAACAGAGCGGTTGGCTTTCAACATTTTATAAACGATTTTATTTTTACATGTTTATCAGCCTTGAACGACAGAAAACCATAAAAGAATCCAAATAATTAATTGATACCCACGTGTTGATGATGATGATGATGATGACGATGGTGGTGGTGGTGGTTGACGACGACGATGATGAAGAGCACGGCTGCAAAAAAATACCAGGGTCGGATTTGGAGCAGGGGGACAACCCTGACTCATTCAGAGGACTGACTGAACTTGATTGGTTGGTGGTAAAATTTGGATTGCTCAGCGAGTTGTGACCGCCTTCCAGTCTGTAATACGTGAACGTCAAAGGTCTGCGCTGTGAACGGGGCAGCTTGCACACTATACGCCTTGCAAAGGTTGCATTCTGAGGGTGTCAGGTCTCTCCAAGGGAAAGAACCCCGCTTGCTCAATCTTTCCCTCCCTCCCTATGTTCTCTCTCTCTCTCTCTCTCTCTTTGTCTCTCGCACGTGTATGTGTGTGTGTGTGTGTGTGTGTGTGTGTGTGTGTGTGTGTGTGTGTGTGCATGAACACCAGTGCAGGTTTAATCTGGTGACATGCAGTTCGGCCTCTTTAATCATTATTAAAATAATAATAATGATAATAAAATGAGGTCTCGCTGACTGTGAATCCATTCATTTGCAGTTCTGAGCTAGCAGGCTTCATATAACATTTTTGCAAATACTTAGACGCTTATATATATATATATATATATATATATATATATACATTTCTTATGACTTATATATATATATTTCTTATGACCTTTTTGTCATTGTATTGATTTTGATTAGGTATTGAATAGCCCAGTAGCTGGATGTTGGATATGTGGAGGGGGTGGAGAACAAGACACACACACACACACACACACACACACACATATATATATATATATATATATATATATATATATATATATATATATATATATATATACTAAGGAAAGCATAAACGTTGAAAAAAAACCACCAAAAAAACATATGCATATAAATTACCGGGCCGTTTCTGCGCCCCCCCGTCCCTCCCCCCATTCTCCTCCCTGATGGGTTAAGAATCATATATTATGTGATACAGCATTTCCAAGCTCATAATTCTCTGGCCCTGTAACCCACCTTCCCCCCCCCCACCCCACACACACACGCACACATACACATAAACTTGCGCGCGCAAACACACCGGCAAACGCACCCATTGAGGGTGTGTCCAGACACGGCTGCCCACAACGCCCCCATGGGAAAAATTCGCGGGGATTTTTTTTTCCCCAATGACGATTCACGATTGTTTTGATCGTTTGACGTTTGTGATGCGTGCAGTGCTGTGACGGACATAGTTTGGGAAAGGATCGGGGAGTGGGGTGAACGGCCAAGTAGAAAGGAACGTAAAATTTGGAAACGGCGACTAGCTGTGCACTTGTTCTTTGTATCGACATGACACAGTGCCGGCATTATGTTTATCATGTGGTGTGTGTTATTACCGCTGGCGCGTGAATGATCGACTGTGCAAGTTCACAGTGTTCAAAGGAGCGGCTCTTCCGTTTACTTGACCGTTCCTTCCTTTCCGCGTGTACAATGAAAATCTACTAAATGCCATATAAGGCCAAAAACCGCCACGACGGGCGGAAAATGGAACAGCCAGGTACTCTTGAGTTGTGTGTGCGTGTGTGAAATGTGTCAACCGAGTCGTGGTCACGTGAACTGAGCCTGCGCTTGTCACACACACACACAACACGCACGGGCGCAGAGATATTTTCGGGTGACTCAGACCCAGCCACAGTGATTATTGTCTGTGACTTTTGGTTTTGAGGACATTTCTCGCATTCTGTTGCTGGTGTTGCCGGTACATAATCGGATAACACGACAGATATTGCATATGATTAGGACGACGAGCTCGCACTAAATTTCTTTTGGACACGACTCTGGGTCTGATTAGAAATAAAGAGTGACGCGGTCCGAGGCCGGCTTCCAAGAGTGAAGGGCTTTCGCCTACATATTCAATTTTGTCTCGCGCTGTTGTGTGTTTCATTTGTGTGTAATTTCGCTGAGGGTGGAAAATGTCGGTGAAAAATAGTATGTCGTCGTCAACTCAGGGCGTCTTGGGTGCCTTGAAAAACAAAATGGCAACGCTCAAGGCAGAAAACGACGGACTTATGGAAGATAATGAGGAATTGAAGAGAGATGTGGAGTCACACAAGATAGAACACGAAAGAGTACGTATTTTACGATTATTATCTGTGCTTGTTTAGTCAGTGTGTCTCAATGTACGCTTTGATATTGTTTGTCAGTTTCCTCTATCTATGCTGCAGACGTGTTTTTCGGGGATTGCACGTAATCTAATCTTTAAGGTATTGATGTAATCATGGTATGACACATAACTTCGTAAGATCGTCGTCTGCTACATGGTTTACGTTCTTGGTGTGTTTGTTTCATTGCCATGATTTTGCACAAAAAAACAAAACTTATTGTCGAAAACCGCCCTCGCATGACCTTTTTTGTGAATCGCATTTAACAACAGATGGCGACATTGCTGTTGCGTGTACTGTATGTGTTGATCGATTGGGTTTTTTTCACCGTGCTACTTGGGTGCAAGCGATGCAGCAGCAGACACCTAACCACCAGCCCGTGCAATGTTGCGTGACTGTTGATCAGTTCCGGTGAGGGAGGGGCTGGGTCAGCGAGCTCCAGAAGCTGTTCGAAACGACTGGCGGAACAGCAACCACCCCAGCCAATTAAATGGCCCCCAACTGTTTAATCAAGGCGCACTTTGCTGCACATAGTGCCAAATGGGACAATATTCCCCGTTCGTGTATATTAATTTACAAACGCATTGTAAAGTTGTATCCCGGACGTGCAGTTCCGAACTGTGCATATTTTCGTAATTTATGTTAGCCAACATCACAGCGGTCAGTCGATGTGAGATCTGATGTGCAGAATAACTTGCATGCCATTGCATCTGTTTATCACCCTTTTCATAATTGTTCTTCCATGCCAGTGCACATAAATTGAAATCAAATGAAATATAAGAAAGTACAGTTTGGAAGCACAGCATTCACTTTTGTTTCTTACACTAGTTACAGTTGTAAGTCTTGATTACAGCAGGCCTCTCATATACTAATTAAGTATTAATTAGATTAGAAACAGCACAGATTCTTCCCCATGTCTTTTTATGTCACACAACAGGCACATATATGCTCAAAGTGAAACTCGGTTAAAGGTTTTCGAGAATTGTGCTAAATTAGTTTGGAGTATTATTTCCCTCTTTGTGTCATGGTGGGAAGGAGGAGGGGGGAGGAGGATGGGCGATGGGTGTGTGTATTTTTCACACATTGCATCTTTTGTAGTGACAACTGCCTGTGGCCCCTGTTTACAATTGGTGAAACATGAATGGTTGAAATTAAGTAGACATTTTCAGCGTTCACCAATATTATTTAGTGAATTTTGAATTGTTGAAATTGAATTGAATTATTTAATGTTTACTGATTTAGTTGATTAACTGTGACTAGTAAGTTTCATACACATGCATGCATGGGTGCATTTGTGTGTGTGCAATCTCTCTCTCTCTCTCTAATTCAGTCTAGCTCTGTTTCACTGCCTCTGTCTCTGATTAAGTGAATCTTTTATTTTGTCCTTGTCAACAATTTCAGTTACTTACTGCTTTTATAAACTTGAAGAGTTCCAGATGCATGCAAGAATGCATGCACACCTCACACACACACACACACACACACACACACACACACACACACACACACACACACACACACACACACACTCACACACACACACACACACACACACACACACATATATATATGTATAAATAAATACAACAACAAACATGTACACATACACAGACACACATTCACACACACACACACGCACATACACACATGTACACACACACACACACACACACACACACACACACACACACACACATATATATATATATATATATATATATATATATGAATATATATATATATATATATGAATATAGCTACAATCATGTACACATACACTGACACACATTTACACACACACCACACACAAACATATGCCACATATATTCATTCACACACTGTTGTTATTATAGATTTAAGTTATACACATGTATTCACTTACAAATTTCTGAAGTCAAATGCACATGCATGCATACACGTTCAGATCATCCACATATATACAAAGAAAGGGGGGAAATCAGTTCAGATTTTCTTTTTTGTTGTTTTTTGTTGAAAGATAACAATTTAAAGAAATGCATCAGTTTCAAACACAAAGCAGAGTTAGAATGGTAATATCACAAAATCATTTTTCAGTTTAATACTATTGTGTGTTTTTTTGTTGTTGTTTTTTTTAAAGCTTCCATTGTAAAATTGTAGCACAAGTGAAATGGATCGATGCAGTTCCCAGTAGCTGGTTAATCTATAGATAAGGTTGAAAGAGGCACGGTAACATTAATCTGTAATTCACTAATTGTCAGTTGAAAGAGGCTTTGTTGTGTCCTGACATTTGCAGATTGTGTGTCCGTGTAACACAACCAGCGAAATCAACTGGATCTTTTTTCCTTTCTTTTTCTCTCCTCTTTCTTGTCATTTCCTTTTCTTTTCTTTTGTTATAGCCACTATGACAGAACTTTATATAAACATGTTAGACACTTACAAGTTTACTCTGAATGAAAAAAAAAAATGTAATAAAGTAAAATGTGTAGTTTTCTAGATGTGTGGCTTAGCTGTTTACTTTGAAGAACTTTATTGTGGATTAGGCTGACATGTTTCATTGTTTAAAGTTTTTAAACCCATGATTTATACTTGTTTCTAACTTTATTTTGTGTGTAGTACTCATGTGGGCGTCACTGTGTGTGTGTGTGTGTGTGTGTGTGTGTGTGTGTGCATGTAGACATCAAACAGTGTAGACTGGAGAAATAAGGTTTAATCAAATTAATGATTGCATAAATTCTCTGTTAACTGGTCTTCGTACCACGCTCGAGTGCCACACTGCCAGTTGCAAAAAAAAAAATCTAGAAAAAGATTCTAAGTGAGTGGGACTGGAAGAGGGGAGTGTAATAATTTGCCAAAACAGCATTTTAACCACTCAAAGTTATTCTGGCCTTACAGAACTTTGACTCTGAGACTGATAATTTTCTGCTGGTTTTCTATCTAGTCAGTATTTTTAATGTCTCTTTCAGTGCTTGAGTTATTTGAAGTAGTTTTCCTGCAGCCCAGTACATGAATAGGAGTTGGCAGTACTTCAGTGCTTTTTTTGTTTTATTCTTTTAACTCCCGGTAAAAGCTATGTTGTCATTGTTACACTAACACTAACACAAGTGTCAGTGCATAGAGAGACATGTACAACTGGAAGTGTAAAAGTCTTACTCTAGTCTCCAGTCTAACTCTGTGGGGTCTGTTAATGAGTGCATCCATGATGGAGGGCGGGACAGGATGATGGATGTGTTCACTCCCCTGCCCCTCATCCCCCCTTGGCCCCCTACACCCTCCTCCGCCCCTTCACTGCTCAACAGTGGAGAACTGAAATATTACACTGCTTTTACATCAGGGTTATGAAAGTGTGCCCACAAGGGAATCCCTTCTTGAGGTAATGACATGGCAGTGATGAATACATAACTGTCGTCCTATTCTATTGGGCATGTCGGCAAGCTTTGGAAAGTTGGGGTTCATCGGGTGATGGAGAGGCAGTTTCAGGGACAAGAGAGCGATCTTGCAAACTGCCCCATGTTGAATTACACAGCATGACCAAGCATGCACACTGGCATGAGTATGCGTGTGCATGACGCATACACGCAGGTATGCACAGAACACACACACACACACACACACACACACACACACACACACACAAAGTGACACACACACACAAAGTGACACACACAGTGACCCACACGCATGCATGCACATGCACACGAGGTCACACATATGCACGCACACATTCTCTCTCTCTCTCTCTCTCTCTCTTTGTCTTTCTGGCTGTTTTATTCCCTGCATGTCACAAGAAGGAAAACAAAGCTGCTCAAACTTAAAGCATGCTGATATTGCATCACTGGGAAAGCCAAAACCAAACATACCTCAGTATGTTTAGTATCCAGCTGAACTTCATAATTTACACTTAACAAGCATTCCAACATCAATTGTTTTTCTCTCATTTGCTTGAAAGTTGAATTTTTAGATCAACTCTTGGTCACTGTGACTAAGCAGACAGCATATAAAATACACGTGCAAGCATCGGTTTCAGTGTACTATCCTTTGGTAGAAACCCAGGAATGTCTGACTCACTGAGTGCGAGAAGGTGAAAGAAAGAAGTGTTTGTAGAACAGCCTTTCTCCACCCTCCCATTTTCCCTCACCCAGCTAATTAAATGGCCATCTATCCCAGGCAAGTCCCCAGAGGGGCATTAAGGTGTAGGGGGGTGAGGGGGGGTGGGGAGCGCTTGGGGACTGTTTGTTGAGGTTACAGGTGGAAAGGTCGGGAGACTGAGCCTTGGGTAGTGTGCTGGGAGGGATCTGGCCTCACACAGTCACTGCTGAATGCTGACTGTTCAAGTCTTGTTAGGGAATTACACCTGGTTCTCTATGTCATAGACGTAGGGGAGGAAATAAAAAGGAAGAATTATATGGGGCGGGAGTGCAATTTTTTTTTTCTTTTTTGTTGTTGAATTATCTGGGAGTAGTTCCTGATGGCTTATTTAAAGTCTTTGAAAAACACAGGCCTGAATCCTGTAACCTGTTAGTATTACCTGATCAGTTTGAGAGAACTTTGACAGGTGCACCTGATATCATGAACTGAGGATCCTGGTGTCAGTGACTCAGTCTTTTGGCATGTCTTGTTATTTTATGTTCACATGTTGATATGTTGAGTTCTAAAACATGTAATTCAAGGAGCAACAGCTTCATGTACAGAGTCGCTAAGTTGATGGCAGTGTGTGTGGTTTGATGTTGGACTGAGGTGAGGGTCAGACTGCAGAGAGCATTAGATTTCAGTTGGCGTTAAACTGTTAGACTGCAGATAGAGTTGGACTGTTTAGACTGCAGATAGGGTTACACTGCAGATAGGGTTACACTGTTAGAGAGCGTTAGATAGACTGCAAAGAGCGTTCGACAGAAGAGAGCCCTAGACTGCAGAGAGGGTTAGATTGCAGAAAGAATTAGACTGTTAGACTGCAGAGTGTTACAGTGCAGTGTTAGACTGCAGAAAGTGTTATAGTGCAGAGAGTGTTAGACTGCAGTAAGCGTTCGCCTTCAGACTCTTAGACTGTAGAAAGCGTTATAGTGCAGTGTTAGACTGCAGACAGCGTTCAACTTCAGAGACCGTTGGACGGCAGAGAGGTTGACAAGGAGAGGAAGGGGTGTGTTAGGAATGGTGTGTGTGGGCTGACACTGAAGAGTCCACTGTTGGAACAAGATCCTGCTGTAGGGCCCGTGCTGATCCAGCGGCCTGCGGCCCATGAATACATGTTTGTGTATTTATTAATAAGGCACTTGAATGCGTTTCCTTCCCAGCCGCCTATTTCCTGGCTGCTTGTCACACACACACGGTGTACATGCACACCACAAGGCGGCTTTGCAAGTTACTGCCTTGGGTTCTGATTCACAGCGTCAGTACTGTACACTCGCATACTTTAGGAGTTTAGCATACCAGTTTATGTACACGTACACAAGTCGTTGAATTCCACTTACACTCTTTAGATGTGTCTGCTGTCTCTCTGCCTTTCCTCATGCACTCCATCCAGTCTTCTCTGCCCCATTGATCAGAAAGAGGATTATTGTGTATGGTCTGAAGAGTATAGACTCAATAACAAATTTTGAAAAAAAACAAAACTAAAGCGTTTTGTTAGTTTAAGTTAATTTTAGCTTATTTAAAGTTCTGTGTGGGCATCTGTGTGCACATGAGTGCACTTGTGATCTGAGCGTGTGACACTTAAGTTTAAAAAAAAACAACCCCTGATCCTGATCAAAATATGATCAATATTAACATTGACCATGTAATTGGTTTTGCACAACAGTCTGAAGGACATGCCATGTGAATGATTCTGACAGGATGAGAGGGGGAAGAGGGTGAGGGGGTGATGAGTGGAAACCATCTATGACTGAAAAAAAAAAAAAATCATGGAAGTCAAATTCTTTGAGTTTGAAAGTGAAATGTGTAACTTACTAACTTGGTAACGCTATTGCTTGGGATTGGCTTTTTGTGGAGTAACTGGGCACATGAATGGTATCCTGGGTTGTTTTTTTTTTTCATGAATTAAAAAAAAAAAAAAAAAAAAGAGAGAGAGAAGAAATTTATAAGCATGTATAAGGCCAAGGGATGGGAGGAGATCACACACCCATGTCAAGAAAAGGTGTGTGTGTGGAGGGGGGGGGGGGGAGAGGACAATGGAAAGTGAGGTGGGCGATGAGGGAGGGGCGGTGAGGGAGCAAAGAAAGCCCGGGAGACCCTAGAATAACACAGGGCCCACCTTACTGTGTGTGTGTGTGTGTGTGTGTCACTGTGTTGGTCACTGTGTGGTGTGTGTGTGTGTGTGTGTGTGTCACAGCCGATGTCTCCCTGCCCCTGGTATGCCAGCAATTCATCTGTGCACAGGCCACATGTGTGTAGGTGTGGTTACAACTGTCAAGGGGTGATGGGTGTGGTGATGGTGGTGGTGCGTGGGTCTCATTTTTAGGGTTGGGGGGCGGAGGAGGGGGAGGGAAGCTGGGGGACACCCTGTTTAACTCCCTTTTATGATGAAAAAATTATCTTTGAAAGATTAGAAACTTGGACAGAGTGCTTTGTGTCACACAAATGATGACGCTGAACCCTGAAGTACAGACAGAATACGGCAGTGTGGGCAACTTGCTGCTCATTACCCTGGGGAAATAATCACATAAAGTTTTGTCTTGTTTCGTTTGATTTTGTCTCATTAAATACTCTCTTTTTTTTCTCTTATAATAAGTTATATATATATATAATATATATATATGTGTGTGTGTGTGTGTGTGTGTGTGTGTGTGTTTCTCTATGTGAAAATCTACCTTGGCTAGTTACTGGAAGTCCAGTTTATAATTTCTTTCTCATTGCTCACCGCTCCGTCTTTGTCTCTGCATAGTCTGTAGAAATTAGTACAGTTACTACACAATATAAATTTTAAGTATGATGTTTAGAGGCAAAGTGCACATATGTAAATATTTGTGCAGAATACTTACCAGTATCATTGTTAACACAAATTTAAATGTTTTAAATAATGCAGCGGTTAAAACCTTCAAGTAATATTCAACCATTTAATTTAAATCTCAATGCAATGGGGACTGCTTCATGAGCTAGTTGAGAGAAGCTGACAATATCAGTATATCACGTTTATGGTATTTTCACCATTTTTAGAACTGTACAAAAATAGTCTAGCCAGCTGCTCAGGATATTGTATATTATTTGGCCATTTAGGGTACAGTGTTACATCAGTATGTAGTATATATGTGATTTTATAGGAAATCGGAGAGGAAATTCATGTGCAGCTTCTGATATAATATGGCTCACAGAACTGTGAAATAGTAAAATTAAAATGTTGTTTGCTGAGGAACAGATGTTATCATTATAAACTTGGGGTGTGTTTGTGTGTGTGTATGAGTGTGTGTGTGCAGGTACATGTATACAAACTTTGTTTACAAATTGTGATAACCTATTTCCTTTCTGCAATAATTGAAAAGTATAATTAAAAAATGTTATGTAATTAATATACCACAGTAACAGACACATGTAGCATAGGGTCAGAAAACTGAACAATTATCCCTTGTATCCAGTGCTAGATTATTAACATAGGTCTCAGAAATGTTCCAGGAGAGATCTATATTACCTGCCTTGTATCCTTCATTGTCTATACAGATGCTTGCTGCAAAAAACACATTTTTATTCGCCTGAACTAATGATTAAGAAAAAAAAAAAAAGAGTAAGTAAAGTATAGGTCGATGTTACAAACTGACACAAGCAATGAAAAAAACAGGAACTGTATCAATGTATTTTGCACACAGTATGTACAGTAATGGCAAGAAGTACAATCCATACTAAGAATATGCTGATAGATGTCTATAGATACACTGGTTGTTAAGTATGAGCACTGATGTATTCTTTTGTGTACTTCTCAAAAGTCTTTGAGTTTCAAAAATTTCTGCTGAATTGTGCAGCAGTGCACCTGTCTGGAAATGCACAATGTGAAGCTATAATCATATAGTATTAATTTATAATAAATAATTATGTAGTGTGTGCACTGTACTAAAAAAAAAAGCATTTGTCATGCTTCATAGAGGGTGTGTGTGTGTGTGTGTGTGTGTGTGTGACTGAGACTCTGTGTGTGTGTGTGTGTGTGTGTGTGTGTGTGTGTGTGTGTGTGCATATGTGTGTGAATGAGTAACCTCAGCTTCATCCAACCATACGTGATATCCAAAGCCTTACAAATGGCTTTTTCATGGCTTCAACAGCTTAAGTCGGCCATATTGAGTGAACTTCAGCAATACCAAAAGCACCTGCACAGTTCTTTTCTGTGCATTGAATGAACCACAGTTTGACAGGTCTTCACAGACCCTCTTCTCTGTCTCTTTTTTTTTTTTTTTTTTTTTTTTTTTAACAGCCAAATGGGACAAGCTGTGGGTATCATGAGCAACGCAAACCTTTTTGTGGAAGGTGATGACTCATTCTGCGCTTACTCACTGCCTACCAGTATTATTTTGAAGTGTGTGGGGGGGAGGGGAAACAGAATGTAGCCTGGGGACCACTCTGCAATTGGTGCGTTTCCTCCTTAAGTAAGAGTGTTTTGCTAAACCTTTTTTTTTGTTTCTTTTTCTTTTTAAAGAGCTTTCTTTTTCGTTTTTGTTTCTATACTTAAACCACTATTTTCTTTTCGCTTAACCCACACCTGTGGAAAGAGAAATATATTGAGATGTGCGGTTTAATGGATGTTATTTATTTCTCTGCCGCCCTCCCCCCCCCCCCCCATCCCGCCCCAACACACACACACACACACACACACACACACACACACACGCTACACACACTCACACTTAAATTTAAATGAAATAACAGAGTAACACGGGAAGATAATTTTCGCCAGTCACTTTCCCATTGCACTTTTTTTTTTTCTCTCTCTCTGTGCTGTCTGTGTGATCTGTCTGAACATCTTGTTTGCTTTCTGCACTGTATGAAAAGAATTTCTGAATTAGTCTTTCTTACATGCACAACCCCTCACAGATGTGTGCACACATGTGCACATTGTGACAAAAACACACATAACACACAAACACACTCTCCCCGTCTGTCTCTTTCTGTTTCTCAAGTCTCTCCCTGTCTCTGAGTCTGAGTCTCTCTTCTCCATCTCTGTTCCTCTCTCTGTCTCTGTCTCTGTTTCCCTCTCTCTCTCTCTCAGGCATGCTTGATTTAACTCATATTGTCCTGAACAGCGGCATCTACAGTCTCATCCTTGCACATAATGTATTTAACACATTTATATGAGCACATGCATACATGTAATGTATAGAAAAAGTTACAATGATGACACACAGTGACACACTATACGACTTCTACATACACACACAAATACCACATGCACGTACGCACATAGTGACATACGCACATTCTCTGTCACTCACAGAATGGCATACTTAAGTGTGTGGGTGCATGCACATTACACTTCAGTGACATTATATACTACATGGCCCTACTTCTCTGTGGACGCTGTTCGTTGACTGCTAAAAATAGATAAAGGGAATGATGAATGAAAAGTAGACCTGTCTGTGGGATGGGGGAGGAGGGGGTTGGGGTGTGGGGGGGGGGGGGGGCAGGGAAGGACTCAACAATAAAAGTTACAAAGTGAAGTGGGAGGGGCAGTGGTGGGAAAAGGTTTGAGTCAACATCACACCAAGACAGCACCCACAACCACCACCACCACCACCACCACCACAGGCAGCAGCAGCAGCACTGCAACATATGCCGTGGTGGGTGACAAACAAACATGGGCTGACCTTTTCACAAGGGCTGCCTTGCCTGCTGCCTGCAACTGAGTTTGCCATCAGCGCTTGTGTGGGTTCCCCTTCCTCGCCGAAAGGGACCCACTTAACCCCGAACTGCTCACACTCAAAGGGGCCTGTTTGTTGAAAAGGAAGCTCAGCTGTCAAAGGATGAGTGTGTCAAGTTTCTCGGGCGGGTGACAGACAGCCAGTGACACAGGCCTGCCTCTGTCATACATGTCAGGGATCGGCCTGAATCCGATCGACCACCACCCCGTGTCACTCACTGCCCCCACCCTCTCTCTGTTCTTGTTGTTTTCAACTGGAAAAGTTGAATGAATATCATGTTTTATGGTCAGCTATAAATCAAACTCGGTTGCCAGCATAGTGTCAAGAACTTTTGACGATATATATGTGTGTGTGTGTGTTATACATGTACAATACAAAAGAGAGGGAAGAATAGGTGAAGAGTAGATGCTGTAATCTTGTATGCACACATGTTCGTGATTGAAGGATGAGGTTAAACAGCTGTGAGAGCAATGATAGCAGAACAAAGATAGCAGGTCTTTGTTCTGAGTTTTTGCGTTGTGCACGTTTCTGATTTGTTCAGCCTATAAAGTATAATTGTATACAATTATATCACTTTATCTAAAGGGGATTAAAAAATCCTGATGATGGTGTTACTGTTAGGGGATTAAAGAATTCCTGATAATGGTACCAGAAATTGATAAAGAGGGGGGGGGGAAAAAATGACCAAAAAATTTAAGGCCTCAGAATTCATTCTGGAGATGCATGTTTTGAATTTTTGTGAGTTTGTGTTACAGTCAGAATACATGTCCTGATGTAAAGAATTATACATAGCTAAACTTTTGCAGTTGAAATTGTGAAAAGACTTAACTCGCTCCCCTTTGGGGCTATTTGTCTATTGACCTGTCTTAACTCTTGCATTCACTCTTCTTGAGATTTTAGTTATGTGATCCATAAAATGATTGTTTGTGAGTTGTCACTTTTTAGTGGAAACTGAAGTATCTAGGCTGACTGACCTAGCTTACTGTTACACCAGCAAATGTATGAAATTTGTAATGAATTCAGAGAAAGTTTCAGTTTCACTTTCTCAAGGAGGCGTCACTGCGTTCGGACAAATCCATACACGCTACACCACATCTGTTGAGCAGATGCCTGACCAGCAGCATAACCCAACGCGCTTAGTCAGGCCTTGAGTGCATGCTTACATATTTGTGTACCTATGAAAGTGGATTTCATTTTACGTAATTTCGCCAGAGGACAACACTCTCGTTGCCATGGGTTCTTTTTCAGTGCGCCAAGTGCGTGCTGCACACGGGACCTCGGTTTATCGTCTCATCCGAAAGACCAGACGCTCAGTTTGATTTTCCAGTCAAACTTAGGAGAAAGGGCGAGAGCGGGATTCGAACCCACACCCTCACGGACTCTCTGTATTGGCAGCTGAGCGTCTTAACCATTCTGCCACCTTCCTCCTCAGAGAAAGATGGTGAACTTATTAAAAAAAAAAAAAAAAAAAATTGCAATCCGATTCTCTTTGTACTTTAAAGTATACAAAGTCGTAACTGGGTTTGTAGACTTTGAATTTGGGTTAATGTAACAGTTATTTGGTTTCCATTTGATTGAACTGACCAGTATTTTGGTATGGAGCAGTTTTGTTGGATGACATTCATGATGGAATCGCTCTAAAACAGAAACTTATGTAGAACTGATCACAATGAACAAATTATAGGAATGCACAGGATTATGGCTGTTTGTTAGTTTCAGTAAATATACACTTTATGTGAAACAACAAATTACACCAGTGTAATTTACACAGAGCCAGGTTAAACTGTTCAGCACAAGTATCTATGTTACTTGGAGAATAGAAATTATACAAATAAGTGGTACTTGTTTTTCCACCAGGGTAGGCTTTAAAGATGTAATCCTTGACATTGGAGCGTGGGTGTGCTGAGAACTGGTTTGTCAACATTTCAGTTGAGTTAGAACTTGTCTGTCTCCTGATAAACTGTCTCGAAATCTTTGACAGATTTTTATGTGTCCCAGGCTCTTACTCTTAGAGAAAAATTGTGTTTGGTGATATATAAATTCAAATTTTTTTTTGTGATTTGGGGCTTTGAAATCTTGGACAGATTTTGGTGTATCCCCCAGCATTCAGTTGTTGAGGTAGTTAACTTGTGTGACAGATTTTTACACCCACTGGCACTCAGTTGTTGAGGAAACTTTGTGCTGGGTGATCTATTGATGTGAGGTTTCTGGTGACTGTCAGAGGTGTCATGGCAACAAATTAGGGTTGGAGAGAGGTAGGGGGTTTCTGTGGGCGAGGTTTAATTCTTACACTTGTTGAGGGTCTGCCGCCTCTTCAGAGTCCTCTGGCCCTCTCCTTCATGGGCCCTTCACTGCCTGAGAGCCCTTGCCCTCTGGTGGAAAGTTGGCTTTACAGACTTCCTCTCTGTTGAGTAAATTTGTCCGTCCCCTTGGCTTGTTTATAATTTGTCCTCTTCCTCGGTTGGGCTGACCTGTTCTTGTCGGTTGGTTGGTTGTTTATTGAACATCTTCCTCCATGAACATCATGTGGTCAGCATTGCTATTGTTGGGTGTAGTGTGTGTGTGTGTGTGTGTGCTTCTGCAGATGTTTACATCATGTATATTTTAGTATACATATAAGAATACACACAGACCTGTATGAATAAGAATAAATTTGATAAATTTTTATTTTTGTCGCAAATAGAAGAAGATGGGTAGAAATGATTAAAGAATTTAAAGCTGATACACTCATACAGTCAATGAATACGCTCATTACTACCGTGTATGTTCATGTTGATGTTAAAGAATCAGCAGCATGTTTCCATGTCTGCATTCAAATTAATACATTAATGATTTTAATGATATGATTTAAATTTTACAAACCTGTCTTGCCCGTTGGACAGTTTGGGAGCTGGAGCAGCGAGAGTTTTCCATGTGTGTAATGTTTCATAGGTGTTACCCAGTGATGTAACATGGGGTGTTAAACACTTGCTGGAAGTGACAGCATTTTACTGTTCCTTTGTCCCTTTCCCATTGTTAGGATAGCTCATGTAATGTGTCAGGATGAATCATTCATTACTATGGCTTGAAAGTCACATGGTAGAGTCACAGAGTCACGTCATTGTAACATGCTAGAATATCTTGTGAAATAAGGAACAGAAGATGGTTGGATGGAGGAGCTGTTAGAGAAAAAAAAAGTTACATCATTTTGTGTGAACAGGGGGATAAGAGATATACCTCTTTCATGAAGTAAGCTGCATTAACTCTAGATTGAAAGAAATGTCTATAGATGCATGTGCATTCTTGGATTGTTTGAATTATCTCAACTCTGTGCTGTGGACAGTGTCTTTAGCATTGAAAAATTGAAGTGTCAAAGCCTCTCTCTTTCTCTCTCTCACACAAAGACGCACACACACACACACACACACACACACACGCATACACACACATATGTGCCCTTACATGTCCACATGCCCCAATCACCCCCCCTGGCACCCCTACACAGGTACACATTGAACTGATTAGATAACTGTCAGATTTATGTCAGTTTTGAAATGATTAACACTCTAATGAGGATGTGCAACACTGAACTAAAACCATTAAAGACATACAGTTTCTGAGTTATGACTTAGTGGTTGACATTGGAATAAATTCTATTGTAAGTGGGTTGGGAAGGGGGGGGGGCAAAATTAGAGTTTGCTGTGTCTGCTGTAAAGCCATTATAATGTTGTGAGTGATGTAGCTAGTTGAGAAGTATGTATAGTACCATGAAAAAGAAGCGACTGTTTTTTCTCTTACTAGTCTTAGTCCATCTCACACAGTTTTATTTGACCGTCAAGAGAGCAGCAGTAGATTCCATGTTCTTTTGACAGTAATGGTGTGTGGTAACAGCGGCCAAGAGACTGGGGTGATGAGCCCCAGCCCATCATGTTCTGTAGCACAGCATTATATATATATTATTGGTGCTGCAGGCATCACAGGTAGGGGTAGAAAGGGGTGAATAGCCTGCCCACTGTCTGTGTCACGTCATTGAGCTAAGTTCCCCAGCCTCCCGAACAAAAAGTGGCTGACGACCGAGGCATTCCGTGTCTAATGTAGCTTGCACAAGCCTCGGCTCTGCTGTGGTCGTACTGTGGACACAGCTTGTGTGTCAGCGTTTGTGCGGGAGCCGCTCAGCTCTGGAGCTTTGTGTGTGTGTGTGTGTGTGTTGAATGGCCAGATGGCTTAGGTATGTCCTCCAGGTCGTCACCAAACCTTCTACTTCCCCCCCCCCCCCACTCCCTCTGGAAGACGTGTGTGTGTGTGTGTGTGTGTGTGTGTAGTCTCTGTGTGTGTAGTGTGTTATTGCGTGTGTGTGTGTGTGTGTGATTGTGAAGTACTATAGAAGACATTTTAACTTAGTTATAATGTGAAATGTATATATCTGGCTTTAACTGGAGTTTGTGAAATTTGATTGTTGTCTCAGTGTTTTGTCAGTGTAGCTTCTGTCATTCAGCCGTACCTCCTCCTCTGCCCCATCTCCCACCCCTCCCACCTTTTTGTTTAAAACAGATGATTTTGATGAAATGGGCTACTCGCAGCTTCCCCTCCTTCCATTCTGCGCTGGCCAGCTCTCAACCCCCCCCCCCACCCCCACCCCCCCACCCCACCTTTTCTCTGTTTGTCTCTTGGTCAGTTGGTGTCTGTCTCTCTTTCTGTACATTGTACATGTATTGAGTATATATATATATATATATATATATATATGTGTGTGTGTGTGTGTGTGTGTGTGTGTCTCTTAGAACAACAGCAGATGTGTTAGTTGGTCAGAGTGCTATCTTCACCGTTGAAAAATAAAGATTCATTCATTCATCCATTCACTCTCTCTCTCTCTCTCTCTCTCTCTCTCTGTCTCTCTCTTTCTTCTAAGCTCTGTGTCTCTCTCAGAGTCTTTCGCTCTCTCTTTCGCTCGCTCACTCTCACTCTTTCTCTCAGAGAATCTCATTGTTTGCCATCTGGCTAGCTCACTGTGTACCCACTTTCTTTGTGATCTAATACTTTTATGATGATAGTTAACAGATATATGTATACATAGCATACACAGCAGTTTCACACTCTTGTTTCACCGTGTACAGTATCACTCTGCCCTTAAAAAGAATGAAAAACAAACGCCCAAAATAAAAAAAACAGCAACAGTATACGCACACTTTACTTTCTCTGTTCTATTTCTTCTCAATGTTTTGTCATATTTGTTCTTCAAATCTGAAACCGTGTTGTCGTTTTTTTGTTTGTTTTTGTGTTCTAATGACATTGACAGTGGTGTGTCTGTGTGAGTGTGCCAAGTTGCCAACAACTGTGTGGATAGTTTGTGTAGACCTGCTTTGTGTTTTTTTGTGTGTACTGTTTATTTTGGCTTGGCACTAAAGTGATACACGTGTACTTCAGAGCTGTTTTTGTTATAAGAAAGAAGAAAGAAAATCAATGGTTATATAAATACTTTTTTACAAAATGTTTATATTTTTTTGTGGCCAGTTTGGATTACTTGTGAGTATTAATTAGCATTTCAGTTCAATATCAGGTTATTTTCCAATGTTTACGGGTCATTTGCTCAATGGGAATTATTTGATTTGTTTTTGTTTTTGTCCACAGGGACAAAATGTGGAAGATTTTTTTTTAGAAATAAACTAACGTATGGGGACATCTGCTCTTCAGACAGTGTGATCCATAGCATATTTTGATCATTTACTTAGTACATCAGCTTTGAGAAAACAGTTAAAATATTCCATTTTGAAGTTATTATACGATCTTTTGAAATTGTTCATGTTGGCCATTTAGTTTTGGTTTTTATTTTTACTCTGATAAGATGTTCCATATGTATAATACTTTAAGTTTAATTGATCTGTTGATATTACAGAGCACACAATTGATTCTTAAGCAGTCTTTGAAAAAGTGCATGGATGTTGCCTTTTATTTATTGTGGTGTCACACATTGGGCCATAGTGAGCTATTCTGATTCAAAAAGCAATCTTTGAACAAGTGTGCATAGATGATACGATACACTGTACTATCGTCAATAGATTTGGTTCTCATACTGTAAAAGAGAGAACATGACTTTATTTTGCTGGTAGTTTTTTTCTTTTCTATTATTTTTTTTTTAGGGTGGACATTAGAAGTTTGGTTCTAATACTGTATTAGAGATAGTTTAACCATAATTTTTCTCTTGGGGTATTTCTTTTTAATTTCTATGTTTAATGTGACTGGTTGTGTGGGTGTTTTAAGAAACATTAAAAACAAAACAGAACCAAAAAACCCACCAAAAAACCCACCAAAATAGTTTTATTACTTTTAAGTGGAGCATGTACCTATTACAACCAAAGGGTAATGGCGATGTGTTAGTACTGGTACCTATTTGTTTATTAAAAAAAAAAAAAGAAGTATTATGTGAATATAAGTGATGGGTGACAATAATGTTGTGGTGGTTCCTAACTTTACAACTGATAACGACAGTGCTATGACGTGTTTTAACGATGACGACGATGTGGTTCCAGCTGGAGTCAGAGATGTCGGGACTGATGCGCCGCATCCAGCTGCTGGAGGAGGACTTGGAGAGGTCGGAGGAACGTCTGCAGACCGCCACAGAGAAACTGGAGGAGGCCACAAAGGCTGCAGATGAGAGCGAGAGGTGGGCACATCGTGGCTGTCTTGTCTGCCATTCTGCTGTCTTGTTCAGGACTTAAAGAAGCTTGGTGGCTGATTTGGGCACCTTCTGTCTGCTATGATTTCAAGACATGGAAATTGCCGTTGCTTTAAAGTTTAATATGGGCATCTTCTATCTGTTTGCCATGATTTCAAGATGTAGGAAATTATTGTCGCTTTGATATGGGCATCTTCTATCTGTTTGCCATGATTTCAAGACATGGAAATTATTGTTGCTTTAATATTGGCATCTTCTATCTGTTTGCCGTAATTTCAAGATGTGGGAATTATTGTCGCTTTAATATGGGCATCTTCTATCTGTTTGCCGTAATTTCAAGATGTGGGAATTATTGTCGCTTTAATATGGGCATCTTCTATCTGTTTGCCATGATTTCAAGACATGGGAATTATGTTGACTTTGAGTTGCTGTCAGACTGGTATTCCAAATCTTAAAATAGATTTATGTCCATTTTCAAAGGGAAAAAAAAGGGGAGTGTGGGGGGTGTCTCTAAATTTTCAGATATGTTATAAAACTTTAAAACTAAGGCTGATTGACTGAGTCATGTTTCATTGTCAATTCATTTCAAACGGTAGGCATTGTATGATAAGTGCAAAGCAAGTATTGCTGAATTTCATTGGTTCAGATTGATTTTAGATGGTAAACATTGCTTGATAAGCTATTAATGTTATATGAAATAAACACACAGCACACATTCCTGACAAAGAATAAATGATAATGATGATACCAAACTTTGAAAAAGAGAGAAACAATGAGCCAGTGGAATGGCACGGACACTGCTGAAGGCACTTGGTCCTTGGTACTTTTGGTGCTGAGGTTCTCCGCTGCTAGGATGCCTGGTGTTAAAACAACAAGTCTTTCTCCATCTGGCAAAACGCCGACCATGATCCGTTAACATCTGTTCTGGTTTCTTTGCTTGGTGTTACAGTTATATACAACAGATTTGTTGGATTTGCACCTTCACAGTGATAACAGAATTGCTGTAGCAACTTTGATACCATACTTGTTTTACAGTAATAATCGAAATTGCTGTAGCAACTTTACCATAAAACCAGAACTGCTGTAGCAAGTTGCTGAGTAAACTAAGACACATGCCAGCAGGAATTTGGCAGAGAAGTCTGGTATCTCACTCGGCCAAGTTTTCATAGAGAGTGGCTCCAGTAAAGGTATTTGGAGTGACAGGGACGGAACATGAGTTTTGGAAGTAAGCGTTTTGTCAGAAATTCAGTCATGGGCAATGTAGTGGCAGATAACTTCAAGAGCTTTCAATTCACACGTTCATGGAAAGATATTTGGAACGGAAAAGAAGCTTACAGAGTTACATTGTTTTGTTTGGAATGGAGCTTCTTGAATTGTATATTTTCTGAGTTTCTTTGAAGCACGGAATCTGTGATCATGAGCAGTGCTGAAGGTGTTTTCATTATGATGAAGCGGTTGTCAATTATGTACAGAAAATTGATTGGTTAACAAAAAACAACAGCCAAAGGAGCAAAATGATGTGTTGTGGAATGTTGTGTTTTTTGGTTTGCTGGTAGTAATTATACATTTCATCATTTCTGGCATGACAGGTGTCTTCAGTCTGGCTGTCTCTATGATCCAGAGAAAGCAGTTTGCTTGATATGTATATTTGAACACGGTGGATTTCATTTTAACTTTGTTTTGTTTTTTTCTAATGTTCATCAGCATCATTAAGAGGGTTTGAGTATGGCCCCTGTTTCTGCATTATATGGGATGCTTAGGAAGTGAAGAGGGAGAAACTCAGAACATTTATAGTTTAGAAAAGAGTGATATTTTTCAACAAATGGGTGGCTCTTTTAAGATGTATCATCATGGAAATCGCGACACTAGCAGTGGCTTATGAAAGATTCATCAGAAGTCAGTGTAAAAATGATAGTCCGTTGAAATGATCTACTCTCCTTGTGTTGTAGATTGCTGCTCGTTCTGAATGGGCATTTATTGTACATGTGTGTGCACGCACATGTTTTAACTGCACTTGGTTGTCTTTACCCCACCGTTAGACACCCGTACTCTGAGGGGTGTATCGATGCTAGGTTTGTTGATAGGGTCCATGATCTTAAAGCTTGCATAGTCCATGGGAGTTTGGTTATGGCACCAACACCTACCAGGTCTGCATGCATGCTGACTGGAGGGGCAATGAAAACCTTTCTCCTACCCATAGCCCACCAGCCACTGAGGAACAGTACAAACCCAGGACACCTCAGACACACTAGACTGAAGTCTG
Organism: Babylonia areolata; assembly: GCF_041734735.1. Classification (NCBI taxonomy): domain Eukaryota; kingdom Metazoa; phylum Mollusca; class Gastropoda; order Neogastropoda; family Buccinidae; genus Babylonia; species Babylonia areolata. Next base: position 43,379,736 of record NC_134880.1, read on the forward strand.
AATGTTTCATGTGTTCCACATTATCGCTTCATATGTTTTTCTGTCGTTGGATATGTTTCCCCACCCCCACACCTCCATCCACTCTTCACACACCCCTCAAAAAGAAACAACCAAAAAACAACTCTCTTTTTTTTCTAATTGTTTTATTTTAGTCCCTGCCCTTTCATGCTCATAAAAGGAGACGACTGCAATCTGAGAAGGTGACGAGGAAAATCGCATTGTCATGCTCATCAGTTTGGCTGATAATTCACTGTCCACGCATTCAACAGAAAGGAGTTGTCACTTACACAAAACCGACAGATTTACATGAGTTTAAGACTAACATAGCTTCATTGTTCATAAAGATACTCTTTTTTTTTTTAACTAGATAAGTAATCAGAAGTGACATCTTCATATGTAGTTGAAGATATAATAATATACATGTATACATGTGTACATTCTTGCACATTTGTGCAAACATATGTGTGAAGTGTGATTTGGGTGCCTTGTTGCTGCATTGACAGTTGACACACTGTGAGAGACTTGTGATAACGTGAGAGTCATGTGTATTAAGTGTTACACTGTAAGAGTCAGTGAATTAAGTGTTACGCTGTAAGAGTCAGTGTAATAAGTGTTATGTTTTATGAGCCACATGTATTGAAGTGTTGAACTGTAAGAACCATGTGTATGATTTATGAAGTGTTACACTGTAAACGCTGTGTGTATTAGCCTTAGGTGTTAACTGTTAAGAGTCATGTGATGATGTGTTATTAAGTGTTGCAGTCTATGTATTCTCAAGAGTCATGCATATTCAGCGAGAACTGTTTGTCTTCTGCATGTGCTGCATGCTGGTGTGTGCCCATGTGTGTGTACATACATGTGCGTGCATCCACCTCTCATCCACCACCACCACCACCACCACCCATCCCCCAGAGTGCGGCGCACAGTGGAAAATAAGCTTGATGCCGGCGACGAGCGTCTGGAGAGCGTTGAGTCAGAGTTGCGGGCAGCCAAACAGGCGGCAGGAGAGTGGGAGGCTCGATACGAGGAGGTATGTGTCCCCACCCCTCCCTCACCATCCACATATCATCGTTCCCCTTGTTGTTTGGGCACAAAACAGATTTCTTCCTGTGCAGAGGTTTAGCTCGCTATACCTATACCGTTTTTTTTCATTTTAGAGAAAGACTTTTCGTGTTTCACTGCAATGGCTCAGAAAAAGAATTTGCAGGATACAGATGTCAGTCTTAAGAAGCATCACCATGACGGTGGCATTATTTTTTTTTTTGGGGGGGGGGGGGGGGGGGGGGGGTTCTGCGCGCTGGGTTTATGCGAAGATGAGACATCTGTGGTGTTTTTTTTGGTTTTGTTTTTTGTTGTTGTTGTTTTCTAAGAGCAGATGTAGTTTAGCGTATATGGATCAATCTGCACACTTTGACACCTCCTTGAAACTGAAACTGAAACTGAACCTTAGGTCTGGCTGACCTTCTGGTCCTGTGGCCTTCTGTTTCCTTTCCTCCTGAAAATGGTGTATGGTTGCCTACATAGGGGGGGATAAAAACGGTCATACATGTAGAAGCCCACTTGTGTACATACGAGTGAATGTGGGAGTTGCAGCCCACGAACACAGAAGTAGCTTCCTTTCAGCTTCTGAACATCAGTCTTTAATTTGTGACAGAGAGAAACGTTTTGTGCTCAAACATCTGATGACCTAATGTTTTGTCAGGCAACTGTTATCTGGGTATACCCACAAGGGAATGTCAGTGAGCCAAAGAACAAAACATTCCTGAGGTTGTACCGAGATGACAGTTGCTCGAGTTGATAACTTGACAGGGGAGGGGGGAACTGTGTTGCCTGCTGAAGGTTTTCCAGCAGACTTCTCTGTTCTGTTCTGGTCTGGTCTCTCCGGGCTGCTGCCCAGTTCCCTCCTTTTGTAGAGCTCACTGTACACTGATGAACCTCTGGTCCCAGCTTTCAGATTGCTGTTGCTGCACAGAGGCTTTTCTGACCATAGGTTTTCTGCTTGTTTTTCAGATGACAAGACCAATGGTTTTCTGGGTGTTTTTTTCTTTTCTTTTCTTTTCAGACTGTTGCATGTTTATCGTGATATTGGATATTATGATGGGTTGATCAATCGGTTTGTATGCGTTCAGGTTTCAAGGGAAAAGGCACTGGCTTTTTGAGAAAAGTCAGATGACTGTGCTGACAACAGTTGCAGGGTCACAGGTTACAGGATCATGGGGTGCAAGGTTGCAGGGTCACGGGGTGCAAGGTTACAGGGTCACAAGAGGTAACAGGTGACGTGAGACCAACACGCTGTGCTGACTGACTTGACTGTTTTGTGGTGCAGAGGGCGCAAGGTTTTGGAAAGCAAAAACCAGGCTGCTGATGAGAACATTGACACCATGGAAGGTCAGCTTAAAGAGGCCAAGTTCATCGCAGAAGATGCTGAGCGCAAATACGATGAGGTGACGCTTCAGTGCACCCCCCCCCCCACCCCCCTGCATGTGCTGTTGCTGCAGCTATTTTTTCAGTGCTGGGGAGAATGATGGGGCTCCTGTTTGTAGACATGGTTTGCTGAATCGATGGCTCTTGCTGGAGCTGTATTGATCTGAACGTAAATGTTCAAGTAAATGGAGCATACTGCAGTGTGTGTGTTCAGGATTCCAAGTGTTGAAATCGGAAACGCTCACTGCTGGTTTCATGATAGTGGCCCCACCACAGTATTGCATTGAGTACAGACCTGTTTTTTTCTGGTTTTTTTCATAAATGGTATTTTACACATTTATTTCCCAAGAATGATTTATAACACACACACACACACACACACACACACACACACACACACACATGTATATCATGTGATACATCATATATTATACAAAACTGACACCATACAGTAAAAAAAAAAAAAAAAAAAAAAAAAATGTGTGCACCAGTCTGCAAAACAAAATCTTACCAGCATTCATTTGATGAAATTCACTTTTTTTTTCTTTCTTTTTTTCAGTTTTATGAATAAATAGATTCAGCAACCCATTTTTACACATCAAACGTAATGTCAGAACAAAGGGAAATGACTAAAGCCGGTGTAACAAGCATGCCACCTGTTGTTTTGTGGCCCTCACTCCGTCCCTCAGGTTCCCATGCGCTTGGTAACTCATAATGCTGAAGTGTTGGATTCTAACTTGTGCTGAATGATTTCGAACAGGTGTCGCAGGAAATGAAGACTTGGTGGACTGACGTGTGAATGGGATAGTTTGTAGTGACGCCATTAACTGATGTTAACTGCTGTTTGGAATGCTGTTTTTGGTTTGTTTGTTTGTTTTTTATTAAAATGCTGCTGATTTTTATTTGATGTTGTTTTAACCACATTTTTTTTTCCTTCTGTTATGCTCTGCTTTTAGTATGACTTACCTGTCTCTCCATCACCCTTGGTCTTTTAGTATGACTTACCTGTCTCTTCATCACCCTTGGTCTTTTAGTATGACTTACCTGTCTCTCCATCACCCTTGGTCTTTTAGTATGACTTACCTGTCTCTTCATCACCCTTGGTCTTTTAGTATGACTTACCTGTCTCTCCATCACCCTTGGTCTTTTAGTATGACTTACCTGTCTCTCCATCACCCTTGGTCCTGTCTTGCTGCTCTCTGTCATGTATCTTTGTGCCTTTCTTTTCAAGAAACTGGAAAAGGATGGTGGGTGATGGTGCTAAATCATTGTTTCACTGTGTGTTTCAAGTGTGGTTTGACCTTGATGAAGAAAGGGTCAGAGCAGTTTCATGAATTTTTGTTGTTTTTTTTTTTTTTGTTTTGTCTGTGATGTCTACTTTGTATTTAAGGCTTTTTCTCCGCTACGTTGACCGTGATTTTTTTCTTATACTCAGTATTTTTCAGCCAGCCCTGAGTAATGCAAGCAGCGCTTTTCTTGTATATTGTAAGCTGCCTTCTGATTGGTCCATTAGAGGTCGGAAGGCCCTGGAGAGCAGAAGCCACACGGATGAAGAGAAGATTGAGTTCCTTGAGAAACAGTTGAAGGAAGCTCAGATGATAGCTGAAGACATAGACAGCAAATATGACGAGGTGAAGACAGGGCATTTATGCTGAAGATCTGCCGTGTCTGAATGTGTAGTGTAGACAAGTGTGGGTCGTCCTGTGTGTTTTGCCGTCCAGACTGTAGTGGATGTGCCAGGGACGTGTGTACATGTGTGTAGAATGTAGCGGTGGTTCTGTGTCCTGTGTAGTTACGTCTGCAGCTCCATCATAGCCATGGAGGGCAGAGCTGGTCAGCGGGTGGTCCAGTGCCTGTGTGTTTTGGGTTGATGGTTTTGTAACCAGATGTGAAGCTACTGGTGTGAGAGCTGAACCATCGAATCAGTAGTATTGTGATCTGCAGTACGCTTGGACAAATAGGGTTGGTGTGATCTCCAGTGTATTTTTGAACAAATAGGATTGATTGGTGTGATCTGCAGTATGTTTTGCACACTTCAGAGTGGAACACGGCATGGCACTGTACATGATGGATCCCGGATGGCACTCCTCTTGTTAGTGCTAGATGATGATTCCCCTGCTCTGTGTCCACAGTGTAGCTGTCACTAGTTGAGAGACAGAGAAAAAAAAATCTATCATTGCTGTGCTTGGTTGCTGAGAGACTGAGAAAAAATGTACTGTTGGTTGCTAAGAGACAAAAAACAAACAAAAACAAACAAAAAAACTACAGGCTGAAATTAAGAGACAGCAAAAAAAAACCAAAAAAAAAAAAAAAAAAGAACTGTCAGTAGTTGAGAGACAGAAAAAAGGTCTCCTGTCATTAATTGAGAGACAGAGAGAGAGAGAAAAAAAAAAATCTACTGTCGTTACTTGAGAGACAGGGGGGAAAAAAAAAAAAAAGATCTCCAGAAATATAAAATGAAGACTATGCAAATGAACATGGTGGCTTTGATGACCTGTCTCAGTGTGTGTCTCGTTTCGTTGTGTTGTCATCATGGCCTTCTCCACCACCACCACCCCACCTTCCACCCTCCACCCCACCTTCATCTTTTTTTCTTTGTAATTGCATGTGTATGTATATTTTTTCCTTTTTTTTTTTTTTACTTTCTTTTTTGTTTCAGTTAAAATGTAAACATGTACCATGTTTGATTGCTTCAATGTCAGAAGAAGAAGAAACAAAAGCCTTATGTCCAGAATTTGTTTTTTTTTCTTTCCTGTAAACGTAAACTGAAGATTTTGGCATGAGCAAGCAAGCGTCAAGAAAGTGTGCTGAACAAACTTGGTGTTTGTTCCTCTGTGAGATTGATGAATGAACGGCTTTGTGTTTGTGTTGTCTTTTGGGTGGGGGGGGGGAGGGGTGGGGGGAGCTTTGAGTTGATGTCAGTGTGTCAGCATACTGATCTGCTTGACTGCTCTTGTATGACCTGGCAACATGGACTTGTGTGTTTTGTTTTGATCAGTGATTGCACGCAAGTGTGTCTGGTTGTCTCGTGTTCAGTTTTTGTTTTTATTTTATTTTCACATGTATAATAGAGATTTCGTTGATTAAATCCGTTATATGATATGACAATGACTGCACTGTGGCAGCAGTGACCTTACTGTCCGAAATATATATATTTTTTTAACATTACTTTTTATATATTTTTTAAGATTAACATTACTTAAAAAAAATACTGTTATTTTTGGAGGGTGAGGTGGGTTGGGTTGGGTTGTTCATCGATGTACTTGTCCATAGTTCAAATGCGGCTCATCTCCCTGCCGCTCATAACAGCCTGGCTCGGACAGCAACAGTTGACAGCGGAGCCCACTCCCTGCCTCTGTCTTAAACACTGTGCATTCACATGACTCCACACAGCAGAAAGGGAATGGAAACACGCGTTTCCTGGTTCCCCGAAAATCACACGCATGTTTCACCGTTCACGGCAATAGGACCTTACACAGGCAGAGATTCACCAGGATATTAACATTACAAGGAAGAAGACTAGAATTGGAAGGAGAGGTATACTGATCTACTCAGAGGTATACTGATCTACTGTTTGTCATGCCTTGAAAACAGAAGCAAGAGTAGTACAATGAGGGGGGGGGGGGGGGGGGGGGGGGGGCAGGACATACATTGTGACTTTAAAGGTAGTCATTTGAATCAGAGATGGGACTTGTGTCTCATTTAATTTTATTTTCAACCTTTGCTCAAACAAAATGAATTTCTTTGACAGCTGGACCAAGAAAAAAAGAACACCACCAAACACATGGTGTCAGTACTGTCACAACAGACTTCTTTTGTTCACTTTCAAGCATTTGACATGATAGAGCTTTTTGATTTCTGAGATATGCAAAGGGCTATATATATATGCGAGTTGCAGCAGTTGAAAGTTGATGATTTAAAGTCTTATGGAATACACGTAAGTCAGAAGGATTATGTATTTTTGACTCTTGTTTGTCTCTGCCAAAAGCATACCATGTACCATCATTATCGAGGTCTTCGTTTATATTGGGTCCTGCCCATTAAGTTTTTCAAACACACACTCGGTAGTCCTCAGTTCAGCTGCATTTGTGTGTCAAAGCAGAGGTTGTCTGAATTGATTTTGATTCTTTGTCCAGTACCTACCTCATGACTCCTGTTTGTGTTTTTTTGTCTTTGTTGAATCATTGAGCCTTTGTTGTTGTTGTTTTTTGTGTTTTTTGTGGTTTTTTTTTTTTTTTAATGACTACAAACAGTTTGTGTGTGTGTGTGTGGGTGGAGGGGAAGAGAGATGGGGTGTTGTGTGAGCGACGCATGTTTGTTTTCATCCATATGTCAGCATGCTCTTTCTCTCTCTCTCTCTCTCCCCCTCTCTCCCTCTTTCTCTCTCTCTCTCTCTTTTTAACATTTATTTTGTTGTGACCCTTTCCTCCTTTGCTGCTGCTAAATGCACGGAAGCCGAGGGGGTTGGACACAAGGAGTGTCCAGCCACCCAGAGTCGCCTCTCTTGGCAAGTCCTTCACCTCCTCCACCCCATACGTGGTTGTCCGCCCTCCACCTAGACCCAAGCCCTGTAACGTCTACTGTGTTCCGAGTGCTCACACCTACAGTTCAACAAACACTTGTTAGCATGCCGAGTGCTGGTTAGAAACCCCCCCTGAGTCAAACTTCAGATTAACATGGCTTACAAATCGGTGTGCATGGTCATCGTTTTTTTTATTTTATCACATCCAGTAGCTTCAGTCTCTTTAGTCACGTGGTGTGATGTGAGCAGTCGCAAACAAAACTTAACATTTTTCCACCTCAACTTTGTGAGGAATTTATAGAAATGAAAGGCATCCAGTTCTGTGAAACTTGAAAATAAACAACCAAAAAATGTGTTTTTTATGAAAGCATATTATACAGCGTAATTGCCTCTGAATGAGTTCTGTTCTTGAAAGCTTTTGATTTAATCTGTAAACAAATACTATATTCCTAATATTTTTCTTCTTTTTTTTCCATATAAATTACATGTCTGATATTAATCTGAACTGAAAAGTACAGGCTTAATTTTTCCTAATCAGACTTTGCATCAGAATGTCTGTAAAAGCTAGGTTTTCATTTTGGCTCCTTGCTTTGAGTTGGCTGGCTAGGCTGTGGTATAGCATGAGTAACTGAGAGAAATATTGCAATAGGATGTGCAGATCACTTTTCTGTTTCATTTATTTGCATTTGGCAGATTCAGAAAGATTTTTTTTTTTCTCCCAAAGAAGACTGCATTGAATATAATCAGTTAAAGTCATTATTGATGATTATCTGAATGTTATTGTGAAGAGGAGGTAAAAATGATAAATTCCAAGAACTTAGTGTCCAGATGATAAAATCTAAATCCTGGACAGCATGTAGGAATTATTTTTTAAAAAGAAAAAAAGGTAAAGGGAGAGAGAGAAAAGGTGTTGGACTGAAGTGGAGATGAGAAGAATAAAGTGTAGTGACAAGTGTCAGTGTCAAAGAACAAAGTGTAGTGACAAGTGTCAAGGAACAAAGTGAAGTGTCAAGTGTAGTGACAAGTGTTATTGTTAAAGAACAAAGTGACAAGTGTCAAGGAACAAAGTGTAGTGACAAGTATCAGAACAAAGTGTAGTGTCAAGTGTAGTGATGAGTGTCAAGGAATAAAGTGTAGTGACAAGTATCAGAACAAAGTGTAGTGTCAAGTGTAGTGACAAGTGTCAAGGAACAAAGTGTAGTGACAAGTGTCAAGGAACAAAGTGTAGCGACAAGTATCAGAACAAAGTGTAGTGTCAAGTGTAGTGACAAGTGTCAAGGAATAAAGTGTAGTGACAAGTATCAGAACAAAATGAAGTGTCAAGTGTAGTGACAAGTGTCAAGGAACAAAGTGTAGTGACAAGTGTCAAGGAACAAAGTGTAGTGACAAGTGTCAAGGAACAAAGTGTAGTGACAAATGTCAATGAACAAAGTGTAGCGACAAGTGTAGTGACAAGTGTCAAGGAATAAAGTGTAGTGACAAATGTCAAGGAATAAAGTGTAGTGACAAGTATCAGAATGAAGTGTAGTGTCAAGTGTAGTGACAGGTGTCAAGGAACAAAGTGTAGTGACAAGTATCAGAACAAAGTGTAGTGTCAAGTGTAGTGACAAGTATCAGAACAAAGTGTAGTGTCAAGTGTAGTGACAAGTGTCAAGGAACAAAGTGCAGTGTCCAGTGTAGTGACAAGTGTCAAGGAACAAAGTGTAGTGTCAAGTGTAGTGACAAGTGTGAAAGGCAGGGCGGGGTCGGTCAGTAACGTGGTGTGACCCTTGACCTCTCAGGCTGCCCGTAAGCTGGCCATCACAGAGGTTGACCTGGAGAGGGCGGAGGCTCGTCTGGAGGCAGCAGAGGCGTGAGTATTGTGCTGTCCCCATGAGTGACGTCCCCTGAATGATGTCCCCTGGGCGATGTCAGTACTGTCCCCAAAGTGACATCAGTAATGTCAGTGTCTCCAAAGTGACATCAGTACTTGTCCCCAAAGTGATGTCAGTACTGTTCCCAAAGTGAGGTCAGTTCTGTCCCCTAGAGAGACGTCCCCTAAAGTGATGTCAGCACTGTCCTCCTGAGTGATGTCGGCACTGTCGGCCTGATGAGGGTAGGCTGTCGAGGCCTGATCAACTTGGATTTATATGAAGATAGGAGCCTGTCCTCCCACCCCCCTTTTTTTTTAATTTTTTAATCTTTTCTTCTTTTTTCCTCCAAGCAAACATGATGTATTATGTTTGGATCAGTCCATATGCATTGACATCTTGAAACCGGACCCTCCCCCCCCACACTCTCTCTGCTTCCTCCCCCCACTCTCACCTGACCTGGACTGCAGAGATTTTGCTGGGCTACCGATGCCGACAACTTCATTGGGAGTCCCATATATCCCCTTTATTAAAATTCAGTTTTCTGTTTTGTTTGTTGATTTCTTTACTTATTGATTTTATTTATTTCAAATTTTGTTTTCATAATGATGAAGTGCTGGTGAAAACACGTTTGTGAAAATTTGTGCTGTTTTTAGGACCTTGGTAATGTTTTCAGATACCAGTTTTGCTTTCAGATTGTGCGGCAAATTATTAGAATATTATATGTCTGTTTTGTTAATGAAGTTGTAAATGTACTGTGATCAGTATCTCATTTTCTGATTGTGCAGCAAAGGGTTGGAAATGTGTGTGATTGATTGATTAGGTCATGAGAATGTTTTCTCATTATGAAAGAAAATAGCAGTACTTAACTCCCATAATTATCTCTCTCATTTTTTGTTTTTTTAATTTTTAAAAATTCTGTTTCATTGATTCTGTATAATGTAATATTGAAAATGCAAATGCTGATGTTTTCAGACAAATGTGATGAAAGGTGACATGCAGATGGTGATTATTAATTTGCAATAGTATATATATATTATCAGACATGTGTGAGTTACATTATGCATTGATTAAAAGAAAATGGTATGTGACTTTAAAGATGTATGAAATATGTATTTACATGGTTTGTTTTTCCCAAGTGTTTCTGTGGGGTTGTTCTCAGCCTTCCTGCTTGTTGAATGACTTGTTCGACGGTCAGTGTGGAAGGAGCTGTTTGGCTCTGAGTTCAGAAAACAGTGCCACGTCTGACAGTTTGATTCCTTGAAGTGACTGATCTGCATGCTCTGTGATGTGACACAGCCTGTGGGAGGGCGTTTTCCAGCCCATATGGCCAGCCGGCAGACTTTTCCGATTCACAGGGTCCTGTTTTTTTGTTATCAAAACATAGGATCAGATTGCTCTGTTTTATTTGCGTTAAACATTAACGTTGGCAAATCTTTGGTTTGGTGAAGAATTTGGTTTACCAACATCTATTCTATTCATAGACTGTTGAAAATGACGGCTGGTTCCATTATTTGCTGGTATTCATCCTCCACATGTTCTTTTAAATTATTAGTTAACATTTGGAATATGTGTGTGTGCCTTTGTCAGACGTGGCACTGTAAATTTGAATCATATTTGACCGGAAGTTTTCTTTGTTGGCGACGGTAAAGGAAATGTCTGCGAGCACTCCATGAACTTAAAACTCAGCCAGGTTTGAACTGGTCACAAACTCTGTGCATGGACGTAGACCACTGTCCAGATACCAGGACATTTTTCACGCTTGAGGCCTGACTGAGTGCAACTGGTCAGTCACTGCTTAACAGATGTGGTGTGGCATATGTGGATTTGTCGGAACGTAGTGATGCCACCTTGACTAGTTAAACTGAACTTTTCTGAACAAGTGAAGGTGACAGATTTGTTTCAGTGTGGATTTTATGAAGAAAGCTAGTTGAACTGAATTGAAAGCTAGAGTTTGTCCTGGTCAGGTCTGGTGTGTCCATTGTGTCCTCAAGAGCGCTGTACTGTGCTGAGTTTTGATTTCAGGAGGGTAAGCTTCAATACAAAGAAAATTTCCTTTGAAAATACCTCTGCAGAAACGCTCGGTGACATCGTCACATGAGAAACATACCCCAGCATAAATTAACGTTAAAGACTGAGGACTGGTTTGTTTTTGAATGGGATGGAGAAATTGATAAATAGTGTCAAAAATAGATGGAGAAATTGAAAGCCTGAAATTTGCCATTGAAGCAGGCAAAAAAAAAAAAAAAAAAAGTGCAAGAGGAGAATTTTCTTTTTTTTTCTTTTTTTTTTTTTTTTAATGCGCTTGGGATGTCATGCTGTTTTTACTCCAGACTAGAGATTTTTTGTTTCCCCAACAGATGGAACGAACCAGTTCACAGCAGTACAACACAAATAACTAGTGTGATGTTTTGGAGGGGTTGGTTGAGGAAGGGGTAGGGATATGTTATGATGGAGTGTGTTTTTGCAGTGTGTTTGATGGTGTGTGTCATTTGTGCATGCTGCCCCCCCTCCCTCCCTCCCTCCCCTGCCCTGTGGGATGTTGCCTTGCTGCACGTGGTGTAGGCTGCTCGCAAGCTGACCGTCATGGAGAGGGACCTGGAGAATTTTGAACAGAGGGCAGAGACGGCAGAAAGGTTGGTTTGGTCTCTGGAACTTGTTTGCTTGCACAGCTGTTTCTTTTCTTTTTCTTTTTCTTTTTGATAATACTAGACAACACAATTGAATAACTGAATAAGATGGTATTCTGAATTTGGATTCTGACAGAGTGGGATGGTGGTGGTGGTGGGGGGGGGGGGGGGGGTTAGAAAAAAACACTGTCTATGCAAGCAACGAGTTTTTTTTTTCTTTCTTTTTTTTCTTCTTTTTTTTTTTTTTTTTTTTTAGTGGAGAGAGGCTTTGGGTAGGGTGTCAGGGGTTTTGATAAACAAGAGAGACCAAAGAGGATGGATGATCAGTCGGTTACAAAATTGACCATAAATGAGGTTACATTGTTATTACACTTCTAGATTACACACAAAAATGCTGACGTATATCCAGACATAGATTAAAAATGGATAAGTAGCCGTACAGTGTGTGATAGGGCATGACTGACTTCTTTATTTTTGTGCGATTAGTATTCATTATTGAAAGAGTGGTTTACATACTGAAAAAAAAAAAGGGGGGGGGGGGGGGGGGAAGCACACAGTAGTTCAGTGAAGTGTGCACACAGTGCAGCCTATTTGTTCTTGTGAGATAAGTAATGAAAGAGTGATTCCAAGACGGGGAACAAAGTAGGGGGGAAAGCAGAGTAGCTGAGTGAAGTGTGTAGCTAGCTGTGTGACGTGTTGTGCTAACAGCATGTGGTGGTTGCCTGGCATGGTGTGACCTTGGAATGTTTCAGGAAAGTGCGAGATCTGGAAGACCAGAGTCACACCCTAACCAATAGCCTTAGATCGTTAGAACTGTGTGAAGAAAAGGTGAGGACAGTTTTTTTCTGTTTCTTTTTTTTTTCTTCTTCTTCTTTAAAAAAAAAATTTTTATTATTTTTTTTTTATGATAGTCTTTGCATCCTTCACTTTCTACCTTCAGTGAAAGCTGTGGAAAACTTGAGCACTGTTGAGTATGACAGTTGGGAGGAGTGGGCTTGGGGGAGGGGAGAGCCAGTGGACTGAACAGCATTCCTGGAGAATAGCTGGCTTTATTTGCTCTTGAGTTTGGATGGTTTCTGGGTTAGACTGCCTGCTGCCTTTAGCACAGCTTACCCACTGGCACTGGGACTGCCTGTGTTCACGGGAACTTGTTTTTTCTGCGGTCTGTTGAAAATGGAACCAGTTTTCTGTCAGTCTTCTGCGTGTCCTGTTGTGTGTGTGTGCGTGTGTGTGTTTGTGTGTGTTTTTGTGTGTGTGTTTGTGTGTGTTTTTGTGTGTGTGTGTGTGTGTGTGCGTGTGTGTGTGCGTGTGTGTGCGTGCATCATGACAACAGCTGAGCTGAAGCAGAGACAGCAGTTGAAGAGATGGGAGGAAGGAAGACAGACCCCCCCGGGGTTGCTGCCTTGTGTTGGTTTTCCACGTGGACCACACAGGTGGTAGTCACTGCTGTCCTCTTGTGGCCGTGTGTGTGTGTGTGTGACCTGTGTGGGGGGGAGAGACTGTCCCTGCCCTCCCCCTCCCTCCCCCCACCCCTGACACCTCGGCATGTCATAGTTCAGTGCTAGTCTGTCTTAGCCTTGAAGCTCGCCTGTCTTGCGCCTTGATATGGTCACAAGTGATCGGAGACAAAAAAAACCGGACAGTGTAGCGGTTGGAAGTTTTACCTGCGGAAGGAGAGGTGAGCATGTTTTGCAGCCCCCTTGTGGATGGTTGTTGGTGGATTAACCTTGAAGGGCCTGCTGTGTTGTGGAGTCTGTCCCCGCTAACGTTTGGCACAACGTCCTGACTGCATGGGAACACTCAGAAGGCTCGAACCTTGACCCCCCCCCCCTCCCCCCCCATCCCCCTCAGAGTTCCGACATGATGACATGTCTGTGTTCTCCTCCACAGCAAGTGCTATGAACTGGATGAGCAGCTCCATGTTGTGGGTAACAATATCAAAACCCTGGCCATTCAGAACGATCAGGTAAGGGTACCGGCTGGCTGGGTCTGGGGGCGTGGCTGTACGTCACTGTGTGTGAGTGGGAGAGACTGCTCACTATGTGAGTGTGTGTGTTGACAGGTCTCTGTGTCTGAGCTGTGTGTGTGTTGACAGGTCTCTGTGTCTAAGCTGTGCGTGTGTGTTGACAGGTCTCTGTGTCTGAGCTATGTGTGTGTGTTGACAGGTCTCTGTGTCTAAGCAGTGTGTGTGTTGACAGGTCTCTGTGTCGAAGCTGTGTGTGTGTTGACAGGTCTCTGTGTCGAAGCTGTGTGTGTGATGACAGGTCTCTGTGTCTGAGCTGTGTGTATGTTGACACAGCAGAAAATGTCGCCGAGTTTCAGTAGTAACGTCTGGCCTTTCTTTGCTGAAATGTCAGTGGCTTTAATTAAGGAGGTGACCGTTTGTGGTAAACGGTATTCAGCCTTACGTAACAAGAGAATGATTATGTTGCTTTTTTTTTTTTTCTTTTCTTTTCCAGGCTTCATACTGTTGTGTAGTTCTCCAGTGAGGCAGTGAGAATAAAGAAAGAAGATTTTAAGCAAAAGTATTGGGCAGATTTTTGTTGTTGTTCTTGTTGTAAAATGTGAGCATTAAAGAGGCTTTTTTTTTTCTTTTTTTTTTGTGTGTGTGTGTGTGTTTGTTTGTTTGTTTACTTTAGAACGTATTTTGACATTATTGGTGACGGGCGCAATAGCCGAGTGGTTGAAGCGTTGGACTGTCAATCTGAGGGTCCCAGGTTCGAATCACGGTGACGGTGTCTGGTGGGTGAAGGGTGGAGATTTTTCCGATCTCCCAGGTCAACATATGTGCAGACCTGCTAGTGCCTGAACCCCCTTCATGTGTATATACAAGCAGAAGATCAAATATGCACGTTAAAGATCCTGTAATCCATGTCAGCGTTCGGTGGGTTATGGAAACAAGAACATACCCAGCATGCACACCCCCGAAAACGGAGTATGGCTGCCTACATGGCAGGGTAAAAACGGTCATACACGTAAAAGCCCACTCGTGTGCATACGAGTGAACGTGGGAGTTACAGCCCACGAACCCAGAAGAAGAAGAAGACATTATTGGTATTCACTGGCAGAGGGAAAAAGAAGAAATATCTTTATTTGTGTACTAGGTCAGCTGTTTTGTTACTCATTCTTTTTCCACAATTTGATTTCAGTTCCATGAACAGAAACACCACTCGTGTTTTCTCTTGAGTCCATGCATGTGCATTGTATGAAAATGTAAAAGAAATCCAAAGAAACCTGTATTGTGGAAAACTTTTGATCTAAAATCAGTGGGTTGTTGGCCTTGCGGTACGGGTCCCTCCCTCCCCAGGAAGTGAGAGAATCTGGGATTGAATCAGACACTTGCCAATATTTTCTCCCCTTCCACTGCACGTTGAATGGTGGTCAGGATCCTAGTCATTCGGATGAGATGATTAACCAAGGTGCTGTGTGTAGCATGCACATTGCTCATGTAAAAGAACACATGGCAACGAAAAGGTAATCCATGGCGAAATTCAGCAGAAAAAACTGATATGAATACAAATATGAAGATTGCGAGTCACTGTACCGACATGCTTTTTCCCTGGGAAGAGCAGCCCAAATTTCGTGCAAGGAAATTTTTTGTGTGATAGAGTAATACAATACAATACAGCACAGCACAGCACAATACAATACAGCACAATATAATACAACAGCCCAAATTTCACTCAGAGAACACTATTGTAAAAAAAAGAGTAACACAACTCAACAGAACTCAACACAACACAACACAACACAGAAGCCCAAATTTCACTCAAAGAAAGCTGTTGGCAAAGAGTAATACAATACAGTACAGTATACAAGATACAAGACAGTGCAATACCGTGATACAATACAATACAGCAACCCGAAATTTCACTCACAGAAATGTACAATACAGTATGATATAGTACAATTCAGCAACCCAAATATCACTCAAAGCTGTTGAGTACCGGTAATATGATAAAATACAATACAATACAGACTACAATAAAGTACAAAACAGAATACAATACACTACAATAGAGTACAATACACTAGAGTACAATACAGAATACAATAGAGTACAATACACTACAGTAGACTACATTAGAGTACAATACAGATTACACTACACTACATTAGAGTACAATACAGACTACAATAGACAACAATAGAGTACAATACAGAATGCACTACACTATAATAGAGTACAATACAGAATACAATAGACTACAATACAGAATACAATAGACAACAACAGAGTACAATACAGAATACACTACACTACAATAAACTACAATAGAGTACAATACAGAATACAATACACTACTGTAGAGTACAATACAGAATACAATAGAGTACAATACACTACAATAGGGTACAATACAGAATACAATAGAGTACAATACACTACAATAGAGTACAATACAGAATACAATAGAGTACAATACACTACAATAGGGTACAATAGAGTACAATACAGAATACAATACACTACAGTAGAGTACAATGCAGAATACAATAGAGTACAATACACTACAATAGGGTACAATACAAAATACAATAGAGTGCAATACACTACAATAGGGTACAACACAGAATACAATACATTACAGTAGAGTACAATACAGAATACAATACACTACAACAGAGTACAATACAGAACACAATACACCACAATAGAGTACAATACAGAACACAATACACCACAATAGA
The DNA here is from genome assembly GCF_041734735.1 of Babylonia areolata. Classification (NCBI taxonomy): domain Eukaryota; kingdom Metazoa; phylum Mollusca; class Gastropoda; order Neogastropoda; family Buccinidae; genus Babylonia; species Babylonia areolata. The sequence goes on from NC_134880.1 coordinate 43,395,854, forward strand.
GTACAATACAGAACACAATACACCACAATAGAGTACAATACAGAATACAATACACTACAGTAGAGTACAATACAGAATACAATACACCACAATAGAGTACAATACAGAATACAATACACTACAACAAAGTACAATACAGAACACAATACACTACAGTAGAGTACAATATAGAACACAATACACTACAGTAGAGTACAATACAGAATACAATACACTACAACAAAGTACAATACAGAACACAATACACCACAGTAGAGTACTATACAGAATACAATACACTACAATAGAGTACAATACAGAATACAATACACTACAATAGAGTACAATACAGAATACAATACACTACAGTAGAGTACAATACAGAACACAATAGCGTGGTAATGGTGACGTGTGGCTGTGTCGTGCAGGCATCTCAGCGGGAGGACAGCTATGAGGAGACGATCCGGGACTTGACGCAGAGACTGAAGGATGTGAGTCGCTTTGATTTTGTGAATTTTTCTTTCTTTCTTTCTTTCTTTCCTTTTTTTTTTTTTTTTAATTTTCATTTTTTTAATGATCTCCCTTCTTGTGTCATGGTGGCAGGTTAAAACCCCTGCCCACTCTTCACCCCACTCAGGCAATGCATTAACTCACTCAGTACGGCCAGTCCTCTCTTCTCCTTTACACAGACCCCTCGGATGTCCAGTGGGTGTCTAAATGACCCAACCTTTAGCTTCCGTCGTCAGAATTGTGGTATTCTTTGTCAACATTCACCTCTTCAGTATAAGAGCTTTCCGCTTGCAATATTTTGATGATGGTAACTGGGGTGAAACGCTGCTAATGTCGTCTCTTTTGCCGTTCGTATGGAGAGAGTTAATTACTGTTTATCAAGTAGTAATTATGAACTACAGAAAAGGGATACACAAACTTGATGTTAGTCCACACCAACCTGCCTTGGTTTTTTTTTGGTGGGGGAGGAGGTAGGGGTTTTTTTGTTGTTGTTTTTTGTTTTGTTTTTTGTGTCATCTTTTTTTCTTAATTCAGAACTTTTTTTTGGCAGGCAGTTTATTTATTTATTTAATTTTTTTAAAAGGAGAGGGTGGGGTGATTTCTTCAAAGCAATGTGCGTTAACAGGCCCACAAAAGCTTTACCACTGATGTAGTATGTTGTGAGTGGAAAGCATTTTACATGACAGTATTCTTCTACATTAAGTCTTTCCCCCTGGTTTGGTCTGTCAAGTGAGGTGTCTGTGACCAGTGTTCTGTCTTTAAGTGAGGCTGCATCTATATGACACTGTTCTGCATTTTCCTCTGGCATGGCCAGTGAAGTGAGGTGTACGTGACAAGTGTTGTGCTCCGTGAAATATTGTCCCTGTCCCGATGCCCTGCTAGCAGCCCATCAATACATCACTTCTGCTATAGAAAGTATTTTCCCTGATGCGGCCTGATGTGGAAATCTTGTGCTCCATGAAATAATGTCCCACCAAGCCCGCCCCACTGCCCATCAATACACTATTCTGATAGAAAGTATTTTCCCTGATGTGGCCTGTTGATGAAGTGAGGTGTACATGACAGTGTTGTGCTCCGTGAAAGACACTGTTCTAATTGAGGTGTACATCTTCGTGACACTATTCTGCTGCAGAAAGTATTTCCCCTGATGTGTCCTGTTGATGAAGTGAGGTGAACATGACAAGTGTTGTGCTCTGTGAAATAATGTCCCCCGCCCCCCTCCACCCTGCTGCCTATCCCAACAGGCTGAAAACCGCGCCCAGGAAGCTGAGCGAACGGTGGCCAAGTTGCAGAAGGAGGTGGACAGATTGGAAGGTACAGTGCCCCTCCCCCCTCCCTCCCTCCATCCTGCTGGCTGACCTAGTGGTGTGTGCTTGAACCTGCACCCCGTCTTGTTGTCCTCCCCGCCCCGCCCCTCATCCACAGTGCAGTGTGTGCATGACAGCAGGTGGCCCATTGGTCGGTCAGTCGACGGTCCCTGGAGACGAGTGCAGCATGCAGACCTGGTTGTGTTTCCAGCCAGGAGAGAGAGAGACTAACACTGAATGCAGTGTGTGGTTTTTTTTTTTGTTTTTTTTTTGTTTGTTTGTTTATTTTGGTTGATGTTTTTTTCCTGACAGATGATCTGAAGAATTGTTGTTGATGAGTGTTGATGGTGCTGACATAGAGAGCAGTCTGTTAACATGGAGTGCTGACAGTTGTGAGGGTGACTGGCTAACGGCATGAAGCGTGTGGCGTTGTGTTGTGCATGGTCCTGTGTGTTCCACAGCATGAGTCTCGCAGTGAAACCTCCGAGAGAGAAGTGGTCCGCCTCCAGAAACACCTGGACAAGATTGAAGGTGGGTGCTGCCATGGACTCCATTATTTACCTGGCGTTCTTATTGATACTTGTATAGTGCCTGTCTTCTGTCGGAGACCAGAGTCTGAGCTCTTTTTCAAACAGACATATTATAGCGTCTGTCTTCCATCACAGACCAGACTCTAAGCGCCTTTACAAACACAGTCATCATATAGCGCCTATCTGTGGTCAGAGAACAAAGCCTAAGCTCTTTTATAGACAGAGTCATTAGCACAACAGACTGCCTACCTGGATAGAGCTGACTGGTACAGTTGCTTTCAGGTGTTCATCATTTATTTCCTGTGTCATTCAGGCAGGATTTAATCTCTCTCACACACACACAAACACACACACACACACACACACACACACACACACACACATATATATATATATCTTTAGAGAGAGAGAGAGAGATACATGAATTTTCACAAACCTGCCAACCGTTCCATTTTTGGCAGAAATATTTTTCCTACTCACGTTATTCTGTATTTCATTCTCCAAGTACAACACATGTTGTTCTGAATTAAACCTGTTTGCAAAAGAATCCTCCGGAAGAAGATTCAGAGGGATTTTCATCCTTTAATTGGTGAGACTATCACAGAGGCACTGGTGATGATCCCTTAGTGTACCATGCTACAACAGTGAACTGAGAGACAGAAATGCAAGAAAGTGGAGGAAGCTGGTAGAATGGGTAAGACGCTCTTCCACCAATACAGTGTCCATGGGGTTGTGGGTTCGATTCCCACTCTCGCCTCTTCTCCCAAGTGTGACTGGAAAATCAAACTGAGCATTTCCACATTCGGATGAGACAGTAAAATGAAGTCCTGTGTGCAGCACACACTTGGCGCACTGAAAAGGAACCTACGGCAACGAAAGGGTTGTCCTGTGGTAAAATTCTGTTGAAGAATTTCCACTCTGCTAGGTACACAAATATATTGACGCTTCCTTGAGAAACAACTGAACAGCACCTCAGATGCACTTTTTGGAGTTACAGACACGTTGCTGTTGCACTGTAACCAGTTCTGTTTGATCTTATTTGCATTTTGAACTCCTTATCCAGCATCTCATGTTGTGAAACTGTCAAACGTGTTTGCCGCTATCACTAATATTTGTATGAATGTCAAAGTCTGTTATGATTGAGGGATAACCTTTCAGATAGCTGACATTTTCACAAGTCATGAACTGACCCTTGTGGTTGGAACTGGAAGGAATGTACTTCCTGAACTGTTTTAACCCCCGCCATGTGGGCAGTCATACTCCGTTTTCCGTGGGGATGCATGCTAGGAGGTATGTTTGTTTGTTTCCACAACCTACAGAACGCTGACATGGATTGCAGGATATTTAACGTGCATATTTGATCTTCTGCATACATATACACACGAAGGGGGTTCAGGCACAAGCAGGTCAGCACATCTGTTGACGTGGGAGATAATTTTTTAAAAAAAAGATCTCCGTCCTTTAGCCACTGTGACTGGGATTCGAATCTGGGACCCTCAGATTAAAAGTCCAGTGCTTTAACCACTCAGCTGTGTGCCTGTATACTAATGAAGTCGACGAGTGTACTAACGAAGTTGACTAGTATACTAACGAAGTAGACCAGTATTGTACCGGGCTGAAGAGAGAGGAGATGAATGCAGGGTAGCCAGCTGCATGGCGCGGTGTGTGTGCGGTGTGTTGCATGGGATGTGGTTGCACGATGTTGCAGTGGAGTTGGAGGAGCAACGCCTGGTGAACCAGAAGCTGCAGGAGGACATGGACCAGTGCATCGGTGACCTGGAGAACCTGTAGTTCGATTCTCCCCCTCCCCACTGCTGCATTCGCTTCCACTCCAGGTTGATGTCTGCTCTCACGCACACACACATGCACACACACAGAGATAAAAACACACACACACACACACACACACACACACATAAACAAACATGCGCACACACAGAGATAAACACACACACACACACACACACACATACGAACATACATGAGCACACACACACATGAACACACACAAACACAAACACACATGCACACACACGGAGATAAACACACACACAAACACAAACACACAAACAAACATGCGCACACACACACACACACACGAACATACATGAGCACACACACACACACACACACACACACGCACACACAATGCACACATATACATAAAGGAACACGCACATAAATATGCACACACACACACACACACACACACGCGCGCACGCTCGCGTAAGCACACACATGCACACTGGATCAACCAGAGACAAGGTATAGCTCTGACATGATTGTCTTTTCATGAGTTTCAGTTCAGTAATTATTTACTTCTTTCATACTCCTTTAAAAAAAAAAAAAAAGTTTTTTTTTCTCTACTGGTACCTGGTACCAGTGACATCAGTTTTTAGACGTGTGGATTGCCTGAAATGTTTTTGTGGAGCGTGATAAACTGCAGCAGGCGATGACGGTGAGCCATACTTAGCAGCGCATGTAAAACAGCCCACGGCAACAAAAGGGTTGAGCGTGTTATTCAGTGGTAAAGGAACTAGAATTTATGACTGGTACTTCGGTATACTTTGAAAGTAAAACTACAGTTCAGTTCCATGTTTTTTTCGCTGGCAAAATTCTGTAGAATGAACATTCCACTTCGAGAGGAAAAAACAAATACACATGCAGCCAGAAATTATTATTTTTTAATATTTTTTTTATATATAAAGAATATGGGTGGTGCTGCATTGTAGCCAGGGATTGTTCTTGGGGTGAGCAGTGCAAATTTCACACCGAGGAACCTGTTGTGCCAGATTACTGACAATATAGTACATTACATTACATTACATTTCAGTACAACACAATACTACTTTGCATTGCATTACATTACAGTACAATACAGTACAATACAATACAGTTCAAAGCAAAGCAACACAACACTGTTCTGGCTCATGGCTGTTTCCACTAACAGCATTCAAAGGGGTTGTCCAAGAGTACAAACTTGTGGCATTGATTTCTGTCAAGTAGCTTACCATCATTCAAAAAGGTACATGTGTATAACATATGATGTCACCAGCAGATTGATTCAAGCATTCTTCTAAGTGTAACACTGAAGATAACTTCTGACATTTGCAACTGTTGAGTGATGGGGTTTTGATTTGCAGTTTGTGCGACGAGTATGGAAACTTAGTTGCTGTAATAACATCCTTGTCTTTATTATGATTTTTCATCCTGCATTGTATTGATACAGAATGATATATTCTAGTTGTTTTAAAGTATTGTGCATCAGCTTCCACACTTAAGCTGATACCCCTATCTTTAAGTTAAAAATTGTAATGAGCTTTTTTTATTTTATAAGGGTGATTTATTTTTTTTAAGTGGGTATAATGATGACATGTGAGCATTCTGCTGTTTTCTGTAGAATAGCCGCATTTGTGTCCGTTCATCTTGATTTTAGAACGTGCGAAGTTATGATAGATATATTTAAAAGTTTTTGAAAACTTAATATTAAATGCCAGCACCCTTCCATTGTCAGTTGACATATATAGGTAATCAGTAAAATGTATTTTGTGTATACATACTGTTTGTGTATAGAGATACAATGAGCACCAAAAAAAAAAAAAAAAATGAAGGGGAGGTGTGTGTGGGGGAGGTTGGTGGTGGTGGGGGGGGGGGGGGGGGGGTTGTTAGTCGTATATCTAGAACAGCTTTTAAAATAATCGTGTGGTGAGAATTTATGGAACAGTGAGTGAAAGAGATGAGATGGTTTTTGGCGTCTCTTGTGGTGTTTGTGCGTGTGGTGTGGTTGCAGATGAATTGTTGTACAGCGTCCCGCGTAGTGTGTGGGGTGTGGTTGCAGATGAATTGTTGTACAGTGTCTAATGTGATGTATGTGCAGTGTGGTTGCAGATGAATTGTTGGTAGAGGAGAGATTTTCACCATCTGTCCTGGTGTGTGTGTGGTGTGGTTGCAGATGAATTGTTGAGCCGCATCAAACATGTTGTGTGTGTGGCGTGGTTGCAGATGAATTGTTGGTAGAGGAGACGTTTTCAGCATCTAAAGTGGTGTGTTTGAAGTGTGGTTGCAGATGAATTGTTGTAAAGCGCCTAAAGTGGCGTGTGCGTGGCGTGGTTGCAGATGAATTGTTGGTAGAGGAGTCATTTTCAGCATCTAACGTGATGTGTGGGTGGTGTGGTTGCAGATGAATTGTTGGTAGAGAAGGAGACGTTTTCAGCATTTAACATGGTGTGTGTGAAATGAGGCTGCAGATGAATTGTTGTACAGTGTCTAACGTGGTGTGTGCGTGGCGTGGTTGCAGACGAATTGTTGGTAGAGAAGGAGAGGTTTTTAGCATTTAACTTGGTGTGTGTGTGTGGTGTGGTTACAGATGAATTGTTAGTAGAGAGAGATTTTCAGCATCTAACGTGATGTGTGCGTGGCGTGGTTGCAGATGAATTGTTGGTAGAGAAGGAGAGGTACAAGAACATCAGTGACGAGTTGGATGCCACGTTTGCTGAGCTGGCAGGATACTGAGGCCCCCTCGCCCCTCGGTGCTTCGTGCCGGCCTCCAGCGTCACTCCACTGCTGTTTATTTGTGCAAAATAAATCACTTGTACAGGTTGTCTTGTCAAACAGAAAGCCTCTATTAAGACTCTCTTCACTTCTGCCACGTTGTTTTGGAGTGTGTGTATGAAGCAATGAGTTGACCAAAACGTCAAAGGAGATATATATGTTCTTTTTTTTTTTTTTTTTTTTTTTCATACTTGCTTGTAACTGTCATTTTGTACAGAGGTGTGTATAGAGAGAGTTTCGGTCAGCCAAAAGCTGCTTTGGGTACTACTAGCATGTTAAAGACCTGTCGTAAGTTTTCTGCAGGAAAAAAAAAATCATAACATCAATTGTTACAAATCTGGAATGATAGGATCATCCTTTGATATATATATATATAAAATCAACACTGTGTTACCATTTGAATTCGCTGATGTGTGGCAAAGGCTCGACAAATAAGTGTGTCTTCACACAAACCATCTTTAGCGCTGCTGTACTTACTGGTTCTGTGGAATCAGAATGGTGTAAAGATTTCGCTGATACCGCCAGCAGCGTTTTTCCTGCAGAGAACCTGACCACGGTAGTTCCAGGGAACCTTTTGGCTTTTGTCGTGGAAATGCAACCGTCAGTTACTCCGAAAGATGCCAAGCTCAGTTTGAATGAGCTAGTATGCAATTTCCCTCCTGAGAAGGCCCCCCGCGCACGAACCAGAGGTGAATTAATGACGCAGACCTGTATTTGGAAAGTCCAGGTGTGTGCAGCTCTGTAACTTTGAGCAAGAACTGTCAACACTGGGAGCAAGCTTGACACAGAAGTTACTTGAAAACAAAAACCCTCTGACGACACAAAAAAAACCAACCCCTTCTGGCCCCCCTTTGTGGCCTCAACGGGCCCCTGCTGTTTGTGCTTAGGCATTTCAAGTGTACAAATATTTCTGTGCGAATGTGCTTCGCTTTTCCGTTTGTTTGTAGCCACTCCTTATTTAGCCTTTTTTTTTCGTTATTTGGTTTTGTTTTCTTTCCCATATTGCATGTGATCTGAGGTCATAGGAGTACGGCATATTTATTTTGTATGTTTATTTCTTCTTTTTTTTTTTTTTTTTTTGGTCTTGTCTTACTGCTTTAAAGAGGCCACCCCCAGGCCTCTCTCTCTCTCTCTCTCTCTCTGAAATCAATTCTGTTAAATCCTATAACTCAAATAACAGTTTATAACAGAAATTGCTATCACAAACCATGCCTATTTTATGATTTTTTTGATAGACGTAACTTACTTATTTGCTGTCATAATGCAAGCTCTTACCGTGCAAAGATGTCAGGCTGGTTTCTGTACTTTGCCTTCAGAATTTAGTCCACTATTATGTGCATAACAAGACTGTATCAGTGTATGTATACACTTAGAATCCTAGCTATTGCTTCGCTAAACACTTTTTCCTGGCTATTTCCAGCTCCGTTTTTTTTTTTTTTTTTCGGACAATAAAATATCATCTATTTCCCATTGGTTGTTTCATGCATGTCTGTGGTGTGCCTGCTTTGAGAAGAGAGATGGTGTGTGTGTGTGTGTGTGAGAAAATGTCTGTGGTATGTCTGCTTTGAGAAGAGAGATGGTGTGTGTGTGCGTGTGTTAGAAAATGTCTGTGGTATGTCTGCTTTGAGAAGAGAGATGGTGTGTGTGCGTGTGTTAGAAAATGTCTGTGATATGTCTGCTTTGAGAAGAGAGATGGTGTGTGTGCGTGTGTTAGAAAATGTCTGTGATATGTCTGCTTTGAGAAGAGAGATGGTGTGTGTCTGTGCGTGTGTTAGAAAATGTCTGTGGTATGTCTGCTTTGAGAAGAGAGATGGTGTGTGTCTGTGCGTGTGTTAGAAAATGTCTGTGGTATGTCTGCTTTGAGAAGAGAGATGGTGTGTGTGCGTGTGTGTGTTAGAAAATGTCTGTGGTATGTCTGCTTTGAGAAGAGAGATGGTGTGTGTGCGTGTGTTAGAAAATGTCTGTGGTGTGCCTGCTTTGAGAAGAGAGATGGTGTGTGTCTGTGCGTGTGTTAGAAAATGTCTGTGGTATGTCTGCTTTGAGAAGAGAGATGGTGTGTGTGTGTGTGTGAGAAAATGTCTGTGGTATGTCTGCTTTGAGAAGAGAGATGGTGTGTGTGTGTGTGTGAGAAAATGTTTGTGGTATGTCTGCTTTGAGAAGAGAGATGGTGTGTGTGTGTGTGTGAGAAAATGTCTGTGGTATGTCTGCTTTGAGAAGAGAGATGGTGTGTGTGTGTGTGTGAGAAAATGTCTGTGGTATGTCTGCTTTGAGAAGAGAGATGGGGTGTGTGTGTGTGAGTTAGAAAATGTTTGGGAACAAGGAGAAAGATGTGTGTGCAGCTTTGGGAAGTCATCACTTTTTTTTTTTCTGAGACACGGAGTACCTCAGCATTGTAAATGGTACCTCATGTACTTACTGTATGACAGTCTGTCTCGTCTGAGACTGTGACCATCAGATCATCAGTGGAGGCAACTGCTGTTCTGACAATCTGGGCTAAAAATTGATTACAGTGAGAGTGTTTTGCCCAAGTTACATCCCCACTCTGTCTGTCAAGAGGGTTTTAGGACAGTGTGTTGGGATGGTGTCCAAAGGCCAACTAGCCACCTAAAAAATCAAACTGAGCATCAGGTTGATCGGAAGAGACAATGAACTGAGGTCCCGTGTGCAGCATGCACTTGGTGCACTGGAAAAGAACCCATGGCAACAAAAGTGTTGTCCTCCGGCAAAATCCTGAAGAAGAAATACACTCTGATAGGTACACAATTATATATATATGCCTGCACTCGAAGCCTCACTAGCGTGTTGGGTTATGCTGCTGGTCAGGCATCTCCCTGGCAGATGTGGTGTAGAATGTGTGGATTTGCCTGAACGCAGCGATGCCTCCCCGAGAAACTGAACTTTGAACTCGGTGTCTGTCTTCTGTTTGGGGTTCACTTCAACTTGATTGGATCGAGGAAGCAAGAGCGTGCTGAACACACAACACACATAATGTGGCTGAACACACAACACACAGAATGTGCTCAACACACAACACACATAACATAAACATGGCTGAACACACAACACAGACTGTGCTGAACACACAACACATATAACATGGCTGAACACATAACACACGGAAGGTGCTGAACACACAACACACACATAACGTGGCTGAACACACAACACACAGAAGGTGCTGAAAACACAACATAGAATGTGCTGAACACACATCACACGTAACATGCTGAACACACAACACAATGTGCTGAACACACATTTCACAGAACATACTGAAAACACAACACACAGAAGATGCTGAACACACAACACACAGAAGGTGCTGAAAATACAACACAGAATGTGCTGAACACACATTGCACAGAACGTGCTGAACACAAAACACACAGAATGTGCTGAACACACAACACAGACCTTGCTCAACACAAACAACTTGCTCAACACACAATGTGCTTAACACAGAACTTGCTCAACACACGATGTGTTAAACACAACACACAGAACTTGCTCAACACACAATGTGCTTAACACAGAACTTGCTCAACACACGATGTGTTAAACACAACACACAGAACTTGCTCAACACACAATGTGCTTAACACAGAACTAGCTCAACGCACAACACACAATGTGCTGAACAAAAAAACAACATGCTGAACAAACACAATGTGCTAAACACAAAACACAGAACATGCACAACACACAATGTGCTAAACACAAAGCACACAGAACATGCTCCACACACAATGTGCTGAACACACAACATGCTCAACACACAATGTGCTAAACACAAAGCACACAGAACATGCTCCACACACAATGTGCTGAACACACAACACACACAACATGCTCAACACACAACACACAATGTGCTAAACACAAAACACAGAACATGCTCAACACACAACATGCTCAACACACAACACACAATGTGCTAAACACAAAGCACACACAACATGCTCAACACACAATGTGCTGAACACACAACACACACAACATCCTCAACACATAACACACAATGTGCTAAACACACAACACCCAGAACATGCTGAAGACACAACACATTATCGATAACAGAGGAATGCAGGAACAGAATTTAACAATGACAATAATATGTTTAATGAGGTCACAGATTTAGAAAAAAAAAAAAAAAAAAAAAAAAATCAGTAATCAACACATCAAGATTCAACACGCAAATCATTTTATCTGCAGATTCAATGACGTTTTGCTGTCACATGTCTTGTTGCTGCTGCTGCTTTTTCTTCTTCTCCAGTGATCTTATGTCGGTCTCTTCTCAAAGACCTTCACAGGTGGAACAAATATTTTTTCCCTCCCCCACATCTTAGTGAGGTAGGTGTTTGTCACATGACCTACTGCTGATTTTACTGGGGAAAACCAAGTTGATTTTATTACCAGTGACAGAATTAGAAAGCAACTAATGCTATGATGCCTAGCTCTGTTCTGTATCTTCTTCTTCTTCACTATGAGACGCTTTCACATGAATGACCATTTTGATCATACCCTCTCTCTCTCTATATATATATATATGTGTGTGTGTGTTTGTGTGTGTGTGTATGTGTGTGTGTGTGTGTGTGTGTGTGTGTGTGTGTGCAGCCATACTCTGTTTTCTAGGCGTATATGGTCAGTAAGTTTGTGAGTTTGTGTTTCCATTTACCCAACTGAACTGGGCACTGACATGGATTACGAGATCGTTAACTTGATTTTTTTTTTTCTTCTTCTTCTGCATGTGGAAGGTATTTTTTTAAAGGCAGTTGCAGGTCGGCACATATGTTGACCTGACAGATGGAGAAAACCTCCATCCTTAATCCATCAGCTGCTGCCGATACTTGGCATTGATCCCAGAACTCTCTGACTGAGAATCCAACACTCGAATGACAATGACATGGTGCCCAATGTGGATTTTAAGTTTCAGTTTCAGTTTCAGTAGCTCAAGGAGGCGTCACTGCGCTCGGACAAATCCATATATGCTACACCATATCTGCCAAGCAGATGCCTGACCAGCAGCGTAACCCAACGCGCTTAGTCAGGCCTTGAGGAAAAAAAAAAAAGAAAAAAAAAGGTGAATAAATAATAGATAAGCTTACATAAATAAATAAATAATAATTATGATATAAAAAAAAGGTAGTAGTAATGATAATAATAATAAAATAATAATAATAATCATAAATAAATAAATAAGACAACAATAATGATAAATAAGCAAATAAATGTAAAACATGAAGACACACATTCACACATACACCCACACATGCATAACAGATATGCACCAAACATGCAGTTTCACAGATATGAAAGCACAGTCAAATACATATAAACGTACATGAGCTCCAACACACACACACACACACACATACATTACCCTGCACCTCCTCTACCCCCCTCCTCCACACACTCATTTCTAGTCTATGTATCGCAGCTTCCACGGCACACACACACACACACACACACACAAACACACACACGATTTTAAGTGAAATGCAAAAAGACTTAAATCCACATCATTGTCATAAAGGTTTATTTGTTGTGGGTAGTGTGACCATACCACAACTTGGAACTAAACCAGCAACATGTTTAATTTACCCACTACTATCTTGCCAACAATCTCCTGGTTGAAATCTTTTGCTTTTTTTTAAAACCATGGAGTCCAAGGGAAATAACCACTAAATCTACACTGCAGCAGTGGTTCGAAGTTGTGTACCTTGTCGCTTGCAGGGTAAATTTCAAAGACAGAATTAACTCTCTCCATACAAACGGCGAAAGGGACAACGTTAACAGCGTTTCACCCCAATTACCATCATCAAAGTATTTCAAGCGGAAGGCTCTTATACTGAAGAAGTGAATGTTGACAGAGAATACCACAATTCTGACGACAAAAGCTAAAGGTTGGGTCATTGAGACACCCACTGGACATCCGAGGGGTCTGTGTTGAGGAGAAGAGAGGATTGGCCGTACTGAGTGAGTTAAAGAACTGTAAGTGTGATCAGCCATGGAAGCAAAGAGATGCTCAGAGTAACCGTGAACAGACTCAGACAACAGGCTGAAGAACTCATTGCAGAAGATCAAGCTGGGTTCTGCAGTGGGAGAAGCACGACTGAGCAGATGCTCAGCCTTCGTGGTCTGTGTGAGAAATAATAGCCAGCAAAATATACCAAAAAAAACCCACCCCAAAACCCCAACTCCGTTTTGATTTTCATTCAGTCTGTCTTTAATATAATGATAATAATAATAATAATAACATAATTCATAAAGCGCATTTTCATGTAAAACATGCTCAATTGTGCTGTACAATGTAAATACTGAGTTTAAAACAGGCATTTAAACACTAACATGAAAAAAAAAAGAAAACTTACATGCATAGCCCTTTACATTCAGCCAGCCAAACACTCAAGCACAAAATTTACACACACACACATACACACACACACACACACACACACAATATAGTCTCACTCATCATTCATATCCCATGAAAAAGCATAAATAATGCAATATCATCACAATACTTAGAAACCCTTTAACAATACTCCCCGATATCACAATAACCAAAAAACCACATCACAATAACAGAAAATTCACTTCCAACTCTTAGTACCAGTCACACGCATCACAATACAATAAAAAAAAAAATTTAAAAAAATCTACATTTTAGAATGCAAAATTTAAAAGCAGTCACATCCTCCCCACAACACATAAACCATACACAAACAGGCACTCATTTGTATGCATCATGCCCGGTGAAGTAGAAATAGGCGTGTCTTTAAATTCTTTTTGAGAGCTGAAAAACACTGGGTTTTTCTGAGGGCAGGGAGTTCCAGACTGTGGGGGCAAAGACAGAGAAAGAATTGTTTGGCCAAAGGTATCAAGGAACAAGGGAGAACCGAGGAACTATCGGCAGAGAGGTGTCAACTGAGCTCAGTGACCTAGCGAGATGATACAGATGGAGAAGATCTGAAAGATATGGTGTCATTTTGTGATACAGACACTGAAAGTATAAACCATTTATCCAAAATATAACTCAACACAATGGTTCAAACCGTCAAACTGTGAATAGCACAGCAGATAAAAGGTAACATGTGTAAAATAGTAAACATATGAACAAAGCAGGCAATGGAAAAAAACACTCAAAACAGGAGAGCACTAATCAAACATACCTGAAACTCAATGTATCAAAATGACATAATTATTGCTTACGAACAGGTCACCTAAGTGTTTGATGTGAATCATGACAAAGTGCTGTCATGGTGACTGAAATGGTACAGTGACAAAAATATGAAATGGTAGTAATAACATTGCACAAGAATTACTTGTCACTATCACTGCAAACAACACTGACATACAAAAGGACCCAGCAGTTATGATCTGTAACATAATTATCATGGATACATTTCTTTCATATGTATGATCTGTACAGACATAAATCACAGAGATCAATAAAAAAGAAAAAAAAGAAAAAAAGAAAAGAAAAAGAAAGACCCCCTTTTCTAAAAACAAAACTGCACACTGAGTAACAAGTTTATAATGATGAAAATATCACAGCAGTTGTATATAGACTGCCGTTTTGGGGCCACCCGTTTTTTGTTTGTTTTTTTCCTTGAGAGGGCCTACATTGAGTTTCAAACTGTTTCATCTGCAATATGTGGAACAGAAGAGGTAGGGTTTCACGGACACACTGAAACAGCTTAAAAACACAACACTTAGAAGTGTTGGAAGCCGTAAAAGCACAAACCTAAACCACTGTTTGAAACAGTTGGAACTGGTAACAACACACATATATATTTATATACTTGCACAGTCTGCAGTTCACATGGAAGTGTGCATGCATACACACACTCACATAGACATATAACATTTTTATCTGTAGTACTGTTTTGTTTCCCCCCATCATGTAAGGGGTGTGCATGCTAGTATGTTCTTTGTTTCCTTAAAATCACTTGTCCATCTTTGATTATGTTCAGACTGCCATTTTTTTTTCCAATCATACCATGATAATTATGTCCCTTTACACAACAGACTTATTTCCTTTCAAATCACTATGTCCCTTGACATAACAGACTGTCATTGTTTTGTTTTTTTTCAAATCAAACAATACTGTTCCTTTACACAATACAGTCATTTTCTTAGAAGGCAAAAACAACAACAACAACAACAACAAAACCCCCAAAAAGTAAAAAAGAAGAAATATCATATAATCTCAAATGGTTCTTATATACCCTTTCTTTCTTTAACCTTCTTAGAGCCAAACCTATTTCATGCTCTGTGACAACAATTTGCCAAGGGGTTTTTGGCCTCAGAGGGTGGTAATACAAAAAAAAAAAAAAAGTAAACTACTGACTTACACTTTTCTGAAAGGAAAATGAGCACACTATTCAATTATGTCCATTTTACGTGGATGCAATGACTATGCGATAGGAAAATTCTTACAATAATGCCGACAGGTGTTCCCCTCATGGGGCATTTTGGGGCACCAGAAGGGGGTGGAAATTTGTGTCCTGGGGCATGCAAGGGGTTAATACAGCTTCAGTTTCAGTTTCAAGGAAAGGTCAAAGCATGCAGACTGGTCTCTTCTTTATGATGATGGAGTCTCCTGTCAGTCCGACGGATGAGTAGGCAGGCAGGCTTATCTGTCGATGTGTGTCCTCGTGGTTGCCTGACCAGCACAGGTGACTTTTTTTTTTTTTTCTAGTGAGGAGGAGTTGTGCAGTCCCTTCCCCACTCTCTCGCCTACCGATGCTCACAGTCCAACAGGTGCAGATGCTGCCACGTGTAGGACGGCCTCGGCAGGTGCAGGTCTCCTAGGGGGACTTCCAGCCAAGGATAAGAGCTCCCCCTGCCCTTTGGTCATCCTCTTCCGCCTTCATAGCCGTTGGGAAAGGTTTCCTCCTCCGCCTGGTCCATCGTTGGGAGACTTCACATACGGCAGGTAGTACTGGGTTACATGGTACGAGTAGCAAGGGCTATCCCCCTGACCTGACCTGCCTCTTCTTTATATCCCACAGGGAAGTAGCAACTTTTTCAAACAAATCATCAGGTACCCACCACTTACGTCAATGTGTACATTTAAGTACGCTGCATTGCTGCATCAACAAAAGCTGGATTTTTCAATGTGACCATCAGCAATCTGGCTTTAGAAATCCATTGGTCAAACCCATTCTTTGGTTGTAAAGTATCACATCAATATCGCAGTACAGTATATTTTTCTACTTCTTCTTTTCTGTTCTTGAGCTACAACTCCCACGTTCACTCATAATTATGCACACGAGTGGGCTTTTACGTGTATGACCGTTTTTACCCCACCATGCAGGCAACCATACTCTGTTTTCGGGGGTGAAGTACAGTATGATCTTCTCTTTTCAATAAAACGTGAATTTCTAAATATTCAGGTGCTGCGTCACTCACGCATGCATGCAAGAATCTAAGGTACATGGGCACATGTGTCTGCTCACACTAACACACCAACATGCCACAACAACACAGAGTTTCACTTAATCACACACATCTGCATTGCCTTTCATCTGCTCTGGTGTATTGTGGCATGGAGGATCGCAAACAAAAGAAACAAACAAACATGAAAAATAAATAAATAAATAAATAACTGAACTGTATTAACAACACTCATGTAGTGATTACCATGTAGAATTCTCAAAATGTATCCATTTATTCAAAGCATACCAGAACAATCTATAAAATAACTAAGAAATATCTTGAAGAAAAAAACCCTCTTACACTGGTACACTCAGAATACCCTGTCCCCCATCTCCTTCTCCACCACAGAATACCTGTACCAGTGATTGTCCACACTGGTTTTAAATTTTGATATTACATTTATGATGAAATGACTCTTAATCTGATGTACAAAAAAAAAAAAAAAAAAGGCTTTGACTTCTTTTCCTTCTATTATGACAAGCATAAAGGCAAATTTATGTACACTGTGTGTTCGAGACATGAAAGTGATTGACTGATTAATTGGTATAAAGCCTATGAATTGTAGGATGGTACTTTTTGTAAGACAGTTTTGACTGAACGAAAGACAGTTCACAACAGTCGTCACATCAGAACAGGTGGAAACTGACAAGGCAGGTGTGAAAGATATACAACCAGCAGACAGTCTGTTCCTTACCTGAGGATGCTGAAGATGAGTGTGGAAGAGTCTGCTGTCAGTGACAACCATGTCAGTAAACAGAGATGGGTAAACAGAAGGAATGATATAAGGATTTATTAATGGATATATTGTATGCTGTTCATTGTTCGTAAACCGACTGGAGCTGTAGGTTTAGACACTTGATGAAGACTATCAAGTGTTTATCATAATGAGATGGGGAGACTGGATCACACAACATCCAACACAGGCTGCATCAAATCAGAACTCACAGTACGGTGTACTTTGTATTTGTATTTCTTTTTATCACAACAGATTTCTCTGTGTGAAATTCAGGCTGCTCTCCCCAGGGAGAGCGCGTCGCTACACTACAGCGCCACCCATTTTTTTTTGTGTATTTTTTCCTGCGTGCAGTTTTATTTGTTTTTCCTATCGAAGTGGATTTTTCAGTCTACAGAATTTTGCCAGGAACAACCCTTTAGTTGCTGTGGGTTCTTTTACATGCGCTAAGTGCATGCTGCACACGGGGCCTCGGTTTATCGTCTCATCCGAATGACTAGCGTCCAGACCACCACTCAAGGTCTAGTGGAGGGGGAGAAAACATCGGCGGCCAAGCCGTGATTCGAACCAGCACATTCAGATTCTCTCGCTTCCTAGGCGGACGCGTTACCTCTAGGCCATCACTCCACTTCTGTGACTGAACGTTTGTCTCGGCAGCACACTGATTGTGGGGGTTATGTTCCGTGTCTGTCACCATTTTTCCTCCCTGCCCCCTTCCCGCCAGCGCCGACACCTTCCACATCACCATCAACACAACCGGCATCAGCATCAGCACCAGCACCAGCACCAGCACCATTTTCAGTTCTACTTCTTCCTCCCTGGGAACTGTCATCCCCACCTCTGTCACTCTCCGGTGGTTTTCTGCTGATCGTTGTATTGCTACCATCAATGCACAGGCTGCAGTTCATCGCCTGGGAAAGCTCTGCTGCTGTGTTCCTGGCCTCACGGAGGGATTCCGTGGAGAGACGAGCAAAGTCCTGGCGAGTGTACCCCCAGGGCAGAGGGTAGTCGAACACGACGGGGTCACGCTTGGCTTTGTACCTGTTGTCGCATATTGCAGAATTGATGAAGGTGGTTGTGCCGTTGCTCCACATTCCGTAACCTGCAACATGGACGTCAGACATTGTACGTTTGATTCCATCATTTTACCAAAACATACCTATCAAGATACGACTTACCTACGAAAATGAGAGTATAGCTGCCAATATGGCGAGGTAAAAACAGTCATGCATATGAAAGCCTCCTTGTGCATGTACACCAGTGAATGTAGAAGTTGCTGACCACACACGTCCACACCACGCACACCACTCACATTCACCCCTTATCATTCTCTATTCTCTTTCATTTCCCTCACACAACCCGTTGCATTACACTGCATGATGTTGTATGCACACACACACACACACACACACACACATGCACGCATGCACACACACACACACTCACACACACCGTATCATCCTTTATTCCCTCTCATTTTCCTCACACAACCAGTCACATTACACTGCATGATATATGCACACATGCACACGCACACACACACAACACACACACAAAAATGTGCATGCACACAGACACAAAGACACACCACACACACATGCACACAAACACACACACACAACACTACACACACATGCATGTGCACACACACAGAGACACACCACACATACACACACCTACACACCCACAGACACACACACACCCACAGACACACACACACAGGAGGAAGGTGGCAGAATGGTTAAGGCGCTCATCTGCCAGAACAAAGTCCCTGAGGGTCTGGGTTCGAATCCCGCTCTCGCTCTTTCTCCCAGGTTTGACAGGAAAATCAAATTGAGTCTAGTTGTTCGGATAAGATGATAAACTGAGATCCCGTGTGCAGCACGCACTTGGCACACTGAAAAAGAACCCATGGCAACAAGAGTATATATATATAAGCATGCACTCAAGGCCTGACTAAGCGTGTTGGGTTATGCTGCTGGTCAGGCATCTGCCTAAGAGATGTGGTGCTGCGCATATGGATTTGCCCAAACGCAGTGACGACTCCTTGAGAAACTGAAACTGAAACACACAAACACACCCACAAACACCGTAACAGAAAGGAAAATATTAATAACCAATAGCAGACTTTGTTGTGATGGTTTCCAACGACAATCACTGCATCTCCAGTTTGAAATAAAGTCTTTCAAATCTTGTTTCATCTCTCTCTCGCAGGACGTCCACCTACCTTTAAACAGGAATCCTATCTTCTGCAGGACAAAACAATTACCGTGTATGTTAACGTTTTCACTTGCACCTCCTAGATTTGAACCAAAAGAAACAAGAGAGGCAAGGCCTTCAAGACTCACTTGTGATAAATTAAGTCCCCTTGCATTAATTACAGAGTAATTTCCCTTTTTTACTATCTGCACCAAAACATTTGCAAAATAAATAAAAATTCCATGCTTAGCAAAAGAAGTTCCCGTTTGAACAAAAATTGATAATAATGACTGCTCCTGTTGTGTCAGAATATGAGATCAAAGTGCCAAGTTTAGAGAATACAACAAATAAAAATATAACAGTAAATGCAGTTTGCATATAATTAGGCTTCTTTTTTTAAATTTTTTTGTGCCCATCCCAGGGGTGCAATATTGTTTTAAACAAGATGACTGGAAAGAACTGAATTTTTCCTATTTTTATGCCTAATTTGGTGTCAACTGACAAAGTATTTGCAGAGAAAATGTCAAAATGTTAAAGTTTACCACGGACACACAGACACACGGACACACACACACAGACAACCGAACACCAGGTTAAAACATAGACTCACTTTGTTTACACAAGTGAGTCAAAAACAAAAACAAAAAGCTTTTACAGAGAAGACAGACAGAGGCTGGCAGTCAGAAAGCAGCTGTTAAATCAACATCTGTTATTATTATCTCTCTTTTTTTTTATAATTATGTTTCCTGTATTTATTTGTGCTTGGTTTACATCCCCCTTATTTCCTGATATAAATATATATATGATAGTCAGTCGTGTCCGACTATGACCATCAGAACAGCAGAGGAGGCAACTGCTGTTCTGACTATTTGGGCTAGAATTTGATTATAGTGGAGAGTGTCTTGCCCAAGTTACATCCCCACTCTCTCGGCCAAGAGGGTTTTAGGACAGTCGGCGTTGGGATGGTTCCCCAAAGGCCAACTAGTCCACAAGGCTGCAGCACTAAGAGCCAGTGCAATTTTGCCTCCTAGTTTGAGAGTCATAGTCCTTCACAAAAGACTAAGCTGTAAATGGTTTCCCATTGACTGGAGAAACCATTGATAATACAGCTCTCACTTTGCTGTTAGCGATAGGCAGGACTCAAAAGCAGTGCAGAGTTGTATGTTTGATTCCCGTTTTGCTTCTTCACACATGCATCTGCACACACACAGAGACACACCACACATACACACACCTACACACCCACAGACACACACACACAGGAGGAAGTGGGCAGAATGGTTAAAACGCTCATCCACCAATACAGTGTCTGTAGGGTCTGGGTTCGAATTTCACTCTCACACTTTCTCCAAAATTTGACTGGAAAAAAAACATAAACCAAGAATCTGGTCACTCAGATGAGACAATAAAACCGAGGTCCTGTGTGCAGCACACACACTTGGCGCACTGGAAAAAAGAACCCACGGCAACAAAAGAGTAGTCCTCTGACAATATTCTGTATAGGTACACTCTGAGAGGTGCACAAACATGCATACACTCAAGGCCTCACCAACAGCGTTGGGATATGCTGCAGGTCAGGACATCTGACAAAGATTCATAGTTATCATTCTGTATAACAGTCCTTACTTTGTACTAACAGGTCTTTATTTATTTCTTATAGGTATTATTTGTTTATTTTTTTGAACTTTTATGGTGGTTGTTGTCTTTACAATGTCATTAACTACAAGCTTTCTTTTCCAATAATGCAGAAGTGGTTTACTCATGCTCCTTATGATTATGATATTATAATGCCACCACTCGCTTTCGCCTTACCCTAGATACCATTACTGTGATAGTTGACACAGTTGATGCTGTTGCTATGTTACAACTGGTCCAGGCTATTTATTATTAATGTCATCTTAAATCATCATGATTACTACAATCATTAATGTGTAAACATTGATTGATTGAATGATTGGACAAATCTTCCTTTTTTTGTTGTTGTTGTTGTTGATGTTGTTGTTGTTACAGATTTGTTTTGCCTTGTTTAGTCTGTTTTGTTTTGTTTTGTTTTATCTCGCTCTCTGTAGTGGAAGATGCTACTGTTCGTTTTATATTGTTTGTTTCATACTATTCTCTGTATTTTATACATGTTTTTTTGGAAAATTAAAAAAAAAAGTTATAAAAAAAGAAAAAAAAAAAGAAAACTGAAACTGATTGCTTGTTTTCTTGTTTCGTAGTCACAGGAAACAACGCTCACCACTGTGAATGTGACCAAAGACATGGAACTTGGGCTTGACACGTTTCACCACAGTGTTCAGCAGCTCCACGCATCCTGCATGATCACCCCCCGGCACGGAATCCCCGTAACCTGCACAACAAGGGGACAGCAGTCTGTGACAGGCAGTGAAGAAAAGAAACAACTTCTTCTTCTTCTTCTTCTGCGTTCGTGGCCTGCAACTCCTACGTTCACTCGTATGCACACGAGTGGGCTTTTACGTGTATGACTGTTTTTACCCCGCCATGTAGGCAGCCATACTCCGTTTTCGGGGGTGTGCATGCTGGGTATGTTCTTGTTTCCATAACCCACCGAACACTGACATGGATTACAGGATCTTTAACGTGCGTATTTGATCTTCTGCTTGCATATACACACGAAGGGGGTTCAGGCACTAGCAGGTCTACACATATGTTGACCTGGGAGGTCGTAAAAATCTCCACCCTTTACCCACCAGGCGCCGTCACCATGACTCGAACCCGGGACCCTCAGGTGTGAGGGGGGAGGGGGGGCTGTGGTTGGCTCCTACAATGCACCCACAGAAATGAGTCTCATAATGTGGAAAGTACAAAATGAATCTCATAATGTGGAAAGTACAAAATGAGTCTCATAATGTGAAAAAGTACAAAATGAGTCTCATAATGTGTAAATTACAAAGTGAGTCTCATAATGTGAAAATTACAAAGTGAGTCTTACAAAGTGAGTCTCATAACGTGAAAATTACAAAATGAGTCTCATAATGTGAAAAGTACAAAAATGAGTCTCATGATGTGAAAATTACAAAGTGAGTCTCATAACGTGAAAAGTACAAAGTGAGTCTCATAACGTGAAAAGTACAAAAATGAGTCTCATGATGTGAAAAGTACAAAAATGAGTCCCATGATGTGAAAAGTACAAAGTGAGTCTCATGATGTGAAAAGTACAAAATGAGTCTCATCATGTGAAAACTGGTACCACACGGTTCACAGACATACATATCAAAACTGTGCCATCATGACCGATACACTTTATTATACAAAATAGCTCTGTATCATGACCACCTCGCTAACGCGACTTTTGACCGGAAAATAACTGGTCTAATGCAACTTCTATCACTTGCCCACATGTCACTCACATTCCCCCCTCCCCTGCCCTACCCCGCACCGCCCAACACATACATACATACACACAAACAGCAGAATGCATCAGAATACAAATGAAAGTAATTATTCTAACTGAACAGACTGAAAAAAAGAAAGAAAGAAAAAAAGAAAAAAAGAAAAAAAAAAGAGCAGAGCACAAAGAGAGAGACAGAGAGGAAGAGAGAAAACTCAGCCGTGAGACGAAGTGTCTGGGTCTGTGGCAGTGTCCCTCTTATACTCCACCTGTGTGCTAGCTGAATCAGCTGCATAAGCAGCACTGACTTGAAGTTGTGTACCTTGTGAATGGGGAGAGAGTTACTACTCTTTATTGCTGTTTAATCATGAGATGGACTGTTTAAAAAAAACACACCCAAAAAACAGGGTTTCACAAACAGCATGGCCATCTGCAGCTGTGAGCTTTTCTACTCACCACAGGGGGGGCCGTGGGTGATGAGGATGTCAGTGTCGGAGGGAATCCTGTTCCACTTTTCCAACAGATTCTGTCCCCTTGTCAGGCTGAAGCCCCAGGAACCAAAGCTGGGAACCCTGCACGGCGTGGGCACAGCTGTCATCCACTTTGTCATGTGTAGCTGTCGTCCACTTTGTCATGCGTAGATGTCATCCACTTTGTCATGTGTGGCTGTCGTCCACTTTGTCATATGTAGATGTCGTCCACTTTGTCATGTGTAGATGTCATGACCATGTGCAGATGTAATCTGCTTTGTCATGTGTAGATGTCATGACCATGTGCAGATGTCACCCACTTTGTCATGTGTAGATGTCGTCCACTTTGTCATGTGTAGATGTCATGACCATGTGCAGATGTCATCCACTTTGTCATGTGTAGATGTCATGACCACGTGTAGATGTTGTCCACTTTGTCATGTGTGGCTGTCGTCCACTTTGTCATATGTAGATGTCGTCCACTTTGTCATGTGTAGATGTCATGACCATGTGCAGATGTAATCTGCTTTGTCATGTGTAGATGTCATGACCATGTGCAGATGTCACCCACTTTGTCATGTGTAGATGTCGTCCACTTTGTCATGTGTAGATGTCATGACCATGTGCAGATGTCATCCACTTTGTCATGTGTAGATGTCATGACCACGTGTAGATGTCGTCCACTTTGTCATGTGTAGATGTCATGACCATGTGTAGATGTCATCCACTTTGTCATGTGTAGATGTCGTCCATTTTGTCATGCGTAGATGTCGTCCACTTTGTGTAGATGTCGTCCACTTTGTCATGTGTAGATGTCATGACCATGTGCAGATGCCATCCACTTTGTCATGTGTAGATGTCATGACCACGTGTAGATGCCATCCACTTTGTCATGTGTAGATGTCATGACCATGTGCAGATGTCATCCACTTTGTCATGTGCAGATGTCACCCACTTTGTCATGTGCAGATGTCGTCCACTTTGTCAAGTATAGATGTCATGACCATGTGCAGATGCTGTCCACTTTGTCATGTGTAAATATCGTCCACTTTGCCATGTGTAGATGTCATGACCATGTGCAGATGTCATCCACTTTGTCATGTGTAGATGTTATCCACTTTGTTGTGTGTAGATGTCATGACCATGTGTAGATGTCATCCACTTTGTCATGTGTAGATGTCATGACCATGTGTAGATGTCATGACCATGTGTAGATGTCATCCACTTTGTCATGTGTAGATGTAATCCACTTTGTCATGTGTAGATGTCATGACCATGTGTAGATGTCATGACCATGTGTAGATGCCATCCACTTTGTCATGTGTAGATGTCATTCACTTTGTCATGTGCAGATGTCATCCACTTTGTCATGGTTAGAGGTCATCCACTTTATCATGTGCAGATGTAATCGACTTTATCATGTGCAGGTGTCATGTGCAGATGTCATCCACTTTATCATCTGACAGATCTGATAAATGAATACTACTACTACTGCTACGGGTGCAACAACCGAGTGGTTAAAGTGTTGGACTTTCAATCTTGGGGTTGCGGATTTGAATCTCACTAGCAGCGCCTAGTGGGTAGAGAGGGTGGAGATTTTTCTCATCTTCCAGGTCAATAGATGTGCAGACCTCCTAGTGCCTGGACCCCCTTCGTGTGTATACACACACAGAAGATCAAATACGCACGTTAAAGATCCTGTAATCTAGCGTTCGGTGGGTTATAGAAACAGGAACATATCCAGCATGCTTGTCCCCGAAAACGGAGTATGGCTGCCTTCATGGCAGGGTAAATAATCAAAATGGCCATACACATAAAATAAAAAAGTCTGTATGAGCATATGTGTGCATGACTGAAACCTGATTGAATGACACAGGAAACAAATGACAAGCGCCCAATGGCAGCTGTCAGTCAGCTCTACCCAGGTAAAAAGCCTGCTGTGCAAATGACTCTGTGTTGGTAAAGAATTTTGAGCTTGTTCTCCAACCAAGGATAGGCACCTGATAAGTATGCATATATATCATTCATCATTCATACTACTACTATTACTAATGACATTAGCAATACTGATACCACTAATAACAATTATAATGATAATAATAATTGTCATCATCATAATAATATTCCTAATACTATTATTAAGCTCCCTAAAAATGCAAGACAAAATGAACAATAAATACAAAAACACACACACACAAATAAGAACAGAACTAAAATAACACACCAAAACAAACACACAATCCTAAGGCAGCAGTCAGCAGCTGTGCACCTCAACCTGCTAAAAATAATATAATAATATGATAATAATGTGAAAGCTTGCGTAGCATGGTTCCCCACTTTCAAGAGCAGGTTCACTATGCTTTGAAGTGAAAAAACATGTAACATTTCAAAGATATCATAATAAAAATGAGATAAACTGATTCACCACCCACATATTCACAGCACACAAAAAATGGTACATCACACACACACACACACACACACACACCACTAATCTACCTCAAACAAACAAACAAAAAATTGACACAGAGAATCAACAGAGATTAAACAAAAGAAAAATTCAGCTGAACTACACATTGTACACACAAAACAAAATTCATCTACTCGAGTAAAATACAACATAACAGACACTTCGCATAAAAAGTAACTGATTTTAAAATATACCATAACTAGTATAAGCGTATGAAGCAATAATTCAGTACCTACCATGGGCTACCGTAAAGTTTGATGCCACAAATACTGATCACTTCGTCTTCAAGATACAGCGAGTTCTGCAAGAGTGCCTTGCATCCGGCGACCACTTCCTGTGTTGAGGCCTCCTGTGACAGTCCCAGTTGCTTACGCAGTAGAACAGGATGGCCACCGTAGAAGTAATCCTCAAAGGTCATCTCGTGGTTTCCCGCTATGACCAGCTTCACGGGATGAGACAGGCGACCTGACAGTCACAAGGGAAGGACATGCTCTGTATAGCGGATGACGACTTGCAATTTCAAGTATAACTTATATGCTTTTTATTTTACTGGTATTGATTAAAAAACAACAACAACAACAACAACAGCAAAAACCAGAATGAAAGAATGATTGGTGATTCACTGGAGAATGTTTTTTGTGTGTGAATGTGTGTGTGTGTGTGTGTGTGTGTGTGTGTGTGTGTGAGGGACAAAGAGAGAGAGTGTGGTGTGTGTGTGCATGAGTGATTGTAAATGGGAACACATACATGAGTGCATGCACGAGTGCATGTGCATGTGTTCTGCAAACAATGGTGGATGGATATACATAAATACATATATCTATATATCTATATCTATATATATCTATCTCTCTCTCTCTCTCTCTATATATATATATTTATATATATATATATATATATATATATATATATATATATATTTATATATATATATATATATATATATATATATATTTATATATATATATATATATATATATATATATATATATATATATATATATATATGCATACATTTTTACCCATCAGCTTAAGTTCCAAATAGTGATCATCCACAGCAGCAAGGGGCATGACAGTCATCCGTGTCCGACTATGACCATCAGAATTGCAGAGGGGGTAAATTGTCCTAATTATGTGGGCTAGAATATCATAGTGGAGAGTGTCTTGCCCAAGTTACATCCCCAGTCTCATGCCCTGTTAATAGGGCTTTAGGCCAGTCAGAGTTGGAATGGTTCCCAAAGGCCAACTCACCCCCAAGGCTGCAGTACAAAAGGTCAGTGCAATCTTGCCTCCTAGTTTGAGAGTCATAGTCCTTCACAAAAGACCAAGCTGTGAATGGGTTCCCATTTCAGTGGAGAAACAACTGATCACACTGCTCTCACTTTGCTGCTGACCCACCTAAAAGCTTATTCAGTCACTGATATAAACCCAGCACTGAACGCAAGCAAAGGGTGGAGACAGGTTCACAAACAAAAAACGTGACAAAACAAAACAAAGCAAAACCCTCACCCATGAAACTATCAAACTGGATGATCTCTGAAGGATCACCGCCCATGGAGAAGTCTCCGCAGTGGATCAGGACGTCTCCATCGGGTATCCGCTCATGGAAGGCCCTTCTACTCCCCTCCACCATGCTGTGCGTGTCCGAGAGGCAGACGAAGCGAAGCACGTTGTCCTGTCGAGGCCTCTGCAGGTAGGTATCTGGGGACAACTGGTGGGCAGTTTGCGACTCCCTCAAGTTTGTCCACGCT
Source organism: Babylonia areolata (assembly GCF_041734735.1). Taxonomy (NCBI): domain Eukaryota; kingdom Metazoa; phylum Mollusca; class Gastropoda; order Neogastropoda; family Buccinidae; genus Babylonia; species Babylonia areolata. The sequence continues at coordinate 43,423,150 of NC_134880.1, forward strand.
GCTGTCGGACGGTTTGTCAGAGGGTCCACTTCTATTACCACCTTGCCCTCCGAGTCCACACTGTCTGTCTTCCGTTTGGGTATCCCCTTTTTGCCTTTCAACGATTTGATCTTCTCCTGCAGGAATGTGTTAGCCATGGTCCTTGTGCGTTTTCTGTTGCAGGGTGGGTGTACACTGTAGCGGCTCGAATTTTGCACAGAGAAATCTGTTGTGACAAAAAAATCATAATACAATAAATATGTAATGTGTGTGTGTGTGTGTGTGTGTGTGTGTATGTGTGTGTGTGTGTGTGTGTGTGTGTGTGTGTGCAGAATTTCAATAAAAGCACACCAACAGTAAACAAAATCCATGATGACCAGAATACATTGAATCTTGACTATTCCGAATATTTATTTTTTTCTAATTAATTTTTTTTTTCTTTTTAAAGAAACAAATTAGAAAAATCATAACACAAAGAACCTTTTCACTTGCAGAACCTATCCCAGTCAATCCAACCAGTCATGGACACTGCCAACAGACCTCAACCAAGGAGCGACAGTGAAAAGATATTTTCAATGAAATACATTACATGTCTTCATGTCGAAATCAAACAAAATGAAACAAAGTGTTTAAAAAAAAAAAAAAAAAAAAAAAAAAAGACTGACAAAAGAAACTTCAGGCTCAGCACTATTCCCTGGGTTCCTTATGGAGAGCCCAGGAAGAAGGTTTCAGGCACTTCTTTAGTTTATCATATTTTTTTTCTTTTCTTGTGGTCAACAGTCAGGTAAGTAATCTTACCTCAATCAAAGGGAAGAAAACAGGATCAACATAATGGAAATGGCAAATGGGTAGCATGTGCGCATGCGCGCGCGCACACACACACACATGTGCACACACACGCGCGCGCTCACACACACCCACACATGGGCGCACGCACGCACGCACGCACGCACACACACACACACGTGTGCACACACACACACTGATGTATGTATACAGACTATTCACATACAAACAGCGACACTGCATGCATGCACAACACATACAGTGCATGGCACACACTATAGTTTTTGCATACATTATACATACACACACATATAGAATGATATATATATATATATTATATGTGTAGACTATACACTGATATCCTCACATATACAAAGAGTATATACTATATATATATATATATATATATATATATATATATATATAGAGAGAGAGAGAGAGAGAGAGAGAGAGAGAGAGAGAGAGAGAGAGAGAGAGAGATTGATAACACATGTATCTTGATACAGTGACACACACACACACACACACTATGGTGGAGTCTGCAAGTACAGATTACACAATAACCCGGTTTATACTAGTAAGGAAATTTCACATTTTGTAACACCATCATTGGTTAACACAGGCAGATTTCTCTTTCCATTGATTGCCAAGTTAAACAGACCACATTCTGATGCATATAATATAGAATTTACACACTAAACATATCCACATACACACCCAAAAGGTTTAACATAGCACAAATGCACACTGATAGATACAGTAATACACATTACACACATCCACATACACACTGATAAAGTGTACACATAACTCAAATGCACAACTTTACAAAGACACACACTACACACATCCACAGCAATGAATAATACAAATTACACAGATGCACAAATATACATACAGTGATATAAATTACATACATCCATATATATATATATATATATATATAATGATACAACTTATCCATACACATTCATACATATCAAATAGATTAAAACACACTGTATGCATGCGCACACAATACATACAGCCATATGCTATATCCATGGTCATATATGTATGCTGCGTTGCAACCTAAACTTATTTCCAGACCCATCATCATAGATAAATATGATATATTTACTATACCTGTCTCTTGGAATGAACTCAGTCAAACTGCATATGCATGTTATACATGAATGATAGTCAGTCGTGTTCGACTATGACCATTAGAACAGCAGAGGAGGTATGACCACTGTCCCAACTATCTGGGCTAGAATTTGATTACAGTGGAGAGTGTTTTCCCCACTCTTTCAGCCAAGAAGGTTTTAGGACAGTCGGTACTGGGATGGTTCCCAAAGGCCAACTAGCCCCCAAGACTGCAGCACTGAGCCAGTGTAATTTTGCTTCCTAGTTTGTGAGTCATAGTCCTTAACAAAAAAAACACACAACTAAGCTATAGATGGAGAAACCATTGATAATACAGCTGTACCACATGCTGTGAAACTTGTGAAAGCACTGACAGATCTGCATCTGAATAACAGAGTGATGTACACTGCTGTGGCCAACTAATTCACACACTCTGGGTTGTTATGTTGTAAACAACCAATACATACACACACATACATACAAATGTGAACACACACACACACACACACACACACACACTCGCTCTCTCTCTCTCTAACAGTGTAAGGAACATGTGTTAAAATAAATGAAATAAGAATAAAATATTTTAAAAAATCCACTCACAGAAACTGGTTCCTCTACACGGGATTGTAATCGGAATGGACAAAAGTTCTGAGGGCAGGAAGGATCTTGATATTACTACAAATATTTGCCTTGGAATGTATTTCCAAAAATGGGTCTACAGTCTCTCTTGCGTGTGGATCTCGGTGATCTCTACCGGGTTACAAAAATAGGATATGTGTCATCATGTTCATGATTAGTCAGCGACATTGTGCGTCACACGAGAATCTTCCGTTGCTTGTAAGTTACCAAGTCGCGCTACATTCACCACAAACTGATGCAAAACATTCCGATCAGCTCAAGATCTCGGAGTAAAAGCAAAGAAACCAAACGTTCATTTCTAAACCAAACATTTCAGTCCTGACTAGTCTCCCTTATTCAACGCTTCCGGGCTAAAAATACCTCAGTGGTTTACCACTCAGATGACGTCAGATTCCTTGGCTACGGTCAAAGTTCACGGTTTGCTCTCCTCGGCCGCCAAAGAAATCGACAAAGAAAAAGAGGGCTACAATGTTTGAATAGATAATGTTTTTTTGTTTGTTTATTTTGTTTTGTTTTTTAAAGAAGAGAGAGAGAAATAAATATAGAAATAAACAGAGAATTAATAAATATAAGATAGATAAATGATCAAATGAATAAATGAAGGGAAATTGTCACTCATCCTTGCGCTCTCCTGCATAGAGATTACATAAGTCTGAAACACATTCAGTGAATGCACCACACATCAAAACAATTAAAAAAAAAAATTAATTAAAAAAGGGGGGTGGGTGGGATTATGTCGGGGAGGGCGGGGGATCGAGGCCGCCGGGGGGGAGTTGGGGGATCACAGTGGGGGCGGGGGCGGGGGCGGGTGTGGAGGATGAGGCGGCGGGGTGCAGGTCTGATTCGTCGATCAGTTCTAGTTTCGTCAGTCCTCTCTTCCGGCCGGCCGATCGTGAGTGCGGCCACCACTGATCAGCCTGTGATCTCTGGAGAGTTTGGTGGCTCTTTCTCCGCCACTGATCAAATCCAGTCCAATCAAATCAAATCAAAACCGACCACTGTATCAACCCAAAGTGGAAATTAACCTGTGTAATCACAGCTGAGACTCGTTGTAAACACCAACATGAAATGAAACGCGCACCATGAAAGACATTTCAACAAGTCAAATAAGAACTTACAGTGGATAAATATACTAAAACAAAGCGCGCGCGCACACACACACACACACACACACACACACACACACACGTGCACGTACGCACGGTACGCACATGCGATATGCACACACACACACACACACACACACACACACCAACGCACGAATTTAATCAAATTCAACTAAAATTCACCGTCCATCCCACTCACACAAACACCCACCACTTGAAACACAACCAGAGTTGACCCGAATTACAGATCGATAAGGGACCGCGCCGGTTGGGGTATGGGGTGGCACAGAGAGAGAGAGAGAGAGAGAGAGAGAGAGAGAGAGAGAGAGAGAGAGAGAGATTTCAGATGATTTATTCATTTAAGGCCATAGCCCCATATGAACAGGGACCGATAACAACTGAACTGAGTTTAACATGCGTTAAAACCCAATAAGCATCACCAGGTAGGTTATCACAACAATTAGGATACTAGTGGGTTTTTTGATTTTTTTTAATCTTCAGTTTAACGTCTACTCACTATAAGTGTTTTTAGACGGATACTAGTGTTTCTCTCAGCTGAAGTGCTCGAAACAAACACAAAGCTAGACTGCACATTTTTCATTATCAGTCGATGACATCAATAAACATATCCAGAGCGCCTTGCTGCACTCAACCTGCCCAGTCTTGAGCACCGCCGCCTCAGGGGGGGATATGATCGACATGTACAAATACACGCATGGCCTGTACTTGACCAGCCGCCCCCACATCAGCTACTACCAAGGCAGAGATACCAGAGGGCACAGCCTGAAGTTGGACAAATCACACTGCAGACTCAACATCCAGAAGCAGTTTCTTCGTTCAGCGCGTAACCGCCACCTGGAACAGCCTGCCAGACAGTGTGGTCACAGCCCCATCAGTCAGTGCTTTCAAGAACAGGCTCGATGCACACTGGAAGGAGCTCCCTGCAAAATTTGACCCTGATTGCTATTATTAGTCACTGTCGACATCTTGCACCACGTATGCATTTTCAGTGGAATAAGTGAGAAGACCTGTGAACAAGCTCCAAAGAGCTTCAACACGGACACAAAGCAGTAATTCACTGATTCAATTCAAAATACTTTATTATCTGCTTCAACCAAAAACAGAAAATTTTCTTTAGGCTCACTTAAAATAAACCAGTAATAATCCAGTAAACAGACATGGATATGTACGATATTTTTTCGGGATAAATTCAACTCGAAGGTCTGTTAGGGCAGGGCATTTCAAAAACAAAATGAACTTCATCCTCTCTGGATTCCTCGCACAGAGGACATAATAATTATGAAATATTCACGGTTTATAACCATGTCTGTGTACTTTTCTATCAGAAATACCACATCTGAATCTGGTCAGAGTACATTGCAGGTGTCTGTTCACGTCATACAAAAGGTATCTTTTCACTGTATGATTAAACATATACATTCTATACACACTAAACCTTTCACTTCATTGAATGTGGCTTCACCCCACTCTTGCCACCTACAGTCTATCAATCTTTGGCGAAACATTTGTACAAATCGATTTTCATCACCTTACTTCTTGATACTCCCATGGATACCCAAATCCAGGTTCATACAAACACATTCGTACATTTGAAACCCAATTTCGTTTGCCTCAGTCTTAGGTCTAAATCATATAACATATTGTAAGATTCCCATGACAGTCTATGAATATTCATTTTCAGTAATTTTAACCAATAGCAAATGCATCTAACAGCAGAATTAACATAAATTGGGTACAGTCTATCGGTTTATCCATAAACTAAATCATTTGGTGTTTTCATTTCACTGATCCCCATAAACTTTTTAAGACCAAATAAGTGAACAGATTCGCAATACATGGCAGCATTCCTACCAAGTCCCCACAATCATGAGCCGTATTGTACCATAGGTTGTATCTGAGAGTCAAAATTTTTGAAAAAAAAAAAAGAGTTCCAGCGAGTTATAATTCAACGAGAACAATTTCTTCATAACAGACAACAAGGCATTCTTCGCTCTGCTAGACAGATCTCTGCAGGCAGCTACAAAACTCAAACTTTTTCAGTGCGCCAAGTGCGTGCTGCACACGGGACCTCGGTTTATAGAACCACACACATATCACTACAGTACACATTCCAACATTTGACTCTTGCACACAGAAATGTACACAATGCCATGAAAAAAAGGTTAACTCTTCAAGTGGGGTGATATGGTGTGCTGTGTGGTGTGGTGTGTCCCACACAGATACACAGACACAGACACACAGACACACACACACTTTTTTTTCTTTTCTTTTTTTAACACTAATATTCACATGCATTCCCTTTCCTTTATACACTACTTGACTCCTTTCCGTCCAAAAACACTTATCATGAGTGAATAGACGTTAAACTGACTGAAGAAAACACACAGATTGAGAGAGACTCGGCGGAGAGAGAGATAAGTCACACACACACACACACACACACACACACACACAAGACATGTGTGATCTCTCATATAACATATATTGTCTTGAACGTCGAAGTTTATTCTTGTTGATTTCGTCATTATCATCATCATCATCATCACAACTGAGAGAAGAGGGAGGAAGAGCAGCAGCAACAGCAACAACAGCAGCAGCAGCACAATCAGCAGAATCTTAATTCACCATGTTGGATATTTGTATGCTTGAAGTGGGCCGGCCATCACGGGTCACAGAACGTGGATGTAACTTATTGCGTTATCTGATCTTTCAGTCAAGTGGCAGATGGTGGGCTGTCAGCTTCTGACCGTGCAGCTCCTTCTCGCCTCACGTGTGAATAATGTGATAATATAAGCCCTCTTGCTGTTGTCCCTCCTTCTCTCTGTGTGTGTGTGTGTGTGTGTGTGTGTGTGTGTGTGTGTGAGAGAGAGAGAGAGAGAGAAGAGAGAGAGAGAGAGAGAGAGTGTGTTTTTCTTTCTTTCATTCTTGCGTTCGTTCGTTCTTTCTTGAGTTAAACGTCTTTTTTAATTAAAAAAAATATTTTCATAGTAATATTAGACGTGTGCGTGCGTGCGTGCGTGCGCGCGCGCGCGCGCGGCGTGTGCCGGTGTGTGTGTGTGTGTGTGTGTGTGTGTGTGTGTGCGTGCGTTCGTGTGTACATGATGTGTGCGTACGCGAGAGAGAGCGTGTGTTTGACATGGCATCACATGACATGATATGGCATCACATCAGACCACACCAAACCACATCACACACCAAAACTACATTACACCACACCATATTAAACCACATCACACCACACCATAACACACCACACCATATCATACCACATCACACCACACCATAACACACCACACCATATCATACCACATCACACCACACCATATCACACCACACCACCTCACACCATATCACATCACACCACATCACATCACACAACTTGGCGTCACATCACTTCACACCACACCATCCCAACATACCACACATCACACCATACCACACCACAACACCACATGACACAATTCATAACATCACACCACACCACACTACACAACATCACACCACACTGCATCACACAACACCACACTGTACAACATAACACCATACCATTACACACCACACACCACACCACACCGCACCACATCACAACACACCAGATCATACACCACACCACACACCGCACCACACCACACCACACCACACACCACACACCACGCCACACCACACCGCACCAGATATTACATGACACCACATACCACACAACACCACACACCACACCACATTACTCAACACCACACAACATCACACAGTACCACATCACACCACACACCACACCCCACCACACCGCACCACACCCCACCGCACAACACCAGATGTTACATGACACCACACACCACACCACACACCACACCACACCACACACCGCACCGCACCACACCACACCACACACCACACCACACCGCACCACACCACACACCACACCACACACCACACCACACCACACCGCACCGCACCACACCACACCACACACCACACCACACCGCACCGCACCACACGCCACACCGCACCACACCACACCACACCACACACCACACCGCACCACACCACACCACATCATACACCACGCCACACCACACCACACCACACCGCACCACACCAGATATTACATGACACCACACACCACGCCACACCACACCACACCACACCGCACCACACCAGATATTACATGACACCACACACCACACCACACCACACCACACACCCCACCACACCGCACCCCACTGCACCACACCACACCACACCACACACCACACCGCACCACACCACACCACATCATACATGACACCACACCACACACCCCACCACACCGCACCCCACCGCACCACACCACACCACACCACACACCACACCGCACCACACCACACCACATCATACATGACACCACACCACACACCCCACCACACCGCACCCCACCGCACCACACCACACCACACCACACACCACACCGCACCACACCACACCACATCATACATGACACCACACCACGCCACACCACACCACACACCACGCCACACCACACCACACCACACCGCACCACACCACACCGCACCACACCAGATATTACATGACACCACACACCACACCACACCACACTACACCACACCGCACCACACCAGATATTACATGACACCACACACCACACCACACCACACCACACACCCCACCACACCGCACCACACACCACACCACACACCACACCACACCACACCTCACCGCACCACACGCCACACCGCACCACACCACACCACACCACACCGCACCACATCACACCACACCACACCGCACCACACCACACCACATCATACATGACACCACACCACACCACACACCATGCCACACCACACCACGCCACACCATACACCGCACCACACCACATCGCACCACACCATACACCACACCGCACCACATCACACCACACCACACCGCACCACACCACACCACATCATACATGACACCACACCACACCACACACCATGCCACACCACACCAAGCCACACCATACACCGCACCACACCACATCGCACCACACCATACACCACGCCACACCACACCACACCACACACCACGCCACACCACACCAGATCATACATGACTTTATGCCACTGTACAACATGTACAGTACCTCAAGCGGGGAGTCATAGAGGCAGTTTCAGTTGCTGATTCGTTCTTTGCAACACCAGTCTCAGTTCGCAACAAGCAGTTATAAAATAAGCCTTTGTTGTTGCAAAGTACAATTTAAAAAAAACAACTGGACTGCTTAATCAGTTGAAACAAAAACTGAGAGCGGCAAGGTTTTAACTCTTTCCATACGAACGGCGAAAGAGACGACGTTAACAGCGTTTCACCCCAATTACCATCATCAAAATATTGCAAGCGGAAGGCTCTTATACTGAAGAGGTGAATGTTGACAAAGAATGCCACAATTGTGACGACGGAAGCTAAAGGTTGGGTCATTCAGACACCCACTGGACATCCGAGGGGTCTGTGTAGAGGAGAAGAGAGGACTGGCCGTACTGAGTGAATTAGAGGCTCACATGGTATAGCATTGACTCGCCCTCCGGAAGTATGGAATAGGAAGAAAAAAACAACAAAACAAAACAAACCCAAACAAACAAACAAACAAAAAAACCCACAACAAAACAAATAAAATAAGACACAATCTCCTTTGTAATGCAACGTTATACATTAACTCTATTGAATTTTCTCTCTCTTTTATTTCGCAGAAATAATGACCATGACCTTTGACATCTCACCCTGCCCCACCGACTAGAAAGGTCGTAGGTATACTGGTCAAGTTTGCTTCCCAGACTACTTAAGTTGCCGAGAAAATACCAACGTTAAACGTTTTCATCACACACACACACACACACACACACACACACACACACACATGAACAACCACAACCGGGTGATTACATAGTACTGTTCACACACACACCTGGGTCAACAAAGCGATAGAAAACTGAGTAGAAGTGCAACTGAAAACGAAACCAGAGCAATGTTTGTGAACTTGACAACGACAGTCCACTTGCGACCCAGGAGAAAGGCAGAGGGGAGTTGGAAGAGATTTGAATACTACTGACCTTTTTTTTTTTTTTTTTTTTTTAAACAGTCGAGTGCACTTTACAGGGTGTCAGCTCGATAGTCACCCGTGTCGACACTCCCCAAGCCCGATTACAATTATCTAATACACACTCGCAAAGACGCGCGCGCGCGCGCGTACAGGAGTATTGGGCCGAGAGTGTATTGGGGAGTATCAACACGGGGGAGTATCGGGCAGGGGAGGGGAGAGGGTGTTGGAGTGGTATCCATGGTTTGTGGTTTGTGGGACGAAAAACGGAAAAAGCAAAATGGGTGCAACATTTGTTTAGTAACTGAATCCGCATCAAACAGAGCAAAATGAGGTAAAAAAGAAAAAAAAAGAAAGAAAAAAAGAGTCGAAATCCACCTAAAATGGGTTACAGCATCTACTACAACTGGTAATGTGAAAGCTTATGTACAGTGTATCAACTAGTGGTTTAAACTGTTGAGTTTGCCTCAGCGTAGAGTTTGTAAACATGTACACGATATGACAGATGTTGTCCATGTCCTCTGTGTCACTCCACAGTTGATGATGGAATTCATTTTATGTTTTATTGTAAATCCTATGATAATTTGAGCCTTTAATAAGTTGAAGCAGAGAGCTTTGCGAACTGTCCGCATACCCAACTCTTCACCATTTTTCCAATCGCCGGCACACACTGCCGACACCAGGAGCCGACCTTATCTAAACAACCTGTCAGCCGAAAGAGGGGGCGGTTCGTGACGAGCGTAGCACAGCGAACATGAACGAACGTGTGGTTTTTGAAAAAAAAAAGAAAATACAAAAAGAAACTGAGGATCTCTTTAGCATGCTGTCATCAAATCACGAAGTGATAATCTCGACAGCAAAACTATTCAGAAGCTATGAAAATCACTACAAACAGATAGAAACTGCGTGGTGAGATAGATTTGACATTATTTTTCTTCTGAAGCCAGTGTTGGAGTCTGTTGCATGGTACATTGACAGATGATTAAACGGAGTTATTACGTGTTGGCTGGCCTGTTGGTTGTTTTACCATTTTCCTCCAGGAAAGAACTTTTCAATGGTTTATTTGCTTTCAGTCACCATTTTCTTTCGTTTATTATATTTTGTTCTGCAATGAAAGCATGTTGACGCATTCACCCATGTCATAAGGACCTCGTGGCCAATGACATTAACGTGTCATAGCGGTAAAGCCTCTCTCTCTCTCTCTCTCCCCCTCTCTCTCTAGCAGATGTGATGTAGCGTATATGGATTTGTCCGAACACAGTGGCGCCTTTTTGCGAAATTGAAACGGTGAAACTTTCGTCTAAAATCACAATTCTGGGTGTACGATAAACAAACGAACGAACACACACACACACACACACACACACACACACACACACACACACACACACACACGCACACACACACACACAATCACACACACACACACACACACACACACACACACACAATCACACACACAATCACACACACACACAATCACACACACACACAATCACACACACATACGCGCGCGCACGCACACACGCATGGTCGCACACAACAACAACAACAACAGCAAGACACACGCACAGACACACAGACATAGCCAGACAGACAGACAGATAGACAGAAACAGACACAGACAGACAGACGGACACACACACACACACACACACACACACACACACACACACACACACACACACACACACACGCATACAACCAGTATAATCAAGGAATCAATTTACATCACTCAGTGGAGACATTGTTCACCGTCACAATGGATGATTCCCGGGTAAGCGCTCATTATCAGGGGTGTGCTATTTTTGCCTTGACATCGCCACTTGAAACAGAACACACACCCCCCCCCCTCCAACCCCCCTAACCCCCCTCTTTCCCATCCCCACTCTCTCTCTCTGTCTCTCCCTTCCCTCTTTCCCACCCCACTCTCTCTCTCTGTCTCTCCCTTCCCTCTTTCCCATCCCCACTCTCTCTCTCTCTCCCTCCCTTCCCTCTTTCCCACCCCACTCTCTCTCTCTCCTCTCTCCCTCCCTTCCCTCTTTCCCACCCCACTCTCTCTCTCTCCTCTCTCCCTCCCTTCCCTCTTTCCCATCCCCACTCTCTCTCTCTCTCTCCCTTCCCTCTTTCCCATCCCCACTCTCTCTCTCTCTCTCTCCCTTCCCTCTTTCCCACCCCACTCTCCCCTCCCCCTCCCTTCCCTCTTTCCCATCCCCACTCTCTCTCTCCCCTCTTCCTCCCTTCCCTCTTTCCCACCCCACTCTCCCCTCCCCCTCCCTCCCTCTTTCCCATCCCCACTCTCTCTCTCTCTCTCTCCCTTCCCTCTTTCCCATCCCCACTCTCTCTCCCTCCCTCCCCCTCCCTTCCCTCTTTTCCACCCCACTCTCTCTCTCTCTCTCTCCCTTCCCTCTTTCCCATCCCCACTCTCTCTCTCTCCCCTCTCCCTCCCTTCCCTCTTTCCCACCCCACTCTCCCCTCCCCCTCCCTCCCTCTTTCCCATCCCCACTCTCTCTCCCTCCCTCTCCCTCCCTTCCCTCTTTCCCATCCCCACTCTCTCTCTCTCTCCCCCTCTCCCTCCCTTCCCACTTTCCTACCTCTCTCTCTCTCTCCCCCTCTCCATTCCCTCTCTCACACCCCACTCTCTCCCCCCCTTCCCTCTTTCCCATCCCCACTCTCTCTCTCCCCCTCTCCCTCCCTTCCCACTTTCCTACCTCTCTCTCTCTCCCCTCTCCCTTCCCTCTCTCACACCCCACTCTCTCCCCCCCCTTCCCTCCCCCCTCTCTCTCCCCCTCTCCCTTCCTTCCCTCTTTCCCATCCCCACTCTCTCACTCTCTCTCTCCCTCTCCCTTCCTTCCCTCTTTCCCATCCCCACTCTCTCACTCTCTCTCTCCCTCTCCCTTCCTTCCCTCTTTCCCATCCCCACTCTCTCACTCTCTCTCTCCCTCTCCCTTCCTTCCCTCTTTCCCATCCCCACTCTCTCTCTCTCTCCCCCTCTCCCTTCCTTCCCTCTTTCCCATCCCCACTGTCTCTCTCTCTCTCTCTCCCCCTCTCCCTTCCTTCCCTCTTTCCCATCCCCACTCTCTCTCTCTCTCTCTCCCCCTCTCCCTCCCTTCCCTCTTTCCCATCCCCACTCTCTCTCTCTCTCCCCCCCTCTCCCTTCCTTCCCTCTTTCCCATCCCCACTCTCTCACTCTCTCTCTCCCCCTCTCCCTCCCTTCCCTCTTTCCCATCCCCACTCTCTCTCTCTCTCTTTCTCCCCCTCTCCCTTCCTTCCCTCTTTCCCATCCCCACTCTCTCACTCTCTCTCTCTCTCCCCCTCTCCCTTCCTTCCCTCTTTCCCATCCCCACTCTCTCACTCTCTCTCTCTCTCTCCCCCTCTCCCTCCCTTCCCTCTTTCCCATCCCAACTCTCTCTCTCTCTCTCTCCCCCTCTCCCTTCCTTCCCTCTTTCCCATCCCCATTCTCTCACTCTCCCCCTCTCCCTCCCTTCCCTCTTTCCCATCCCCACTCTCTCTCTCTCTCTCTCTCTCCCCTCCCCCTCCCTTCCCTCTTTCCCACCCCACTCTCTCTCTCCCCCCTCCCTCCTTTCCCTCTTTCCCATCCCCACTCTCTCTCTCTCTCTCTCCCCCTCTCCCTCCCTTCCCACTTTCCTACCTCTCTCTCTCTCTCTCCCCTCTCCCTTCCCTCTCTCACACCCCACTCTCTCCCCCCCCTTCCCTCTTTCCCATCCCCACTCTCTCTCTCTCTCCCCCTCTCCCTCCCTTCCCACTTTCCTACCTCTCTCTCTCTCCCATCTCCCTTCCCTCTCTCACACCCCACTCTCTCCCCCCCTTCCCTCTTTCCCATCCCCACTCTCTCTCTCTCTCTCTCCCCCTCTCCCTCCCTTCCCACTTTCCTACCTCTCTCTCTCTCTCCCCTCTCCCTTCCCTCTCTCACACCCCACTCTCTCCCCCCCTTCCCTCTTTCCCATCCCCACTCTCTCTCTCTCTCCCCCTCTCCCTCCCTTCCCACTTTCCTACCTCTCTCTCTCTCTCTCCCCTCTCCCTTCCCTCTCTCACACCCCACTCTCTCCACCCCTTCCCTCCCCCCTCTATCTCCCCCTCTCCCTCCCAGCCCTCTTTCCCATCCCCACTCTCTCACTCTCTCTCTCTCTCTCCCCCTCTCCCTTCCTTCTCTCTTTCCCATCCCCACTGTCTCTCTCTCTCCCCCTCTCCCTTCCTTCTCTCTTTCCCATCCCCACTCTCTCTCTCTCTCTCTCCCCCTCTCCCTTCCTTCCCTCTTTCCCATCCCCACTCTCTCACTCTCTCTCACTCTCTCTCCCCCTCTCCCTTCCTTCTCTCTTTCCCATCCCCACTCTCTCACTCTCTCTCTCTCTCCCCCTCTCCCTCCCTTCCCTCTTTCCCATCCCCACTCTCTCTCTCTCTCTCTCTCTCTCCCCCCCCTCTTCTTTTTATATAGCCGGATATTAGATCTGTCTCACTATCTCTCTCATCTGCACTTGAACGTAAAATCAGATGTTTTTTGTTGTTGTTGTTGTTTGTTTTGTTGTTGTTGTTGTTGTTGTTAATTCATCCTCCCTCTCTCTGCCTGGGAGAATCACACAGACACAGACAGACAGACAGACTCGGACACACACACACACACACACACACACACACACACTGACACACACAGACGCATACACGGACTCACACACAGACACACACACACACATACAGACAGCTAGACAGACAGACCGACAGACATACAGACAGCTAGACACACAGACACAGACACACACAGACACATAGACACAGACATACACACACACACACACACACACACACACACACACACACACACACACACACACACACACAGAATGATAAACATAATTATGATTTTGCAGACAGATAGAGGGAGGGAGGTAGGGGCCATGTAAAGGGGCGGTATATCACTGCACACATGCCTTGCACAGTACACTGACGCAACATGCAAAGCCGGGTGTGCTTGTTATGCCACGGGCCGGAGACAGCGGCTCAAAATGGTTCCATACTTGCGACTGAGTGTTAGCCTTGACCGTCTGGTCTACTGATACATATCTACTTGACTGACTTCACCACAGCTCAGCCGCAAAGTGGTTACTGACACGCGCGAGCACACTTCAGAACAAAAAGGGGTGTAATCGCACTACAGCACCCTAATAAACTCAGCTCCAGTAATTCAAGATGCTAATGTGCGACATTACTCAAAAGGGGATACTTCCTAAGTGTCTGACAGCGTCGCCGGCTGCATGTATGACGGCACAGAAATAGAACCAAAATAGAGCAGGCACTCGTCGAAACAGGATCACATCCTATTCACTCTGATATAGCCAGATACAAAAGCTAGCGTCATGGTAACGGAATCTTAACACTGGAAAAGTTCAGGCGGTGTATATGAAAAAACAAACCAACAAATGAGACAACAACAGCAACAACAACAACAAAGAAAGAGAAATGAAGTAAGACCTATGGACACCGATCTTTTTCTTTTCAATCGCCACAGACGTGGAATAAGCTCCCTGATAACATCCGTCATTCTGATTCCCTCGCATCTTCAAAATCTCGCAGTCTCAAAACTCACCTTTTCCCTCAGCAATTAGTTCAGTTGTGGCAGGTCCACTTCCTTTGTGTTAGCTGTGCTTGACTATGTGTGTATACCATATGTATGTGTACATAACTACATGCATGTATATAGTGAATGTGTATTGTGTGTGTGTGTGCGCGCGCACGTGTGTTTATGTAATTTTGTGCCTGTCTATGTGTGCGTATGTGTTGAGGGTAGCTGATAGATACACATGTATGTTAAACTATATGTATGCAGTGTGTGTGTGTGTGTGTGTGTGTGTGTGTGTGTGTGTGTGTGTGTGGTCATATTTTGGTGTGTGTATGTAACATTGATGTAATGTGTTATGTTAACAAAAGTGTTTTTGTAAAGCACCCAGAGCAGATTTCTGGATAGTGTGCTATATAAGTATCCATTATTATTATTATTATTATTACTATAAGAGGGCTGGGGTGGGGGAGGGGGGGTTGTGAGCAGTGTGAGTTGGATGGGGGTGGCCGGTACGGGGGGTACGACCATTTGAAGACGTGACAAGAAGAATGGATCTGGATACTTATACAACGCCTATCCTCGGTCGGAGACCAATAAGCTCTGAGCGCTTTACAAACACGGAGTCATTTGCACAACAGGCTGCCTACCTGGGAAGAGCCGGCTGATGGCTGCCACTGGGCCCTCTTCATTCGTTTCCTGCGTCATTCAAATAGGTTTCTTTTTTTTTTTCTTTCTTTTTTGTTTTGTTTTTGCTGCCCCATTCATCTGCACCGTTTCAGTGGCATTACTCCCACGCCGCTCATTTAGATTCCCCCATACACGGCCACACGCGGGTTCGTCCGTCGCAGTCCACAGGGAACCATCGATGTTAGGTCGCCTGGAGGCCACACACCAGAGGAGACCCTGCACTGCGGCTGAGTCACTTCGGTGGTGTTCAGTGGTGCCTGTTCTGTTTTAACGTACTTAGGACACCACCTACTAAGCCCCCTACTGACGAGTCTAAAAGAAGAAACAAGAAAAAGAAAAGATGATAATAAGACAGAAGAGCAACTGAGAGAGACAGACAGAGCGAGAGATGTTGATACAGAAGAGACAGAGAGACAGAGACAGGGAGGTACAGAGGGGAGAGAGAGAGGGAGGGGGGGAAGGAGGCGGCGAGATGGAAACGGAGAGAAACTGAAAGAGCGAGATAAGAGAGAGATGGGGGGCAGACAGAGACAGAAAACGATGACTCAGACAGAGGAACACACACACACACACACACACACACACACACACACACAGAAGTGAAGCGATGTGTTCAGGCTGACTAATCACATTTTTTTCTGACAACGGTCGGCGTGGCGAGAATGAAATGCTCCGCTGGTGGAGGGCAGGGAAGTCGTCGGTGTGAAACGGTTTCCCCTTTCGTGTCGGTTTCCCAGAATAGAAGCACAGTGGGAAAACACGTTCGCCCAGAAAGCAAGAGATGCCTGGCTTGTGGCATCCACTTCCACACACTCGCGACAATTCTCTGCTCTCCCCCTCCCCCCTCCTCTCTCTCTACCGGACCTAGAGTGCTGGTGAGGACTGTGGTCATTCTGATGGTGACGAGGTCAGTCACGTAATAGACCCCCCCCCCCCAAAAAAAAAACAACAACAAAAAAAACCCGGCAACAAAGGGGTTGTCTTTGGCAACATTCTGCAGAAAAACCCACTTGGATACTAAACAGATAACTTGTAGACAGAAAGTAAAAGGGTGGCGGTGTACTGTGGGAACACGGCGCGGAGAGAGTAGCCGGAATTTCACACAGAGAAATCTTCTGTGACTGACAACAAAGCAATAGAGTGCAACATTGCGAAAGGGATTTCACTGAGTGGGGGAAGACTGCGCGAGACTGAAACCTGAAAAGTATGGCAAGGTAGACGCTGTATTGGGCTCCACGCTCTGCTTATATCGCCGCAGCTTGAGAGCTGTCCGATCAATGATTTTTCCACTGCAGTGGGAAGTCATTTACAACTTAGTCTGTTGTTAAGGACTACGACTCTCAAACCAGAAGGCAAGATTGCACCAGCTCTTAGTGCTGCAGCCTTGGGGGCAAGTTGATCTTTGGGAACCATCCCAACGCCGACTGTCCTAAAACCCTCTTGGCCGAGAGGGTGGGGATGTAACTTGAGCAAGACTCTCCCCATTTAAAAAAAATATATTTATCTATTTATTTTAAATCAGATTCTAGCCTAGATAGTCTAGTCGGGACAGCACTTGCCACCTCTGCTGATCATTTTATGTCAGCTGTGATAAGAGGAGAAATTGTCTGCTGTTGACAAACCCAGCGACAGGCGCAATAGCCGAGTGGTTAAAGCGTTGGACTGTCAATCTGAGGGTCCCGGGTTCGAATCACGATGACGGAGCCTGGTGGGTAAAGGGTGAAGATTTTTACGATCTCCCAGGTCAATATATGTGCAGACCTGCTAGTGCCTGAACCCCCTTCGTGTGTATACGCAAGCAGAAGATCAAATACGCACGTTAAAGATCCTGTAATCCATGTCAGCCAGCGTTCGGTGGGTTATGGAAACAAGAACATACCCAGCATGCACACCCCCGAAAACGGAGTATGGCTGCCTACATGGCGGGGTAAAAACGGTCATACACGTAAAAGCCCACTCGTGTGCATACGAGTGAACGCAGAAGAAGAAGAAGAAGAAGAAGACAAACCCAGCATGACTGTCATTCTGTGTAATGTAAAACAATCTCTGCTTGTGTGTTAAAACTCCATCATGAAATGAAGAAGTCCCACGTGTATACGCAAATCTATTTTCTTCTGTGTCAAAACCGATCATATTGTTTTATTCAACCCGACCTCTATGGCACTGTGGCCTGAATGAACGGACTCTAGAGCTGACTCTGATTAAAATTTAATACAAGCACAGGTGCTGTTTAGATCATGTTTGTGACACGTGCAGGGCGTTGATAAGTGATAATAAACATTAACCGTGATGGGTCGAGTGTTCTTTATCGCGTTCAGTTATCTGATAAACCTGTCGTTGGCGGTGACACGTAATTCTCGGGTGGACACTCAACGAGGTGCAAGGGTCTTTGGGTTTTTCCCAAGAACGTGTAGACAGACCTCATGTTTGTCACTGGTTTTAAACAGAAAACTACCCACTTCACAAATCTCTCCAGACAGAAACAAACAAAACAAAGCAAGAACAGAGAGAGAGACAGAGATGTCAAGAGATGTCAGTGCGAAAGCAATGCGAAAAAAAGGAGAGAAAAAAAGTGTGGGGTTGGGTGGAAATGGTTCACAATTCGTAATACATGTGAGTATATAGAATCGAAGACATGACCAGACGAGAGTTAGTTTTCATTGGTTTGTGTCCACTGAAAGGAGAACACATCCATATCGTTTAAAACAATATTCTGTGCCGTCGTATGTAATCAACTGATTGACGCATTTCGAAATGGTTTGTAAGGATTGTCAATGAATGGAAGCAAACGATAATATAAAACAAATACATTTTTTTCCGTAACACACACACATCCACACACGCATAATACACACACACACACACACACACACACACACACACACACACACACACACACACACATATATATATATATATATATATATATATATATAATTATATGTACACACACACACACATATATATATATATATATATATATACATATGTACAACACATATACACATACATATATATCTATATACATACATAAATGCATATACATATACATACACATATATTTTCCTATATATGTATATATCTATCTATCTATATATATATATATATCTATATATATATATATATATATATATATATACAAACATACACACATACACACATACACATGTACATACATACACACATCCATGAATCCATCCATACATTTGTATTGTATTTGTATTTCTTTTATCACAACAGATTTCTCTGTGTGAAATTCGGGCTGCTCTCCCCAGGGAGAGCGCGTCACTACACTAAAGAGCCACCTTTTTTTTTCTTCTTTTTTTTTCCCCGCGTGCAGTTTTATTTGTTTTTCCTATCGAAGTGGATTTTTCTACAGAATTTCGCCAGGAACAACCCTTTTGTTGCCGTGGGTTCTTTTACGTGCGCTAAGTGTATGCTCACACGGGACCTCGGTTTATCGTCTCATCCGAATGACTAGCGTCCAGACCACCACACAAGGTCTAGTTGAGGGGGAGAAAATATCGGCAACTGAGCCGTGATTCGAACCAGCGCGCACAGATTCTCTCGCTTCCTAGGCGGACGCGTTACCTCCAGGCCATCACTCCACTCCATACATACATACATACATGAATAAATGCATGCACACATATTTTCACAGGCAAACTAAGTACATGTGACTAATACAATGGAAGATTTTAAGTCTGGCTTTTGGCACGCATGTGATGTCCAAGTTTCTCTTTAAGGGTTCTTTGAGGTGTTTAGGGAGATTGTTCCAGCAGTGCGTGCCAGAGTATGCTAAACTCCATTTATAACGGTCTGTTCTTGCTCTACAAGTCACTGGTGGTCTCCATCCTATTATATGGATGTGAGACATAGACACTGATGGCAGAAACAGAAAGAAGAATCCAAGCATTCGAAACTAAGTGCTTGAGGAGACTACTACACATCTCCTACAAGGAGCACAAGACTAATGACTATGTGCGGAACCTGGTCA
>NC_134880.1:43450637-43455637 GCF_041734735.1 Babylonia areolata
AATGCGTCACAGTGCAACATTTGTTTGATGAATCAATACAAGCGCATAGTAAGCAACCACTTTTATATAACTTGTTTTCATTTTTGATAACACATAGAAAATAATATACATAACTACGTACATATGAAAGGAAAGAAAAGGGGGGAGGGGGGGGGGATAAACGAAACTCGAATAAAGAAAAGAAAAGAAAAAGCAAAAACAAACAAAAAACAAAACAAAACAAACAAAAAACAACCCAAAAAACAAACAAAACAAAACATACAAACAAACAAAAAAAACCCAAAAAACAAAAAACAACCAAACAAAAAACAACAACAAAAAACACGCATGACAACATGAAACTATTTTGAGGATAAGTACCGCGAATAAGTAGACAACTCATTTGTATATCATCACTCAGATCATAAGAGAAAACATCCATTTCACTTAAAACTCACTCCCAACCGGGCGATTTGTAAGCGTGGTGAGGGGGGTGGGGGGTGGGGGTGTATGTCATGCCCTGTAACTTCTGTCTGTGTGTTTTGCCCCGTGTATGGTGGAATTGTTGGAAAAGTAACATCAGTCAGACAAACCCTTCCCCTGTTTCAACAGGCCAGTGGTTCATCATCATCATCATCAGATTCACCAGTACCGATCACCCTCCCCATTCCAAGTGCCTGTCACTTGCCGCATCTACTGCCCCCCCCCCCCCCCCCCCACCCCCTTCCCCTGTTACTCACACCAGTTTCACTGTCCAATACGCATTGCCCTCCTTCTGATGGACTAAAAATGACTCTCCTTTCTCCATCCCCTTCCAAGTCAAAGCCACCCCTTTGATCCTGTAAGCTGAAAGCACGACTTGCTTGTCTCTTTCGAGAACAACGTGTTTGAGCCTGAGAGGACATTGTCACATGTGCAATCACTCAGTCCATGTTGGTATAAAAATAGCTTGAAATAAACAGTGATAAACAGAAAGAGCTTAAACTAAACTGTGATAAACAAAACTAGCTTGAAATAAACATTGATAAACAAAGATTGGCTTGGGGGTCACGCTATGCCAACAAGGCAGGAGAGGAGACTCATCCAGTTTTGTCCATTCCCAGCTGTGGTGGAAATGTTTGAATGTCAAAACATATATAGAGGTACGCAGTTAGGGAATGCTCTTGCCTGTGCATACTTGATATCAAGTACACAGTAAGGAGTGAGTTTTGAAATGTATCATTTGCATATGTTATAACGTATACACTTTCTTCTCTCAACAATAAACCATTCTGAAATTGCCGGCACCGTTATTGAATCACACAAAACACCTTGGAGTCTTCAGATTAATACGATTTACAGTTTCAGTAGTTTTTACTATTAAAAAAAAAGGTGTCTTACATGTTCTTTCCAGTCAAAGGTATTTTGTAAATTCTATTCTGAATTTGGAATTTTATCAAATGTGACCATATTCTTCAATTTTGTATCTTGAGATAATAAAATTTTCAAATGAGTGAATGTTTGGGAGGGATTTATCTGACTTACATCTTCCCTTGAAGAATCTGTAAATCAAAGACTTGTTTTTCAATTGTATCAGTGTACAAAAAAAAAAAAAAAAGTAGTCTGATAAAATGTTCATTGACTTTTGAAATCGAGCAAATTGTACATTCAGTTTTGAGCAAATCTAGGTTTTTACCAAAAATGTTTAGAGTGATCACATCTACAGAAAATATGATCGATGCTGTCTTTAACTTCTGAACAAAAGTCACTATCATCACTAGTTACTGTTCCCATTTTCTTTTAAAACTACATTTGTTCAAATGACAAAGAATCCTACCACCACATTGAAGTGTTCACGTCAGCATTCGGGACTTATTCCCCATTCATCACAACATAACTTTCCTGAAGCGTGTGTGTGTGTGTGTGTGTGTGTGTGTGTGTGTGTGGAGGAGGAGGAGGAGGAGGAATTTTGTTTAATGTCCCGTCACACATATCGGTGACTGAAGACATTTTGTTAAAATATTTATGAATACATTTGAGTATTATCGGTTAGAAGGGGTGGGAGATGTGCATGAATGGAGGGTTGGGGGAAACTGGGCAAATGAGGGTGAAATGAGGGTGAAATGAGGGTGAAATTTCAAAAAAAAATCTAAATAGAATTACAGGAAATTACTTAAAGGACTTCGTAAAAGAGAAGTCGTTAAACTGACAAGCGAAACAACTGATAATGAATGCAAAAAGTCAAAAACATCAAAGTTCTCAGTCACTTGTGAAGACACACTTTCGTGTACATAAGTGTGTGTGTGTGTGTGTGTGTGTGTGTGTGTGTGTGTGTGTGTGTTCATTCGTTCTTTTGTTTAACGTCTATCCACAATTGTGATTCTAGACAAAAACCCAGCATCTTGCCCACCACACCCATACATTAGATAAATCATTATTACTTTCTGTTTCCCTATCCTCAATCGGCATAAAAAATATAAACAAAATAAAACAAACCAACTGGTCAAGCACTAAAATTACATTAAAGAGAGAATGGGGTTCCTAATTCAACTCTGAACTAATTCAAACACATGCTGATTATCATAATATAAAACGTTTCTAATGGAAGCAGATGGAACTGCAGATTCTGTAAACGAAAAGAGGCCGTTAAAAACGTATTTAACTGTTCACATTTATAGATCATAATTATGCACGGGGGGGTAATTTTATTGCCGCAAATGCAAGTCACATTAGAAGTATAATTATTTTGTTTTTATGGCATCCATTCGTAGTCTGTATATTAGAGAGAGAGAGAGAGAGGAGAGAGAGAGAGAGAGAAGTTGCAATAATTGTTGCTGGCCTAGATATAGACGTTGTTGTAATGATAGTAGCATCAGTACATTTATAAATGTAATTATTGACTACACGTGTGAGCTGTAAATAATTTGTTGCGCTAGTAGACAATTCGCGGTGGTAATAGTAGTAGTAGTAGCAGCAAGAGCGGTAATGATAGCAGTCGTCGTGATAGCAGTACAGTAGCAGCAGTAACAGTAGCAGAAAGAAGAGTAGCAGAATAACAGTAGCAGTAGCACTAGAAGCAGCAACAGCAGTAACAGAAGACTTAGAAAAAAAAAGAGAACAACGACTTGACTTAAAACAAAAAAACAAAACACCACCACCACCACCACCACCAACAACAACAACAACAACAAAACACATTTAAAGCACATACCGAAATGGACTATGAAGCAAACTTTCAGAGGTATTTTCAATAATCCCCAAGCGACTTAACAAAAGAAAGAAGTATTTTTAGGAGGCGTTAAGGTACATTTAAAAAATAAAAAAACAAAAACAAACATAATTTAGAATGAACAAATGATCTTGTTGATAATGTTCTGGCATTGCATGCCCTATATATATATATATATATATATATATATATATATATATTTGTATGTATATTATAGATACATTAAAATATACATACAAGAAGCAAATGACGTCAGAGATGGCTGGGAATCCCAACTGAGAAATGAAAGATCTTTCCAGAAAAGTGAGGAAGCTGGAATACGTTTTGGAAAACGACCCGTGTTCTCGGAAAAGCCGGACATGCACCGTAGACCAACTTTTCAATAATCATCATGTGTAGCAGTCCAGTCTAACTGCTGACATTTCAGTTCGCATTTTCCTTCACTAGTGTCAGGTGAAGAATGCACTGACTCTGTGTGCCCAGTCACCAGTTCAAAGCTTATATATATATATATATATATATATATATATATATATATATATATATATGTGTGTGTGTGTGTGTGTGTGTGTGTGTGTGTGTGTGTGTGTGTGTGTGTGTGTGTGTGTGTTTAACGCTACAGACTACGTGCTCAGTAATGTTTGTTGTATCATGAAGAACACAGAATGCACATTATGTTGACTGACCTGGGAGATCGGAGAAATCTTCACCCTCTACGCACCCAGGCGCCGTTTCCAAGATTCGAACCCGGGACCCTCAGATTGAAAGTCCAACGCTTTAACCACTCGGCAACTGCGCCCAGGACTGCAACTGTTCTGGGCTGTCTCGAAATTAGGCAGCTCATTTCGGCAGCTTGCTTCACGAAGCGGATGGTGGCTTTTTCCGGTGAAATGTCCTACATGTATGAAGTCATTCTCAGTTTGAATGGAGGAGATTTTTCGGCGAAGTAAAAAAAAAAAATAAAAAAATAAAATATACCGGCACTGTGTTCCACCACACGACGGGCACAATAGCCGAATGGTTCAAGCGTTGGACCTTCAGTCTGGAGGTCCCGGGTTCGAATCACGGTGACGGCGCCTGGTGGGTAAAGGGTGGAGATTTTTACGATCTCCCAGGTCAACATATGTGCAGACCTGCCAGTGTCTGAACCCCCTTCGTGTGTATACGCAAGCAGAAGATCAAGTACGCACGTTAAATATCCTGTAATCCATGTCAGCGTTCGGTGGGTTATGGAAACAAGAACATACCCAGCATGCACCCCCCGAAAGCGGAGTATGGCTGCCTACATGGCGGGTTAAAAAACGGTCATACACGTAAAAGCCCACTCGCGTATATTACGAGTGAACGTGGGAGTTGCAGCCCACGAACGCAAAAGAAGAAGAAGAAGAAAGAGTTCCACCACAGTTCACAACATGCAGGCGACGATGCCTTTGTGTAAACGCACCTTGCATTCTTCCCTGGCTCGGTACAAGTTTTGAATTTGTTTGTTTTTCACAATGTTCGTTTTCTCAACGTCGAACTGCAGATCAACAACAGTAACAATTATATTCATATCTTCAGAGTTTGAAACTGCAATCGCCATATTTTTTTTGCATGAGAATAAGAGAGATCTACAAAAGCCCTTACGGCATGACCGATTTTGACGAAAAACGAATGTAAAGTGACCGACTAGATACCACATAGATAGGTCATTTCAAAAGTGTATGCGTCAATGACCGATGGCCGATGGCCCACCCTTGAATTATATGCCATTCGGTAGCAGGAACGTAGCACTAATCATTCCTGTTAGCGGTAATGTTATGATAAATGCCTC
>NC_134880.1:43463137-43465637 GCF_041734735.1 Babylonia areolata
CCACCCCCTTTCTTACCGCTCTTCTTCGCTATTGCCTCCCCTCCCTCCCCTGCCCTCCCCTCCCTGGCCTGTTCACGTTCGCACGATCGTCTATTATATCCCCAGTCTAAAAGATGAAGGGAAGGTGAAAAAAGCCTCAGACGACGTTCGTGGTTTTTATGTGAATACACAGACTTCCTTCTGTAAAGATAAAACAACAATAACAACAACAAAACACACACACACACACACACACACAAAACAAAAAAAAACAACCTCAAACAAACAAAACAACATTACTTGTGTGCTAGCTGAATCTTTAGCATCAGCAAACAGTATTGATGTCCTACTTTAGTGTGTTTCTGGAGCTGGATTTAGGCTGCTAAAGTGCACTTGAGGTTGTTGTGTACCTTATAAATAGAGAGAGTTACCACTGATTGTTGTTTAATTTCTTTTAAATGACCAGACACTCCTTGAAAAAAAAAAACCAAGAGAGGCAAGGCCTTCAAGACTCACTTGTGATACACTTGAAAAAAAAATCCAAGCTTTTTATGTATTGAGTATAATTTCAAAATGTAATGTTTAAGATGAGAAAGATCAGTTTAAAGCAAATTAACTCCCCTAGCATTAATTACAGAGTAATTTCCCTTTTTTACTATCTGCACCAAAACGTTTGCAAAATAAATAAAACTTCCATGCTTAGCAAAAGAAGTTCCTGTTTGAACAAAAAATGATAATAATGACTGCTCTTGTTGTTGAGTCAGAATATCAGATCAAAGTGCCGAGTTTAGAGAATACAAAAAATATAAATATAACAGTAAATGCAGTTTGCATATAATTAGGCTTCATTTTTTATTTTTTTGTGCCCATCCCAGAGGTGCAATATTGTTTTAAACAAGAGGACTGGAAAGAACTGAATTTTTCCTATTTTTATGCCTAATTTGGTGTCAACTGACAAAGTATTTGCAGAGAAAATGTCACTGTTAAAGTTTACCACGGACACACAGACACACACACAGACACACAGACACACACACACACACACACACAGACAACCGAACACCGGGTTAAAACAGAGACTCACTTTGTTTGCACAAGTGAGTCAAAAATCCCTTACACACAGACACACACACAGACAACCGAACACCGGGTTAAAACATAGACTCACTTTGTTTACACAAGTGAGTCAAAAATCCCTTGAGCTAGAAGTCCTCTATTTATTGGAGCAGTGGCCCAGTAGGAATGTGCCAGACTTAGAAAGTCTCGGGTTCGATTCCCATCATACGGATTGGATTTTGTTTCTTACTACCTCGCCTCCCCACTCCCTCCCTCCACTTAGCTTTGAGTGGTGGGTGTCTGGGTGCTAGTCTTTCAGTTGAGACGATCTGAAACCGACGTCCTGCCTGCAGCATGCGCTGACTTAAAGCACGTAAGAGAACCCGCAGGGTGGGGTGGGTGGCGAGGGGGGTTGTGCCTGGCAACGTTTTGTAGAAAAGTCCACTTTGCTGGTAAAACAGATTCATTTGCAGACAGAAGAAAAAAAAAGAAAAAAAAAAAAAAGAAGTGGCCGCTGCACAGTGATGACACGCTCTCTCTTGGGAGATCAGCCCGAATTCCACACAGCGAACTCTGCTGTGACACACAGTAATACAATTTATACAATGCAATACAATACAGTACAACACTACACAATACTATTCAATACAACGCAATACTATACTATACAATACAACACAACACAATACTATTCAATACAACGCAATACTATACTATACAATACAACACAACACAATACTATACTATACAATACAACACAACACAACACAACACTATACTATACTATACTATACTATACTATACTATACTATACAACACAACACAACACAACACAATACTATACTATACAATACAACAGAACACAACAATACAATACAACACAACACAACACAACACGCCACAATGCAACATAATACAATACAATACAACACAACACAATACTATACAATACAATACAAAACAACACGACACAATACTATACAATACAATACAACACAACACAACACAATACAATACAGTACAACACAACACAACACAATACAACACAACATAACACAATACAATACAACACAACACAACACAATACAATACAACACAACACAATACTATACTGTTCCCCCCACCCCCACCCCTCACCCCCCCCCCACCCCCGGCCACGAAGCACATGAACACAAAATGGTGATGGCACAGGTTCAGCAATAAACACATTTCAAAGACTGACGACCAGACCCATTTCTTGCTCCCTGTTGATAAAAATAGTTTCAAGTTACGCACGCAGACATTTTCTTTCCCTTGCTGTTGATCGTTTTTTATCATACTTTTTTTTTTTTTTTTTTAAAGTTTGTGCACCCCTCCCCCCCTCCCCCCTCACACACACACACACACACCACCCCTTTCTTTTTCTTTCTTCCATTACGGAAACTGAAACTGAACCTCTCCCGCCATACGCCCCCCCACACACCTC
>NC_134880.1:43478137-43538137 GCF_041734735.1 Babylonia areolata
TTTAAAAGTCTAATGGTAACGCGTCCGCCCAGGAAGTGACCAAGAGAATGTTAGTGGCACGGGGATCGATTCCCACACTCGGCAAGGGCAAGACCGTGAGCAGTGGACTGGACGTTAGACATTCGGATGAGGCGATGTGCACTTGGCGCCCGTTAAAGAACCCACGGCAAGAACAGCGTTGCCCTTGGCAAACGTACGCAGTAAGATGCACTTTCAAAGAAAAACAAATTTTACATTTGCAGGCAGGAAGGAAAAAAAAAGACAAACACTGAATTTCACACACAGAAAATTCAGTTTGTCGCGACAAAAGACGTGAGAGTAATTACTATGATTATCAATACAATAAACTTACAATATTGAGAAACATACAGGCAGACAGGCGGGCGAACACACACACACACACACACACACACACACACACACACACACACACACACACACACACACTCCACTCCATGTGTGTGCGTGTGTGTGTGTGTGTGTGTGTGTGTGTGTGTGTGTGTGTGTGTGTGTGTGTGTGTGTGTGTGTGTACAGAGTTCAGTTCTGTTACTCAAGGAGGCGTCACAGCGTTCGGACAAATCCATAATCGTTACCTCATCTACTAAGCAGATGCCTGACCAGCAGCGTAACCCAACGCGCTTAATCAGGCCTTGAAGAGGAAAAAAAAAAGAAGAATGTATATGTATAAGTCATCAAATTAATGAATATTTTAAATAAACCAGAATAAATAAATAAATCCAAAGAAATAAATATGGTAAAATTAAGTAAGCAAATAGGTAAAGAAATCACATGAAACGTAGAAATAATGCAATAAATACATAAAGAAGCAAACAAATGTGAATAAGCACACAGACACGCACGCACACATACACACACAAACATACACAACAGATACGCAACAAATATGCAAACAGACATGAAAGCACGAACAAATATACACAGGCCCAGCACTACATATAAAGGCACACGGACCCCGACAAATACACCTCCCCCCGCACCCCCCCACACACATACACATTCTTACGTATCGCAGGTTCCCCGGTACACACACACACACACACACACACACACACACACACACACACACACACACACGGAAACAGTATACAGAGATATATCATCTACAAGAGAATGAATGTTTTTACCACAGCCACTGTACCCATAGGTGTGTTTCCCCCCCTTCTTAATCCTGCCATTTGAAAGGTGCTAAACTGAAAATGGATTCCAGCCCATTTTCATGTCCGGCATGTATTTTACCATTGAATATGCTTGACTACTAAGCCATGTAACTGCTCTTCTTCTTCTTCTTCTTCTTCCTCTTTTCTCTTCAGTATTTTTATCAACATGCTGGATACTTTCCAAAATATGTGTAGAGTCTGCATAGAACTTTCAAAAGATATTCTGTCTCCTTCATTTAGTCAGTTGTGTAAACATTTTGCAAAGTATATCGTGAATATGTACACCAGGAGGTTTTCTCCAGTAAAGAATAACCTTCTTGTTATGAAAAGAGGATACGGATTACCTGCGCACTGTGAATGTTCATTGTGCTATTTTAGTTAGGAGGTGGGGGGGGGGGGGGGGGGGGGGGGGCAAGGGGGGGGGAGGGGACAAACATCACCCATAGCGCTGCCGAAAACCTTTTGACCTTTCGACAACCGCATATAGTTTGTTTTTTGTTTTTTTTGGGGGGGTTTGTTCGTGTGTGTAGCGCAAGGGCAGTAGGGGGGAGGGAGGGGGGAGGGGGTGATCTGAGGAAGAGGTGGGGGGGGGGGGGGGGGGGGGGGGGGGGAGTTGAAGGTTGTGACGTTGATACTGCAGTAATTGTTTAGCCTTTGCAAACCAACTATGGTAAACTCGTGTGTGTGTGTGTGTGTGTGTGTGTGTGTGTTCCAGTGTGGCATCGTTTGAGCTGCGACAGAAGAGCGGCAGGGCGCCAGAGCGCGGCAGACTCCTGCAGAAGATGCACGCCCGCTGCACGAAGGCGCCCTGCCTGCCGGAGGACGGCGTGAAGGTGGCGTCGGCAGGGGTCCTGAGGAACGACGACCGGACCTCGGAGCTGGCCATAGCCTGGACTCCCTCCGCCAGCCTCGACCTGCCCCGGGACCCGCACCGCTACAACTGCAGCTCTGTCGTGCACGAGAACACCACGAGCACCACGCCCTCCGTGCGGTCCGTGCAGGTCAAGAGCCTGCAGTGGGAACTGGACAAGGTCAGGGCCGGCCTGCCCGGGGAGACCTCCCTGCGGCCGGAATGGTACGACGAGAAAAAGAAGGGGTGGAAGCCGGTGGAGGGTCTTGGAGAGGGTGGGGCCCTCTCCTGTGAAAGAGGAGGAGGTGGTGGTGGCTGCTCCAGCTCCGTCACGCTGCTGTACGGCCCCGGCACTCCGGGGGTGCCCGGGGTGATGGTCCTGCAGATGGTGGTTACCCCCAAGCGGACCAGTTTTACCGTGCTCGTCAGCAACGACTCCAGCTACCCCTCAGACCCGGCCCACTGGAGGTTCCAGGTGGACGTCGGCGGCTCTGTCAGGGACTGCGTGGTCACTTCGTCTTCTTCTTCTTCACCTTCAGAGCAACCTGGCGAGTCAGGTGTGAATTGGCGGGCCATTGCCATAACGTTCATTGTGGCTTCGCTGCTGCTGGTCGTCGTCATCATCATCATCATCATCATCTTCATCTACTGTCGCCATCGCAGATGCTGCTGCTGCCACAAAGGAAGTAAAGACACTGAGGAATTGGAACCTTCTTCCCCTACAAGTGCTAACATGCTACCAATCTTCCCGACACCTACCCAGGTAAATGACGTCGATATCGCCCATTAACAGACGGAACGTTGGCAACAACGATGAAGAAACAAAAGTATAATTCTTCCTCTTACTTCCTTCAGTTACCTGACTGCGCTGTTTTAGTTTTTGCCTGCCAGCCAAACGTGGAACTCGGTGTGGCACAGCGAGTTGCCTCCTCATGTGAACGAACATCTCTCTTCACTCTCTCCGCCATTTCATTGCAGATGTGTGGAGCACGTTGAGCCCACCTTCGGGGAGCCGCGCCAGATACGATCTCTTCATTGTGATCGATATGGATCGTTGCGTTACAGTGTGAGGGTCCACGTGACTGAGTAACTGTGTGGTTGATAAAGGGAAACGACACAGATTCAAAACGAAACAGATTCAAAAGCTCAAGGCCACAAGCTTGAACAGCACCATGGTCTCCAAGAAACACTAATCCTGTGAGTCGGTGGGGGCTGTAGGCGATCAGAATGACAGCAACACACGTGTTTTTTGTGTTTTTTTGTTTTCGTTAAAAAAAATTTGGGGTGGGTGGGTGGGGGGGGGGATATTGTTTGTTTGTTTGTTTGTTTGTTTGTTTTTTGGTGTTTTTTTTTTTTCTTGAGGATTCAGTCCCATCCTTTTAGTAAAGTATGACAGACAGCGGGCATCACACAGGTGCAGACTGTAAAACCATGCTTTCATCTTCTTCCTGTGTGCAGGAGCCTCAAAGGGAAATAATCCCAAAGCAGGAAAAACGGTCAGCTGTGTGTTTCTTCAGTTTCTGAAGCAGCCTGTTCTCTGTACTGTTCCAGGACGAAGCGCTTGCCCAGTTTCAGAATCGTAGGGTAGCTGGTGGACCTATCCACCTGCTCTTGTGTATCGCCTTCCTCGGCGACGGAATCCCAACACACTGCAGTGAGAGGGAATCCATTGCAGGATGACAGCGTGGCAACATCATCCACACCACAAAAGGACAGACCCCTACTACCTGCTGACTAGGCGGGAACAGGTGTCATTGACTAAGGACAGGCCACAACCGCCGAAACCACCACTTACACTGAATTCCGCACTGGCCACTCAGCACGGTGCCCCTGAGGGACTGACAGCCAGACAACAGATCACCTGCTGCAGTCCTGCCCCCTCCATGAGGTGCTCAGGAAGAGGTACTGGCCCCATCCAACTCCAGGGACTCGGAAGCTCTACGGTTGTGTGAGGACCATCAGCCTGTAACTGCTTTCATCGCAGAGACTGGGGTGTCCATCTGACGAACGAGAAGAAGATAACCGTACGGTTAGATCAAGTCGACATTTCTTCCTCAGCCACGAGTGATCTTTGTCCTTCGGATGAAGATGACCATGACTTCAAAAATCATATAGAAGATCGGTGGCTGTGGGTCCGGAGGTGACTGATGAGGCCAATCCAGGCCCTGAAGGCTCGCCCACATGTGGGACACAAGCGAGTGGGTGCTGTCATGGCAGGTGATGCTGCTTGGGCCATGTCGCACAGCACGCTTTCGTTGCTCCCGGTGATGCGCCTGGCTTCAGCTGCATGGGCTCCTGTGGTGATTTTTGCTGTGCCAAGCTGGGCGGTCCAGAGCAAGCGTCTCCTACGTGTTGATGTCGACGCTCAGGTCTTTGAAGGACGCTTCGAGGCAGTCTCTGTAGCGTTTCTGCTGCCCACCAACTGAGCGCACTCTGCCACGACAGGAAGGTGGCCAACGAGGAGACGTCGCGGCAGAGTGTGTGGCAGGCCGTTGGGCTGCTGTTCACCAGTGGCCAGGCCTCCAGGCTCCGTTTCGGCATAGCGTTGTGTTCTCGGAACTTGAGAGACGTGTCTTCAAAGCCCTGCCCAGAACTGGCAACTGAACTCGGGTTTTTCAAAGACATTGACCTATTTGACGTGGTTGTGTGTGCCAAGTTTTGAACGGCCAAAGAAGCTGCGTTTGTTTCGAGATGCAAGTAATTTTGACGATACAGTTTTAGAAACCTGAACTTGATTATCCCATCGCCTTCGTATTAATGTCGCAGTGTATTGTATTGTATTGTATTGTATTGTCACAACAGTTTTCTTTCGAATGAAAGTCGGGAAGACAGTCCTGAGAAGAGCGCTTGGATACAATGCAGCGTTATCCATACATTTTCTTCTTTTTTTTCCCCCTGTCTGCAAGTGTCTTTATTTTACTGTAAAAATGGATTTTTCTACCGAATGTTGCCATGGACAACAACAACCCTTTTCTTGCCGTGGGTACTTTTACATGCACAAAGGGCGCTCTCTGCACACTGTTCCTCGCTTTATCGTCTCGTCCGTCCGTCCAGAGCAGCACTCAACGTCCAGCGGAAGTGGAGGACGTTCTGGGGAGTGTGGGGATTCGATGATCCCCTGCTCACATTCTCTTGCTTCCTACTTCAGTGGCGGACACCTAACCACTTGGCTACCACCACTACCACCACTCTGTCTCTGTGTGTGTGTGTGTGTGAAGGACTCAGTGCTGAGTGGTAGGGCAGGGCAGGTGCCAGTGTGTCGGTGGGGTGGGGTGGGGTGGGGTGGGATGGGGGCAGGACAGGTTTACATTTCTCGCCCTGCACGCGTCTGTTTTCTTTTCCCCTTCCACCAGACCTTGAGTGGTGGTCAGTACAGGACGGCAGGTGAATCGATAAACCGAGGTCCCTGTGGTGGCATGCACTTAGCGCACGTAAACGAAGGGTGTAACAAAATCCACGCTTCCTGGAAAACAAAATACACACTGATGCAGGCACAAAGAAGAAAAAAAGAAAGAAAAAAGGTTGGCGCTGCAAGAACAGCCCGAACTTCACACAGAGAATTCTGTTGCGACAAAAGTATTATTTCAATACAACACAGTACAATGCAATACAATACAACAATTTGAAACTTAACCAGGGCATGAAGAGACAGCTGAAAAGGTGACATGTTGGGCGAATGTACCTCTCTGTGTGTGTGTGTGTGTGTGTGTGTGCGCGCGCGCGCGCGTGACTACCCTGGGTTCGTGTTAGTGAAAGCGCACACACATTCGTACCCTCATGTATTTATAAATGAGATAGAGAGAGACAGAGACCAAGAGAGAGAGACAGAGATCGGGAGTGTAGCCAGAGGAGTGTGTGTGTGTGTGTCGGGGGGGGGGGGGGGGGGGGGGGGGAGTTAGAGATGGGGGATGGACTTATAAAATAAACCCAACTTGATCCAGATAAACAATGAATGTAGATAAAATCACACTGGCACAATCTTGAGGAATTGTTTCAGTACGTTTCTCGCGGAAAATCAGAGCTGTAAGCGCGCGTGACAATGTTACTGATCAGTCATATTTATCAGACCCCACCCAACAACGTCCAGCTGTAGAATTATTCTGTGCAGTCCTTTTGAAAACCAAGACTAGATATCTGATGGGGATAAACCAGGGGGCTGCGGGGCCGGGGTTGGGGGAGGTGGGGGGCGAGAGAGAAAGAGAGAGAGAGAGAGAGAGAGGCTCACATTCACAATCAATGTCAACTGAATTCTGAACAATGCTTTGGTACGGTGTAGTGTCATGTTAAATGTCGACCCATGTACTAGATAATAATTGTTTTCGTCTTTTGTTATTGTTGATATTGTTGTTTTCATTCGCAGGCTTTCATGTAATACTTTGCTTGAATTATCATCAAAAATCATGTCACTTGAAAGTAGTGCACGTGTGTTTATATATAGCTGAGTGGGTCGAAACAAACGATTATTGTTCCTTCAGTTACTTCATTACCAATCCCTGGTTGTTTATATTTATTGCAGTTGTGTGATCACATAAACGGCTGTAGCCAAACTTTTTTTTTTCTACTGTAGTAGTATCTATCTTTGTCTTGGAGTGCTTTTCGGACCAATATTTTTGAAGTCACGAAGATAGATAATAAATACCAGCCAGTGGTTGATGTCCTTTTCTTCAGTTCCAGTCGGTTCCAGTTTTGTATGCTTGTAAATAACGTCTTAGATACAGGCTCTTACGTTGTTTTTCAGAAGTCTGCTTACTAAAACTTTGATCAGGTTATGTAAGCTCCCCTCTTTACCACATTATTGGCGAGGTTTGTTCAGGTAAGAAAGATTCATTCCAGTTTTGTTTAGAGCAATTCCAATGCAATGTAGCCCCGATAAAAAAAAAAAAAATATATATATATATATTTTTTATTTTTTTTCTGTCGTGTACCATGTCTGCAGAAGGATGGGTTGTCTGTCGTTGTCACATACATCCGGGACCCACCCTGAGACATGATTGTCCGGAAGGCCTATATGGAAATGGCTTCGATCAGGTGTCTCTGGGAATTTCATTGTTAAAAAAAACACAACCTTTTTCTCCCCTTTTTGTCTGCCTACAAGTGTATTTGTTTTCCTATCAGAGTGGATTTTTCTACAAAATTTTGCCCTTTCTATCTTAAAGCGTACCTCATAATTATATGGGTCGTTATATCTGGATTTTTTTTCCCCCGAGTCCTTGCCAGTCTGTTTTAAGGAATGCAAGACTTTTATTGAGGCTTTGTTTCACTAGATTTTTTGTGTGCATAAATAGTTGCAGATTTACCGCTTTTATTTTGGATAGAAAAAGATGATATTGATTTCTGGCTGGAATAGTATCAGATCAATAAGTAAATGGTATTGGTGCAATCTTTTGTTGTTTTAATTAATGTAGCCAAGTGCTCAGCTGGTTTCAGTAATTGTTTCACGCACAAACATAGCAGACGCCATTTTTTTCACAGCGTACCTGCTGCCTTTCAATGACTCAGGCATAAGGCACGACGCCATTCCAATTTTGAATAATCAGTGCCCTGTCTAAACTGCTCCTAAACATTTATTAAATTTCTGTATCGTTCACTGTACTATTATATTTGTTGTGCTTACACCCACACTTAAATCAGTTAGAAGCATACTTGAATTCAGTTTCATCATTGGTCAGTGTAAAGATTTCAATTGACGCTAAGCTTACGTCATTTTGCCTTCTCGTCACATATACTGCTACAGTTACCAATTCTATTTGTGACCGCTGTTGGAAACTAAAACCACATTCTTCTTGTGTTTGGATGAGAATAGATCAGGTTTTTAGAAGTTACAAAGCGGATTGATTTTCACTGTCAACACTTAATGACAACCACTCCACAACTAGTGTCGCTGTACGCCATTGGGTGAGCTGTTTCCAAAGCGTCGGGCACAGTGTGTGGTCCTCCACATTGTCACTTCGTCTTTCTTTCGTGATGTAACAAAATGATTTTCAAGCACTGAAATGAATTTCAAAGTGACCTGTGTCTCTCTTTCTTTCTTTACTTATCTATTGAACACTGAAATGTTTAATGCCATCAGCTGTACAGCTCTGGTGACATGGGGGTGCAGGTTAGAGCAATGACGAAGAAAACAAGTAAAAATAAAAATGGAGCAGAAAAGAAGAACAGATTTGGAGTCAATAAACCGGCACGAGATCAGAGATGCTTTGACACTCTGGAACTTTTCTTTCACCAGCTTAGTAGGCCCGCGTAACATTGTCTTTTCTCTTTTCATTCGACTGCAAACTTTGAGCAAGACAAGGAAAATTGAATTCACATTATCATCTAGCAAGTATGTTTTAGCTTGTAACATTTTTGGTGAGCTGTTTATTGTTGTAGTCCATTAAACAGGGATCGTTTTCTTTTCTTTAACGACAAAAAAAAAAAAAAAAAAAAAAAAAAAATCTGTATGAAGAATTGGCATGATGGCTCCAGCGTTCTCCGCCTTTGAATATGTCATTAATTGTTGTGCAGTTTGGAATATATTTACAGGAGTAATGGGGTTTTATCATTTCATTTATGATCCCACCTTTACCTGGCAGCTATTGATAATGATACCAATAATAATAATAATAATGATTATAATAACCATAATAACATTATTATTATTGTTGTTGTTGTTGTTATCATCATCATTATTATTGCTATTGTTGTTGTTATTATCATTATTATTGTTGTTGTTGTTGTTGTTACTATTATTATTGCCGTTGTTGTTGGTATTGTCATTGCTGTTGTTATTGTCATTATTATTATTATCGTTGTTGTCGGTTTTTTGTTGTTTGTTTTGTTTTTGTTTTTCAGATGGTAATGATGATGATTGTTATGCTTGTAATGGCTCTCGAAACATCCCATGTTTCCCTCAGGGCTGACAGGAAAGTTCAGGTGAAACTGTTGAAGATCTTTTTTTTTTTTTTTTTTTCTTTCTTTTCTGAGATCTATCTGGGGTATTAGTGTTCCTGCTTTGCTTACTGCGCATGGGTCTAGGTGGTAACGCTTAGGAAGCGAGAGAATCTGAGCGCACAGGTTCGATTTTTTTCACACTCGCCCGCATTATCTCCCCCCTTTCACCAGACCTTTATTGGTTGGTGTAGGTGCTAGTCCATTAGATGAGAGATAAACCGAGGAACTTAGCACACGTGTAAGAACCCACAGCAATAAAACGGTTGTCCCTGGCAAAATTCTGTAGAAAAACCCGCTTTGATAAGAAAACAAATACTAAATATAGTTGCAAGCAGACAGAAGAAAGAGGGGCGCTGCATTCAGTGTAGCTATGCGCTCTTCCTGGGGGACAACGACCCGGATTTCACACTACAAAGAAATCTGTTGTGTCGACGTGTTATACAATACGATCCAATACTTTTTTCAACTGCCTTTTTTTTCTTCTTCATCTCTAGGGTTGTCTTATGTTTCTATATTTTTCTGTTTCCTTTTGGGGAAGTTTTTGTGTGTTTTTGTGTGTGTGTTTTTTGTTTGTTTGTTTTGTTCTTCTTTTTGTTGTTGTTTGTTTGTTTTATATAGTAGAATCATACATTGGCAGAAATGTTATTTTTCTTTCATACTGTAGTTTTAAATATGTTTCATAAAGACCTGGGTTTACCTCCTTCTCAGCAGAACTTTTGATGTATTGTATTTCGTCAAACGTGATATATGTATTAGGAGAATGGCTGATGTTGTATCTGTTCATTGAGTTATCTTTATTTCATTCATTTGAAACCTTTGTTTTATATCTTACATTTGCGGATGTGTCTGAAATGTTTGCTGAAATATTTTGGTTTGGTTTTCTTGTGTGCTGTATTTTTTGAAATTCTTCAGTTTAACATTCATTGGTTTGGGGTTGTTTCTCTCTCTGTACATAATTATATATATATATGTGTGTGTGTGTGTGTGTGTGTGTGTGTGTGTGTGTGTGTGTGTGTGTGTGTGTGTGTGTGTGTCTCTTCTTTGATAACTGTGCCGTTTTCAACATGGGCGTACACGCACGCACAAACACACGCGCGCGCGCGTGCACACACACACACACACACACACACACACACACACACACCACGGACTCACGCACGCGTACGCATGCGTACGTGCATACATGTTACAAACACACGCGCGTGCATACATACGAACACACACACACACACACACACACACACACACACACACACACACACATTTTCTCTCTCTTTCTGTCTCTGTCTGCTTGTCTGTCTGTCTGTCTCTCTCTCACACACACACACACACACACACACACACACACACACACACACACACACACACACACACACACACACACACACACACACACACCAAATCGCGCGAAGTACCATTGATTTTTTAGAGGCTTAGATGTTGTACCTGCTGAGGGGAAATGGCTACAGTCTGACATTGAAACAAAGGAACACACTGCTGGTTGACTTCCATCCTCTGTAGTTGAGGGCACCTGGCCATCATGCTCTGTAGTTGAGGGCACCTGACTATCACTATCATATTCTGTAGTTGAGGGCATCTGGCTGTCATGCTCAGTAGTTGAGGGCATCTGACTATCATGCTCTGTAGTTGAGGGCATCTGACGTTCATGCTCTGTAGCTGAGGCATCTGACTATCATGCTCTGTAGCTGAGGGCATCTGACTATCATGCTCTGTAGTTGAGGGCATCTGACTACCATGCTAACCAGTTGAGGGCATCTGACTATCATGCTATCCAGTTGAGGGCATCTGACTGTCATGCTCTGTAGTTGAGGGCATCTGGCTGTCATGCTCTGTAGTTGAGGGCATCTGGCTGTCATGCTCTGTAGTTGAGGGCATCTGACGTTCATGCTCTGTAGCTGAGGGCATCTAACCTTCATGCTCTGTAGTTGAGGGCATCTGACTACTATCCTCTGTAGTTGAGGGCATCTGACCATCATGCTAACCAGTTTAGGGCATCTGACTATCATGGTATCCAGTTGAGGGCATCTGACTATCATGCTCTGTAGTTGCCGAGGGCATCTGACTATCATTCTCTGTAGCTGACGGCATCTGACGATCATTCTCTGTAAATGAGGGCATCTGACTATCATGCTGTGTAGCTGAGGGCATCTGACTATCATACTCTGTACTTGAGGCATCTGACTATCATTCTCTGTAGTTGAGGGCATCTGACTATCATTCTCTGTAGTTGAGTGCATCTGACTATCGTTCTCTGTAGTTGAGAGCATCTGACGTTCATGCTCTGTAGTTGAGAGCATCTGACCTTCATGCTCTGTAGTTGAGAGCATCTGACCTTCATGCATTGTAGCTGAGGGCATCTGACTGTCATGCTCTGTAGTTGAGGGCATCTGACCATTTGCTGTTACACAGTCTAAGCCTCTACCCCCCCCCCCCCCCCCCGCCCCCTCTGTCCCCGCCGCCCCCACACCCCACACACACCTGACTATCACTGTGCTGGCCCAATAACTTTTCCTCAGTGTTTTTTTCGCAACTTCATGTTGGTGTTTGGAAATGTCAAAGCTGTGAATACTTGCGTAATGATAATTGTGATTAAAAAAAACACAAAAAAACTAGAGATGAAGCCTCCATGGTTGACGTGTGATTCCTGCTGTTTGAAAGAAAACAACAACAACAACAAAAATCAAGGAAAACTGGAGGTGGTGATGAGAGAGGGGAAGGAGGTGGCGGGTGTTGTGACATATTATTACATACATTATGTGTTGTTCAGTTCTTTCGTCAAGTGTGCGATCCGTGGATCGGATTTCGTGATCTCCCACTTAATACAGATCTATATCAAAGTTTGGAACTCCCCGGTTTCCAGAGATTGTAACAGTCCGCATCAAAGCGACCATTTATTTTCGGAAATATCCTACTTTGGGGTTTATTAATTTTGTTTTCTTTCGCATGAACAATTGAATCACTGCAACTAGACCATGACATTGTGTAAACTGCATATATTGACGAAAATCCTTTTTCCCCCCTTATTCTCACCGTCAATAAATTAAAAAAAAAAAAACAATAAATAAAATTTTTAAAAAGTGCAGATCTGTTGATCTGTCGTGTGTGTGCTACAGTCGTTCTATGCTACATAGGATCCGCATTTCATAAATCAGTATCCAAAGAATTAACAGGTATACTTTCGTATCATTATAACTTTTAACATATTCCCGTCGTTTCCACGACTTTAGCGCTCAGACATTTCATTAGAAAAAGATTTTTTTTGAAAATAAAATAAAACAGAAAAAAGGTGCCCAAGCTTAACGTATGCAGAACGATTCATATAGTGGTGATGAACTTTTAATTCCACCTTTCCCGTACGTCGTGAGTGTGCTCACACCCACACACATGTTTGTTTGTTTTTTTGTTGTTGTTTTTTGCGCTGTAACTCAAGTAATTTAGAAGCAACTTCCATTAAGTTTCATGACTTTGTAATGCATCATACTACATATCAACTGAAAATTATTTCGTTTTATCCATTAACAGTTTCAGTTTCAGTTTCAGTAGCTCAAGGAGGCGTCACTGCGTTCGGACAAATCCATATACGCTACACCATATCTGCCAAGCAGATGCCTGACCAGCAGCGTAACCCAACGCGCTTAGTCAGGCCTTGAGAAAAAAAAAAAAAATAAATAAATAAATAAATAAATTAAAAATAAAATAAAATAAATAAATAAATAAACAAAAATAAAATAAAGGTGAATAAATAATAGATAAGCTTACAAAAATAAATAAATAAATAAATAATTATAAAAAAAAAAAAAAAAAGAACTAGATATACAATAAACGTCCCAGTACATCGTGGGTGTGTACTATTGAGCTCGATGGTGCACCCCCACCCATACTTACTCTCAAAGAATAATTTTTGCACGCCGTGTGCATCGTCAGTGGGTGTGGAGCCACCCACACTTGCAAAGAACAAGCCTTGCCCGCCATGCGTTGTTTATGTGACGTCACTCGTGCCTGCAAGAGAGAGGGAGAGAGAAAATGCTTCTTGCCCTCCGTTCGGATTTGGTGCCACCGAGATCAGGCCTTTTTCTCTGTTGTATCGTATCCTGGTTCAAGTCTGCGGTTTTACTCTGAAGTTTAACTCATTTAAAAAAAGGGGGGTATTTATTGTACTAGATAAAAGAACTGATTTAAATACAGTTTTGAATGAATTGTTTTTCTTGTAACAGAAAAATCATCAGAACCGATTGGTACCAGCTAAATTTTATCCAGTTGGAAAAGCCTTTTTGAGAACTAGATTATTATTATTGTATGTCTGAAATTCATTGATCTGAATCTAGTTGCTATAGAAATTTTTTTTCTGAATTCAGTCAGTTCAAAACAAAGGAAACCTGTCTATATATATATATATATATATATAAAGTGTGTGTGTGAGGGGAGGGGTTGTTTGGGGGGGGAGTTGGGGGGGAGGTCCGGGGGGGTGGGGGCTGGGTGGGGAGGGAGGGTGTGTGTGTGTGTGTGGAAGGGGTTCGGGAAGTGGGGGAGATGGGGGGTGGGGGGGGGGGGGGGGAGAGCCAAGAATATTTCGGTCATGGGAAAGGGGACTGGTTCCAGTGCCGCCGGCATCAGTTGAACTCCATACAGTAAACACACCGTGCTCGTGTCTGCTATCGCATCATGCGATAAGGGTAGGAGGGGAGGGGGGGGGGGGGGAATAGAAGGGGAAGGGCTAGAAAGAATCACTTACACTGGAATGGACGCGCGTGCGTTTGTGTGTATGTGTGTGTGTAGAGGATAGGGTGTGTGAGTAAACACAAAAAAGAAAAAACAACAACAGTGTTTCTTATAAGCCTAAAATCTGATACAACACACAAAAAACAACAACAAAAAACCCAAAAAAACCCAACTATTTCTGTTCGTAATTGAGATGCATGTTTTGTTCTTTGTCTATAGATCCCCGATTTAAATAACATCTACAAGCTGCAGCCACAAACTGTATCACTGCATCATCAGCTGACGTAATTTCATCACGCACACACACACACACACACACACACACACAGAGAGAGCACGGCATTCGTCAAATGTGCTTTTCGTTCCACAGTGTGGCTAGACAGAGACAGAGATGGCGCGCGCGTGTTTATGTCTGTGTCTGTGTGTGTGTGCGCGTGTGTATATCAGTGTGTATGCGAGTGCGTGTATATGTGCACGGCGGGCGGCATGTGTGTGTCGGGTAGGGGTGTCTATGTACACACACACACACACACACACACATATATATATATATATATATATATATATATATATATATATATATATATATATATATATATATATATATATATATCAGTGTGTAGTAGTAGTCTTCAGTTTAACGTCTTCCACTTTAAGTGATATAAGACGGATATCAGTGTGTGTGTGCCAGTGTGTGTGTGTGTTTGTCTTGCCGGGCCATGAGAACATTGGTACGCTCCAAAGGACGGGAGTGAATCACCATTTGTTTGTTCGTTGTTGATACAAGCGCGTTTGCTTTGTTTGTTGTTTTCAATTCAAAGCGTGATCGATTTCATCTTAACAGCTCAGAAATGACTCTCAGTCAGGTAAAGCGCGTTTGATTTGTTATTTTTAATTGAAAGCATGCTACATTTCATCTAAACGATTGAGAATTGACTCTCAGTCAGATCTAAGTAATACATAATGTTCGGCACAAGAGAGCTGCTGTCAACACGTACAGAACAGGCCTTTCATAATTATCGGTCGCAGGGACAGACGAAAAGAGCGTGGCTCTAGGTTACCGTACACCCACGACGTACGCCAACGGATTAGTTCCAACATAGAAACCATGGGCTGCTGTACACCCACGACCTACGGCGAGGAGTCTTTCCTTCATAGAAACTATGGGTGTCTGTACACTGACCCACGACGTACGGCGTGCAAAATTTTAGGCGACGTACGAGAAAGGTTAAGGCAAGATGGCTGAGTCTTAGGGCGCCTTCGACTAAAAATTTCGGCATAAGAATTCCAAGATTCAGTCTGAGACTATGGTTATATATGATACATGTGTATCATTGTGACTATTGTATGTGAAGTTTCATATCAGCATAGTATTGTGTGCCTGAATATTATTCATATTGACTGTGATTCTCTGGCACTGATTGTGCAGCCTACACAGCCACTGAATTTTTCTTCTGGGGGTACCAGAGTATTCTGTATCCTGCACTTAATCCAATACCCTCTCAAAAATATTTGTTTTGCAATAAACCCGTTGATAGTGTAATTTGTGTCATTTTGTGTCTTATGACCATAATTATTTTTTCTTTTCTTTAACTGCTGACAAGAAACAGAATGTCAGACCTTTTCAATCACACATTCCTGCAAGGAACCAGAAACGACCGAATAATGACTTGTGCATGCGGATGCGAAATGAAGTAAATCTGAGACAAGAACAAAAAAACAAACAAAAAAAACAAAAAACAAAAAAACAACAACGTACAAACAAGGGGAAACTGAAAAACTATACAAAACAAACAAACAAAAAAGAAACAAAAACAAGCGAACAAAAAACCGTTCACGAAATCCGGATTAACCCGAAAAACTTAAGCAGAATTTTTTTTCTGTATGTTTAATAAAATTCTGACCAACTATTTTCAGAGAAAGTGAATTTGTTAAAGTTTACTGCGGCCACACACACACACACACACACACACACACACACAGACACACACATATGAAAGAGCTGCAAAACCACATCATACTCCTGTTCCTTTTTGGGAAATGTTGAAAGCAGATTTTGTTATCACTTATTCTGAAAAAAAAAAGGAAGAACACATCAATATCACTGCAAGTACTGCCAGAATTCATATAGTAGAAAAATATCAGAATCATCTCCAAATATTTACAATGGATCTGTTCTTGATGACAAAAATGCTGGTGCGGCTTTCTTTTTTCCTGCCTTTACAGTTGAAAAATCTTACTTTATTGGAAAACAACTTTCCACATTCACGGCTGAGTTAATTGCTATTATCCAAGCTCTGAACTACTTGGTCAGAACAACTGAAAAGAAAAAAAAAAGAGGCGCTCTCAGTGTAGCGACGCGCTCTCCCTGGAGAGCAGCCCGAATTTCACACAGAGAAATATGTTGTGACAAAAGAGTAATACAATACAATACAATACAATACAATTGGGATTTGGGGCTGTTTGCCAATATGACAACCTCATGTGAGGATTGCTTTACCTACGGGTAGCCATGGTTCTGTGTGATTCGTGTTTCGGAATGCTCCAGCTCAGTATGTATGCATGATAGTCAGTCTTGTCCGACTGACCATCAGAACAGCAGAGGAGGCAACCGCTGTCCCAACTAGATATCTGGGTTAGAATTTGATTATTCATTTATCGAGACATCTTGCTATAGCGCATATTCGCGAAGCTCCATGCGCTTTATGCTGGAGAATGT
This sequence comes from Babylonia areolata, assembly GCF_041734735.1. NCBI lineage: Eukaryota > Metazoa > Mollusca > Gastropoda > Neogastropoda > Buccinidae > Babylonia > Babylonia areolata. Next base: position 43,494,556 of record NC_134880.1, read on the forward strand.
AATGCCAAAATTACATCCCCAAGAGAGTTTTAGGACAGTCGGCGTTGGGATGGTTCCCAAAGGCCAGCTAGACCCCAAGGCTGCAGCACTAAGAGCGTCTAATCTTGCCTCCTAGTGAAGAGTCACAGTCCTTCTCAAAAGAGAAAGATGTAAATGGGTTCTGTCTTAAGTCCTTTTCTCTTCATCATGTTCACCAAACCTCTTCATACACTCATCCAAAGTCACTTTGTTTCCAATCAATCTTTCGCAGGTGACACACAGCTTGATAGAACATGTCACCATACAGAAAATAGGTCAAACCATGCAGGTATACTTTACAGTCATGCATCACAGATGTCAAATCGTGGATGACAGATCACAAACTCAAATTAAATGATAATAAAAGAGAGGCACTTATCATTCACTCAAAGCGCTCATTTTCTGACTTGCCTAAGCCTTCATCAATCGTGGTAGGAACCTCAGACATACTTTTCTCAGCATATGCACGCAATTTAGATTACATGCTTTCTGATAACTTGACACTTGACATAAACATCAACCACATTTGTAGGTCAGCATATTCAGCACTCCGACAAATCAGCTCCATTCGGCAATCATCATCATCATGGCCTGGCTTCGCTGACGAAGATCTAGGAAGGGCGTTGTCCACGTCTGATGCAGGCACGCTCATGGCTGACAAGGCCAATGCGGGAAAAGCAGAGTCGGCCGCAGCGGTTGCAAGGGAAAGTCTGGTCTGGGTTCGCGGCTGCAGCGTCGTGGTTCTTCCTCCTTCTGCGTTTGTCCTCAAGGCTGGCCCTGTGGTTGTTTTCGAAGGAGGAGACAGCTTGGTGGATGGTGCGTCGCCAGGTCTCTCGATCAGCGGCTACTGCGGACCACTGGCGATGGTCAATGTGACAGGCACCGAGAGCTTTCTTCAAGGAGTCTTTGTATCTCTTCTTGGGTGCTCCTCTGTCACGGTGGCCAGTGGACAGTTCGCCATACAGCGCGATCTTGGGCAGGCGGTGGTCCTCCATCCTGGACACGTGCCCTGCCCAACGTAGCTGGGTCTTTAGCAGCACTGCCTCGATGCTGATAGTCTTTGCCTGCTCCAGGACCTCGACATTTGTGATGTAGTCACTCCAGTGGATGCTGAGGATGGTGCGAAGGCAGCGCTGGTGAAAGCGATCAAGCAGTCGTATGTGGTGCCGGTAGGTGACCCAGGTTTCGGAGCCATACAACAGGGTGGGCAGTACAACAGCTCTGTACACGCTGATCTTTGTGTCTTTCTTCAGGTGTTTGTTGTTCCACACTCTCTTGTACAGCCTGCCGAATGCGCTGTTTGCCTTTGCAAGTCTGTTGTCGATCTCCTTGTCGATCTTGGCGTCAGACGAGATGGTGCAGCCTAGGTAGCTGAACTGGTGGACCGACTTCAGCTCTGTCTCACCGATGTTGATGTGAGGAGCGTGGAATTCTTCCCGTGGGGCAGGCTGGTGGAGAACTTCCGTCTTTTTCAGACTGACTTCTAGGCCGAAGAGCTGCGCAGCCTCTGCGAAGCAGGACGTTATACGCTGCAGGGCCGCTTCTGTATGGGCGACGAGGGCAGCATCGTCGGCAAACAGAAGCTCTCTGATGAGTTGCTCCAGTGTCTTGGTGTGGGCCTGTAGCCGCCTCAGGTTGAATAGGCTGCCATCAGTGCGGTATCTGATGAAGATACCGTCGTCGTCGCCAAGATCTTCAGTGGCCTGTTGGAGCATCATGCTGAAGAAGATCGTGAAGAGGGTCGGCGCGAGGACACAACCTTGTTTCACTCCATTTCCAATTGGGAAGGGCTCCGAAAGGTCGTTGCTGTGTCTGACCTGTCCACGCTGTTCCTCATGTAGTTGGATGACCATGCTGAGGAATTTTGGGGGGCATCCTAGACGTTTCATGATCTCCCACAGACCTTTTCTGCTCACGGTGTCGAAAGCTTTCGTGAGATCGACGAATGTCGCATACAGTCCTTTGTTCTGTTCCCGACATTTTTCTTGTAGCTGTCTGAGAACGAAGACCATGTCAGTGGTGCCTCTGTTGGCTCTAAAGCCACACTGACTCTCTGGGAGATGTTCTTCGGCGATAGTAGGCACCAGCCGATTTAGGAGGACTCTGGCGAGGATCTTGCCTGCGATGGAGAGCAGAGTTATCCCCCTGTAGTTGGAGCAGTCCGACTTTTCTCCCTTGTTTTTATACAGGGTGATGATGACTGCGTCACGGAGGTCCTGTGGTAGTTTGCCTTGCTCCCAGCAGCAGACAAAGAGGTTGTGGAGTTTGGAGTGTAGTGCTGGGCCTCCATTCTTCCACGCCTCCGGCGGAATTCCGTCAACCCCTGCTGCCTTGCCACATTTCAGCTGTTCAATGGCCTTGACAGTCTCTTCTAGGGTTGGTAGCTCGTCCAGTTGTAATTTCACTGGCTGTTGTGGGATGCGGAGAATTGCCGAGTCTTGAACCGTGCGGTTGGCGCTGAAGAGGGCCTGGAAGTGTTCCGACCACCTGTTCAGGATCGACATCTTGTCTGTGAAGAGCGCCTGGCCGTCTGCGCTGCGCAAAGGACTCTGGACCTGGTATGAGGGACCGTACACCGCCTTCAAGGCTTCGTATAAGCCCCAGTAGTCACCAGTGTCTGCACAAAGCTGAGCCCTCTCTGCCAGGTTGGTCCACCACCCATTTTGAATCTCACGAAGCTTGCGCTGGAGGTTGCTGCATATGAGCCGGAAGGTTGCTTTCTTCACCGGACAAGACGGTTGTGCAAGGTGAGCCTGGTGGGCTGATCTCTTCTTCGCCAGCAATTCTTGGATCTCCTGGTTGTTTTCGTCAAACCAGTCCTTGTTCTTTTTCGACGAGAACCCTAGGACTTCTTCAGAGGACTGCAGGATGGCTGATTTCAGCTGTGCCCATAGTGCTTCTGGAGAGGGGTCTGTGGGGCAACTGGGGTCTTCAAGTTTGTCCTGAAGCTTCGCCTGGAATTCAGCTTTCACTTCAGCTGACTGAAAGTTGCCGACCTGGAATTTCTTCCTAGGAGCTCCTCCTTTCTTTGGTTTGGGCTTGAAGTGGAGCCTGAGCTTGCTGAGGACGAGGCGGTGGTCAGTATGACACTCCGCGCTGGGCATCACTCGGGTGTGTAGGACGTCTCGTACGTCTCTCTGGCGAATCAGGATGTAATCAATGAGGTGCCAATGTTTGGACCGAGGATGCATCCACGTTGTCTTCAGGCTGTCCTTCTGCTGGAAAATGGTGTTGGTGATGGTAAACTGCTGCTCTGCACAGAACTCGAGAAGAAGGCGCCCATTGTCGTTGCAATTACCAACGCCATGCTTGCCAAGGACTCCTTTCCAGGCTTCTGAATCTTGGCCAACTCTGGCATTGAAGTCGCCAAGGATGATGACCTTGTCGTCAGCAGGGGTGTTCTGAACGAGGTTGCGCAGATCAGTGTAAAACTTGACCTTTTCTGTGGGGTCCGCTTGGAGGGTTGGAGCGTACACGCTGAACAGAGTGGCATGCTGTTTGTTCCGTAGTGGGAGGCGCATGGACATAATTCGGTCTGAGTGTCCTGTTGGCAGGTTTTCAAGCTTGGAGGCAATGGTGCTCCTGACCATAAAGCCTACGCCATAAAGGCGTCTCTCGGTCTCTGGCTTGCCTGACCAGTAGAGGGTGTATCCAGCGCCGTGTTCCTGGAGGCTGCCTTCCCCTGCAAAGCGGACTTCGCTGACGGCAGCAATGTCAATGTTCAGTCTCTGAAGTTCGTGTGCGACTAGAGCAGAACCCCCTTTCTGGGTGGTTGCTGTCTGCAGAGTCAGCATGTCGACTGTTCCGCTTTTTGGATGTGAAAGCATTTTGTTACACTTATTTGAACAGAAACGGAAGAACACATAATATCACTGCATACTGCGATCATATAGTAAAAATATCGTCGACCTCCAAATATTTGACAATGGATTGTTCTTGATGCCAAAAATGGGTGGGCTTTTTTCCTGCTACAGTTGAAAATTTCGTTTGGAAACAACTTTTCCACCTTCCGGCTGAGTTAATTGCATAGCCAAGCTCTGACTACTGTCGACACTGAAAGAAAAAAAAAGGCGCTTCGTGTAGCGACCGCTCTCCCGGAGAGCAGCCGATTTCACACAGAGAAATATGTTGTGACATAAGAGTAATACAATACAATACAATACAATACAATTGGGATTGGGCTGTTTGCCATATGACAACCTCATGTGAGGATTGCTTTACCTACGGGTAGCCATGGTTCTGTGTGATTCGTGTTTCGGAATGCTCCGATCTCAGTATGTATGCATGATAGTCAGTCTTGTCCGACTGACCATCAGAACAGCAGAGGAGGCAACCGCTGTCCCAACTAGATATCTGGGTTAGAATTTGATTATTCATTTATCGAGACATCTTGCTATAGCGCATATTCGCGAAGCTCCATGCGCTTTATGCTGGAGAATGTAATGCCAAAATTACATCCCCAAGAGAGTTTTAGGACAGTCGGCGTTGGGATGGTTCCCAAAGGCCAGCTAGACCCCAAGGCTGCAGCACTAAGAGCGTCTAATCTTGCCTCCTAGTGAAGAGTCACAGTCCTTCTCAAAAGAGAAAGATGTAAATGGGTTCTGTCTTAAGTCCTTTTCTCTTCATCATGTTCACCAAACCTCTTCATACACTCATCCAAAGTCACTTTGTTTCCAATCAATCTTTCGCAGGTGACACACAGCTTGATAGAACATGTCACCATACAGAAAATAGGTCAAACCATGCAGGTATACTTTACAGTCATGCATCACAGATGTCAAATCGTGGATGACAGATCACAAACTCAAATTAAATGATAATAAAAGAGAGGCACTTATCATTCACTCAAAGCGCTCATTTTCTGACTTGCCTAAGCCTTCATCAATCGTGGTAGGAACCTCAGACATACTTTTCTCAGCATATGCACGCAATTTAGATTACATGCTTTCTGATAACTTGACACTTGACATAAACATCAACCACATTTGTAGGTCAGCATATTCAGCACTCCGACAAATCAGCTCCATTCGGCAATATCTAACCAGGGAAACCACAAAGACTGTGGTTTGTTCTTTTGTTCTATCAGATTATGGAAATGCTCTTCTTAATGGCTGCCCCAAACACTGTGTTGACAAACTTTTAAAAGTTCAAAACTCTGCAGCACGACTTACTCTCAAAGAAAAGAAACGTCAACACATCACTCCCCTACTCGCTTTCCTTCACTGGCTCCCCATTCAAGCACGAATACAATACAAACTCTCAGTCCTTTGTCACAATTTCTTTACTGATTCTTGTCCTGTCTATCTTTCAGACCTACTCTCTCTGTTCACCATCCAGACAACTCCGTTCTTCAAATGACAAACGCACATTGTCCATTCCAAAGATTCGTACTAAAATTTACGGTGAACGTTCCTTTTCTTTTGTTGCACCTGAACAGTGGAATTCACTACCCTTACACCGTTACACCCCAACACCCGCATTCAAAACATATTTTTTCAAACAGTACTTTTCTCACTGAAATTTTTCCATCTGCATATGCTTGCTGTAATCTTTGTTGCTTGATGTGCTCTTTGTGTTGATCTGTATGCATCGGTGATGGTTTTGGTGTGTTTTTCGTATTACCTGGTTCCCAGGTGTTTATTTTTGACTATGGTGAATGTGATGTGCTTTGTTTTGCTGTGATTTGCACAGGCCTGTGTGATTTAAGACCGTGATGGCGCCTGTGTCAATTCACATATTTTTATGTCACTTGGTCTTACTTATGTATATTTTAGCCAATGTCATGTGAAACTGTGTTGACTTTGTACATATTTTACGACACTTGGTCTTAAATTTGTATGTTTTATTGTAAAGCGCGGTGAGCCCTATCTGAAATGGGGGTATGCGCTATATATGCTGCATATTATCATTATTATTATTAAATGACTTTCCATTGTAATGGAGAAACCATTGATTGATCATACTGCTCTTAGCGACAGCGTATATTATCAATAGGTATACTCTGTTGGACCTGTGTCTTCTGTTCGTTTTGTCCCAGCTGGTCGTGTGTCGTCTGTCCGTTTTGTCACCAGCTATGGCAGTAGTTCCTAGCAGGACGTGTGTCGTCTGTCCGTTTTGTCCCAGCTATGGCAGTAGTTCCCAGATGATCGTGTGTCGTCGATAGTCTTGTTCCATTGTCAGAACGGTAGTCTCCAGTTGCTGTGGTGCCCCCACGGACGTATGCGCTTAATGCTGTCATGGAAGTAGTAGTTCCCAGCTGTGTCGTCCTGTATCCCGTGAGTGCCCCGTATTCAGGTGACCCCTGTCCAGTGCCTTGCACCCCGTGCCCCATGGGATTCGATGACCAGTGACCAGTACCCTGTAGCCTGCCTACCCTATCCGGCATCCCGAGCCTCGATCGGCCACTGATTCGTCCTGCGTCCCGAAACCAGGAGGAAGGTGGCAGAATGGTTAAGACGCGGGCCGTGTGCCGGCAGTACAGAGTCCACGATCAAGGGTCTGGGAAAAGGAGGGCGAAATGTAAAACACTTTGAACTGTGTTGTTGTTTGTTTTGTTTTTTCTCTAGAAAAGCGCGCTATGTAAATGTCCGTTATACATACATACATACATACACACAAGCAAATAATTATCTGTGTGTGTGTGTGTGTGTGTGTGTGTGTGTGTGTGTGTGTGTGTGTGTGTGTGTGTGTGTGTGTGTTTCTTCGTCTTTATGAATTAGTGTTAGGTATGCATGCGTATGAATGACTCGGCGGCGGGTGTGTGAGCGCTTGTTTCGTCTCTGCAGATGATTCAGCGCTATGAAGATATTACTGCTACTTCCGTGACTCAGTGCTACTACCATTACGTCTTCTTCTTACTTTTGTTGTTATTGTCATTCATAATCATTATCAGTATTATTTAAATACAGATCAGTTGAAGACGCCATTAGCATAGGTCTCTACCACGTCCTCAGACATCTCGAAAATCCTAACAGTTATGCCAGGATCCTTTTCATTGACTACAGCTCTGCGTTCAACACAATAGTACCATCAAAACTATAACTTTAAACTGAAAGACCTCTCGCTGCGTGAATCAATTTGTGCATAGATCCTAGATTTTCTAAGATGTAGACCGCAAGTTGTTAAAGTTGGTGACATCACCTCCTCCGCATGCATTCTCAACATAGGCACCCCACAGGGATGTGTTCTATCCCCACTGTTGTACTCACTATTCACATATGACTGTGCAACTCAAAATGAATGCAACAACATGGTCAAGTTTGCCGACGATACCAGTCAGTACTCTAGAAGGGCTGATTACGAACAGTGATGAGTCAAAATATAGGGAAGAAGTACTGGAAGTTGTTAGCTGGTGTGATAAAAATAACTTAGAATTCAATGTATCAAAAACAAAAGAATTAATTCTAGATTTCAGGAAGACCAGATCTGACCCCTTACCACTTGTCATTAAAGACAAGTAGAGATCATCAGCGAATTTAAATTTCTCGGACTGATCATTTCCAACAATTTGAAATGGGAGAAAAATACGGAAAAAATTGTTAAGAAAGCACAACAGTGCCTGTACTTTCTTCGGCGCCTCAAAAAGTTCGGAATTAAAAAAGAAATCATGGTTGATTTCTACCCAGCAGTCATTGAAAGTGTGCTAACCTTCGCTACTACTGCTTGGTACGGAAACCAAGGCAGAAGTTGCAGCCCTAAACAGAATCGTAAAAATTGCCATCAAGATTTCCGGGGCTGATCTTCCTTCTCTAGAAGACATGTATTATAAGTGGCTACTCAAAAAAGCAAAATCAATCAGCCAGCTAGGACGAATCACATCCAGCTTTTGGGATTTTTGAGATGCTCCGTCCCCTCTGGTCGATGATACAGAAGTATAGAGACGAAAACCAGTTGCTTCGCCTATAGCTTTTTCCCCAAAGCAGTCAATGCCCTGTCTCTCGAAGAAATCCAGTATGAAAAATAGAATTTTGCAATCAACAACCGTCTACCTGAAGATCTAGCCATAAGCCCCATCCACATGTAATATGCGGTTTCCGTTCAAACGTGTGTGTGGGGGGGACTATGCACACGTTTTTGTATTGATATGCACTTGTATGTATCCAAATTTCTACTATATCTGTGTTTGTGTGTGATTGATTATTGATTTATGTTCGTACCCTGTTATGTACTGTGTTTACACACACACTTTTAACCAGTTGGCAGGATACTTGATTTCAGTTTAATCCTTCGTCAGTCTAAAGATTTCAACTGACCCTAAGCCCCTTACGTCATTTTGTCCTCCTCGTCAGACAACCTCACTGCTCTACCAGCGTTGCGTCACAGTACGCTATTGGCTGAGCTGGAATCTGTGTTTCTGCTCCAACGTATTTAATTAACATCTCGTTTGTCTGATCAGTAAACTGCAAGTATTGTATACTGGCAGAATCGTCGCAATTCTATCTTTAAATCTATTCCATTTATGTTTGCCTACTTTAAACTGATTTAACGCAGTTTGTAATTTTCAGCGAGGACCTCGTTAAAAATTACCCTGTTCAGGTGACTTAAATTAAGATTATAAATCCATCCGAAACAATCAACACTTCATTTTATACCCATTAGAAAGTAGGCGTTGAGCTCTTTCTTTTGCAACTCATCCGACTTAAATCGGTTCAGGAATCATTTAGAAATCTATTGCTGAACACCTTGTAAGAAACAGTTGTCGGATTTGGCCTGATTTGAGCCGATCTGCTTCGCAGCACACGTGATTGTCTTTGTAGTCTGCTTAACTTGCATAAATTGGCACAGTGAGTGATGAGTGGTCACTTCAACCTGGTCAGTCATCTGACCAGAGCTGCTCTCTCTCTCTTGCTGCGTCGCGAGCAGTGTGAATGTGTCGTGTGTGTTCCCACAATGGCTGACATTTTGCTAGGTATCGCTGTAAGCACTTCTGTCTTTCTTCTTTCCCTTGACTACCGCCTTCATCCTTGTGAAGATTCTGTGTAGAATGTGTTGATTTGTAAATTGTGTTGTTCGACACAGTACTTGTGTTCATATGAGTATGTTCAGTTATTGCTTTGACATGTTAGGATCTAAATAATTACCATGTCGTCATATGCTTGGAGTAGTGTTCCATTTGACTCTTCTTAACGTCACAGTCAATGACGTCTCGGGACACAGATAGTTTGTTCCAGAATGTTCTAGTGAGGGCATATGACGCGTTCTTTCTCATTTGCTGTCACTGATGAAGGTTACCGGAGGAGATTTAAGTGTTGAGTACAAGCTTAGTTATGTTGATATCTGGCTTTGATGCAACGGATAACTTGTGTAAGTCCTTCACCACTTAATGGTTAAAACCATGCCCTCTCATGCTTACTCCAAAAAAGTGCTACATGATAAACTGATTCACTCGAGTCACTTTGATACAGTATAAGCTTTACCTAATCTATACTGTCAGTGTACTTTCACTAAAGCAGCATAACTTCAATCACTTTAACTACACTATTTCAATGTATTGGAAATGTCATTTAATGTCAGTGTTTGATCTTCACACATGCATTACCAAGTGGTATAGTCTTTCCATGTAATATGTATACATGTGCTTTACTATTCACTTGTGCCGACGTGTTGTGCTAATGACATTTGTTTGTGTCATTCCAGGCACTGTCTTCTCTTCTTTTTCTTCTTCTTTTCATCTCTTCTCCATTATTTCTTCTTCTTAGTTCTTTTCTACATAACTATTGTAAATAAAACAATAGAAAAACCCATTTGTGACTGGCCTCTGTATGTTCCTGGCCTGTGCGCGGGAATTCTTGTCTATCCTTTAATTCAGTAAATCATCATTTAGTTAGTTCTTTTGTACCGTCTGTATCCTATTAGAACCAGTCGGTTCAGTACACGGCTACACTATTATTATCAGTCAATCTTTTTAGCTATAGTCACTTCAGTGCCAGTCCGAGGCCGTGCTTTATTCTGGTATTGTGCTTCACATCCAAATACTGTCCGCAATTCAATAATGCTTTGCAGATCGATCTATTTTCTACTGACTTTCCGTCTTCTCAGTCACGGTGTCATCACTGAAGTGACCAATACTAGTCAGTGGACGGCAGCAACTTAACCGTCGTTGTCAGTTGAGAGACACTGGCCAAAATTAAAAGAGGAGAAAAGGAAAAACAACAACAGAAAACAAAACATAACAAAAACGTGGTATATATGAGTAGACCCGATGTATTTGAGCGCTGTCTTTTTCTTTTTGTTTATTGTTTTGTTTTGTTTTTGACGCATGCGACGTTCAAAGTGTCCTGGGGCACATCAAGTTGGGGACTCAAGTCCACTATTCCTGACACCGCCACGCTTTGAAGGGACGTAACCAGGCAGAAAGCGCATGCTCAGTGTGCACTTCCGCAATTCCGTTCCCACACGCTGCCTCAGTGAACGTTTGGGTGCATTATCCTCCGCAAAGATTTCTTCATTATGGCACAAGCTGACGATCGCATCAGGAAGCTGAAAATCAACACTGGAATTGTCAAGAGGTATACACCATGTGTCATCAAGGTGTCTGTCGTTTTTGTAGGATTGTTGATAAATGGAATGGTCATAGAAACGACGAGTATCAACTTGCAAGTTGAAAAATTGAAACGCTTGTCTAATAATGAGTCATAAAGTATAACTTTAGCCTTCCAGCCCACTAACAAGAGTCACTAACACAGATATATTTTACGTTGTTGAAGTTAAAGTCTCTTAATCAAATGCCACCGCCTTCAGTTGCACTATTTTGATGAGAATGATCCTTCACTGCCGGTGCAACTTCCAGCATTCTGAACAACTTGACAAGACATAATTTTCTTTATCTTCGACAATAATAATGTTAAAATCTACACTTTATCTTTTTAATCGGAACTTCCGGGACGGAGTGATTGTGATTTTACACCCGTTTTATAGGACTGTAACACGAAACCAAGACGGCAAGAACATGTAATTTGAATCCCTCCTACGCCCTTAACACACACACTCACACACACACACACACACACACTCACACTCACACACACACTCTCACACTCACACACACACACACTCTCTCTCTGTCTCTCTCTCTCTCTCAACACACACCCTCACCACACATTTACACACTACTGTCACAGAATGCACGACACATTAAAAAAAAAACAAGCTATGGAAAAAAAACAACAACAACAAACAAACAAAAAATCTAAAAACCAGTATGAAATAAAGTGATAGATTGACTGACAGGATATAGAGGGAGTTAGTTGTATACAGAGCATGCAGTCGGAGAGGTGTTGTGAGATTGTTCAAAACAAATTAGCTGAACTTAGTACGTATGACCAAGAATAATGAAAAAAGATGGTGGATAAATGAAATAAGATACATGAATAAGAAAGAACGTGTGGGAGAGGAAGAGAGAGAGAATCTAGCAAATTTTTGTTGACATTTCAAAATCAAAAAATGAAAAGTCATGCATTTGATTCATATTCAAACGTATGTGATATATGATAAGTATTCAGAATGGAAGGTACATGGAATTATGAAAAATACATAGCACAAAATTTGATGGAAAATAATCACAACAGACAGATTTTCATAATAGAACAGGCTCAACAGCATTTGTGGGTCTGGGTGTTTTCAAAATTTTCAAAATAAAGAGTAAGATGCCTCTTAAAGGTTGTTGTGCTGATGTGTGGTAAGAGCTGGTTCGAGAGAAAGCTTCTAGAGTAACATTGCCTACAAAGTACAATTGAACAAGTCAAACCTTGGAAGAGAGGTCTAAAATTTGCCATGATCTCACCATTAGTGATCAAAATGAAATTTTGATGTAAGGTTAGTCCAAACACTTCCTGACATTATTCTTTGCATCAAAATTCCTTTGTTTACAGAAAATACTTCTTGCTGGAGTAACAAAGCTAGCTTTACAATTGCTGTCTTGTTTATCTAAATAATCACTGCATAAAGTGAGTAGTGCTGTAATATGAACCCCTATGCCTGTATTTGAGATATGTACTATGTGTCATGTACTCTGTGTGTGTGTGTGAGTGTGTGTGTGTGTGTGGTGTGTATGTGCATTCATACGCAATGTGTGTGTCTGTGCATATGATGATTTTTGAATAAAACCTTGAAGTTTAATGAATCTGTTAATTCAACAAAGCCCACAACCATAACTTGTGATTTAAAAGGTGACACACACAATTGTTTTTGGAATTCTTTTTTTTTCCCCCTTACTGATTATATTTTGGATTGTGGGCAGATTTTTAAAAAACGTGAAGCTGGAAAATTCACAAAGAAATGAAATATGGTGTAATGTGATAGGTTTTTAGAAAAAAATATTTTATCACTGATTTCATGTGTTAGAATTAGTGACTGTTAAGACTTTTCAGTTTTTTGCTAGTTAAATCACCCACTGCTTTGCTGACTTTTAATATTTTTCTGTTAGTAACATTATGAATGACATGCATATCATGGTACTGTCTTTTCTTCAGGCCTCATACTCATAGGGTCAAAGGATGAACTTTTCTTGATTCATGTGCATGTTTGTGTGCGGGCATGAATAAGTGTGTGATTGCATGTGCGCACGTGTGTGTGTGGGTGTGTGTGTGCATGCGTACCATATATATATATTTTTTTTATTTTTTTTTTTAATTTCTATTTTTTATTTTATTTTTTTTATTTTTTATATGTATCAGTCATTCAGTGTGTGTTCAGTGTATGTTGTTGTTTTTTCTTGGTAAAACCATGTTTGTTTCTGCTTACATTTTTATAGCTATAACAGTTTGTAGTGGAAAAGGGATGGAGAACGATTTAAGTTTTAAACAACAAAGTCGTCACTGCAATTTATGGTCTAAGGGTAAGATTAGTGCCCAGCAACAAGACCCTTTACTTTTTTTTTTTAATTTTAAAATTTTTTTAAAATGATAATGATGACATGGATACTTGCTATTAACTTTTTTTTATAGCACCTATTCTCAGTCAGAGACCAACTATTTGTTTCCTGTATTATACAATCAGGTTTCACTTTCAGTCACACACATACACACACAACACACACACACACACACAAACTTTTTACGTGTATGACTGGTTTTGTTTATTTTACCTTGCCATGTAGGCAGCCATACTCTGTTAACATGAGCGTGCATGCTGGGTATGTTCTTGTTTTGATAACCCATCGAATACTGACATGGATTACAGGCTTTTTAACATGTGTATTTGATCAACTGAATGTGTATATATATACACATGCAGAGGATTCAAGCACTAGCAGGTCTGCACACATGTTGACCTGGGAGGTTGGAAAAAAAATTTCCATCTTTTACCGACCAGGTGCACCAAAACCAGGGATCGAACCCTGGAAACTTGGGTAAGAATCCAGTGCACCACTGCACCCACTAAAATAATGTTTTTATATTTCCAGGATCACCAAGGAAAAAGACATGTATGAGAAGGAGGCTGTTGAGATAGAGGGCAAGATAAAGAAGTTGGAGGAGAAAGATGACGCGGACGAGTATGTTGTGAGGAAACAGGTATGCTGTCATGACGAGTTGAGTCAGCTGATTGAAATATGCATCTGTAGGTTTATATATATATATTACTTACTAACTGTGCATTATGCTCTCTGGCATGTAGGGCAGCAACGAAGAGCCACCACTCTTGTCTGTTTTAGGCCAGTCGTGGAATGGTAGTTGGTACATCAGGTTTACTTAAGTTTTAGGATATATCTTTATGATGAAAATGTTTTGTGTTTAGAATGGAATTTCATGTCTTATTTAACTCTCTGTGTGTATATGTGTGCATATGTGTAGGTGCATATGTGTGTGTGTGTGTGTGTGTGTGAACTTCATTTGAAAAAAAAAGCACAGTTAGTCTTCACCATAGTACATAGTTTGCATAGTTTCCATTCCAGCTAAGGTCTACAAAGAAGGTGGTATGGCGCTGACTGAGAAGCTTCATCAGGTGTTCCAGCTCATCTGGCAGCATGAGGCAGTTCCACAGGACTACAAAGACGCTTCCATCATACACCTGTACAAGCGCAAAGGAAATCGTCAGGCCTGTGACAACCATCGTGGAATATCCCTGCTGTCCGTTGCAGGCAAGACTCTGGCCAGAGTGCTACTCAACCGTCTCATAGCGCACCTTGAGCAAGGTCTACCAGAGAGCCAGTGTGGCTTCCGGAAAGAACGCAGGACTGTCAACATGGTGTTTACTGCCAGGCAGCTCCAGGAGAAGTGTCAGGAACAGAACACCGACCTTTACTCCACCTATTTTGATCTGACCAAGGCCTTCGATACTGTTAGCAGAGATGGCCTTTGGAGAATCATGGCGAAGTATGGATGTCCCAGAAAGTTCATCACCATCATACGGCAACTACACGATGGGATGCTGGCCCGAGTCCAAGACAACGGAGAGACTTCAGAACCATTCCCTGTCTCCAATGGAGTTAAGCAAGGGTGTGTTCTTGCCCCCACCCTGTTCAGTCTCATGTTTTCAGCCATGCTGACAGATGCCTTCAGAGACGCTGATGTAGGCATTGGCATCAGGTACCGCACAGATGGCTCACTCTTCAACCTCAGGAGGCTTCAAGCAAAAACCAAGGTGAGGACAGACACCGTCAATGACTTCCTGTTTGCTAATGACTGCGCTCTCAACACTGCCTCCGAAGCTGACATGCAGCACAGCGTCAACAAGTTCTCTGCTGCCTTTGACAACTTTGGCCTCACAATCAGCACAAAGAAGACTGAGGTGATGCACCAGCCAGCTCCAGGAAAGCCTTACGTTGAACCAAACATCTTCATCAGCGGGCAACGACTGAACGCGGTGGACAAGTTCACGTACCTGGGCAGTACACTCTCTCGCACAGTTGTCAGCGACGACGAGGTGAATGCCAGACTCGCCAAAGCCAGCGCTGCCTTCGGAAGACTCCATAACATTTGGAACAGGAGAGGCATCACCCTGGAGATGAAGCTCAAAGTATACAAGGCCATAGTTCTCACCACACTGCTCTATGGATGTGAATCATGGATGGTCTACAAACGCCACGCCAAAAAGCTGAACCACTTCCACACCACCAGCCTCAGAAAACTTCTCGGCATAAAGTAGCAAGAGAAGATCCCTGACACAGAGGTGCTCACTCGTGAAAACTTGCCCAGCATCTACATCATCTTGAGGCAGGCCCAGCTGCGCTGGGCAGGCCATGTAGTTCACATGCCAGACCACCGGCTCCCCAAGAAAGTGCTGTACAGCGAACTCCAACATGGCAAGCGCTCCTATGGAGGCCAAAAGAAGCGCTTCAAAGACACTGAAAGCTTCTCTGAAGGCCTTCAACATCAGCCACAACACGTGGGAGCTGAATGCAATGGACAGACCAAAGTGGCGTTCAGCTGCCCACAAAGGCGCCAAATCCTGTGAGACCAACAGAATCGCTGCAGCAGAGAAACGCAGACAGGCCAGGAAAAGCAGTGCCAGCAAGTCCCCGACAGCCGCCACCATCCCCTGTCCATACTGCATCAGAACCTTCCAGGCGCGGATTGGCCTGACCAGTCATCTGCGCACACACAGAGCCCAACTCACCCACCCCCAGGATGACTAGATGGTCCTTGTCGATCCCGACGGACGAACCACAATTTGCATAACTGATCTTTATTTATGCTATATAATTATAGTTAAATGAACATCTCTCCTAGACTTTGTCAAAGCACATTAAGTTCTGGAACATACATGAGATTGATATTTGTTTTACTGACATTATACCCTGTCCAGAACTGGACCTGACATTTTTTATATTTTATCTTAATTTCAAGACTGCATTGCATTGTGATTGTGGAAACATACATACATGTACTTGTTTACAGAAAGAAGTGCTTCAGGAATCGAAGCAAATGATCCCAGATACACTGAAGCGGTTAAAGAATGCCCTTGAGCTGTTGGAAGCCTTGATGGTGAGTTGATGCCACTGTGACTGTGATCAGCAGTGCGGTGTAGTGCCATTAACTGCTGATTATTTACTCTCTTTTAGTGAAATAAGAGGAAGATGGTTATTAAAAAAAAGTGAGATGGGAGGGTTTGTGATGACACATAAGATTTAGAAATATAAAAAAAAAGAGAAACAAGCAAGGGGCTTGTGAAATCCAGATCTACACAGAGTGTTCAGTGTTCATAAACGAGAGAGTTATTGTAGTATTGTTTTTTTCAGGGGACCTCTGTTCTACAGAGCACATCCACTCCACCCTCCCCACACGCCCCAGCCCTCATCGCTCCCTCCTCCCCACACATACATTTGACTTGAGCTAACCTGAGTGAACCCAAACCGTTTTTTTCTGGGACTCAATCCTGGAAGATAATTGCACCACTTTAGTTTTGGTCTTGCATGCACCCATGACCTTTGCATTATTTTGAGTATTTAGATTTTATTATTTTCTTATTTGCCTCAGTTGCATGCAGATTATAGTGCACTTTTTGTTTGTTTCTGTGTGCCGTCCTTATTGATGTGTTTTTTTCCCTCAGATTTTTGTTTTGTTTTTTGTTTAAATGATATATATATATATATATATATATATATATATTATATATACACATATATATGTTCCACACCTACATGATGCTCTTATGGACAGTCATGTTGTGTTCTTTCCAGTTCTGTGTGTGTTTGATAAGGCTAAAAGATAAAAACAATAAATAATGATGGATACTTACTTATATGGCACACTATCCAGAAATCTGCTCCAGGTGCTTCATAAAACACTTTTTTTATTTTATTTTTTACATTAGCACATCACATCATATGTACACACACCAAAATGTGACTAACAAATTGCACACACACATACACACACGCGCATACACACACACACACACACATACAATGCATACATACATTTTAACATACAAATGTACATAGCAGCCGCCCTCCACACACACGCACACATAGCACACACGCATGTGACACAAGCGGACGCACACAGCCACACAGACATGCGCATGCACACACACATATGCATACACAAATACACGAACACTCACAAATACATACTCATACACATGCATGTGCATGTGTACACATACGTATGTATACACACATAGTCAAGCACACCACACGCAAAGGAGTGGACCTTCCACAACTAAACTTATTGCTGAGGGAAGAGGTTAGTCTCGCGACCAGATTTGAAAGGAGTGATGGATGTCGGAGGTTATCAGGGAGCCTGTTCCATATCTTTGGTGATGGAAAAGAAAATTATCTGTGCCTGTAGGTCTTACTTCTGAAATGAGTTATCCTGAGAAATTGAGTATCAGGTAATTCAAAAAGATAATGCAAAAGATCAGTTATTGTAGTTGGGAGTGTTCCTGCCTTTTTTTTTTTTTTTCTTTTTGACATTTTCTTTCTTTGATGGTTTTTTTTCCCACCTTCTTCTGTATTTAGCATCATCCTTCAGGGGTTCCTGGTAGGAAGTGACTGGAGTGTGATTTTTCTCCTGCACAGATCAGGACACTGCTGAATTGTAAGTGATGTCTCCACATGTGGAGAGTTGGCCTAGTGGTAAGGCATACACCAAGGAAGTGAGAGAATCTGAGCGCACTCTGGTTTGAATCCCAGACTTGCTAGTATGTTCTGCCCCTCCACTAGACCTTGATCAGTGGTCTGGACACTACACACTCGGAGGTGACGATAAACTGAGGTATCACGTGTAGCAGGCACTTAGTGCACTTGAAGGAAACGCCAGCAGTGAAAGGGTTGACCATGGCAAAATCCTGCAGAAAAAATCCACTTTGATAGGAAAACAAATACACTGGAAGGCAGGAAAAAAAAATAGAAGGGTGGTGCTCTGGCTCTCAGGGGAGAGCAGCCTGAATTTCACACAGAAAAAATATGTTTGATAAGACATACAATGCAATGCAGTGCAACGCAACGCAACGCAACGCAACACAACACAACACAATACAATACCGAATTTCACACAGAAAGATCTGTTTGACAAGATATACTATGCAATACAATGCAATGCAATGCAGTGGAATACAATACAACACAGTGCAATACAGTACAATACAATACGATACAATGCAATCCTATAAATACAATACATCTTGATACGCTTGTTGTAGTCGATCAGTAACAATAATCTCACAGCTCCACAGGGAACAGAACTAAGGACAAAATCAGGCGCAGCGAATGACTCTGCCCCTCTGACATGATTCAGATGGCACTTCCAGCTGCTTTGTTTGAACTGAAAGGGGTCATAGCCGTCTCCCCTCCCCTCCCACCCTTGTCTCTCCTTCACCCCTTCACCCCTCTCACTCTCCCTTTCTGTAAATCCATCTTTTTTAATTATCATTGAAGATCTTGTTCTTAATCTTATCATTCATTGTTGTTCTTGTTCTTCTCCTTCTGCTCCTCATCTTCTTCTGTTGTTATAATGTTATTATTATTATGATTATAATTATTATTATGTTATTATTATCATTAGTATTATTATTACATTTGTGGACTAGGTGTTTGCCTGCACTTGTCAACAGGTTGTGCTCATTGATATTGTTGTTCACTTGTTTGTTCAAAACAGCAAGGCGCGAGCGAACTGGCCGAAACGGAGGAGTACAAAGCGGCTAAGACGGCACGAGATGTGGCCAGGAAAGTGGTTGAGTCATGACTTTGCTGCCAGTTTTATTCCGATTTCCACTGCAGGCTTTGAGGCTGGTTTGGGGCACCTGGCATATGTGTGATGATAGTGCAGAGAAGTTCAGATGTTTGTAGCTTGCTGGAAAGTGTGACGGGGTGGGGGAGGGGGAAGAGGTGAGGGTGGGGGTTTGGGTTTTTTTAAACCGAGTCATGATTCAGTGTGCAATGCTTTTGTGACTTAACACTACTGCCCCACTGATGGAAAGTGTTGTCATGCTTGTGGATTAGTTTCCATTGCTGATTGTTTATGATTGAGTCACTGAGACGCTGAACTTAATTTTTCCCTGTGCATTTTCTTTGTTTTGTGGTTACAGGCTAGTGTTTGATGTTTTTTTTGTTTGTTTTTTTTGTTTTCAAGGAGGGAATGGGGATGGGTGGAGTATCTCCTTTTTACTTTGGGATTTGAATAAACTGTTTTGGTGTACATTTTCATTTGCCTGTGTCTTTATGTGTGAGCTCGGAAGTTTTAGGTATATGTTATTATTAATCTTGTCTGTAAGGCGTATTCCAAACTTTTAAACTTTTTTTTTTTTAAATGTGATCATTGCTTCAAGCCTCGGTGTGAAACTTGTCTCCCTGCAGGGTCAAACGTTTTAATACCGACTGACTGTGGATCTCACTTGAATAGTGATGGATCATGTTATTTAACATTGTGACATAAGAATGCTGAGGTTTTATCCTTCTGCTACTACTACTGCAACTTTTACAAGTACTTTTTCAACCACTTATCCCTCTAACTTATGAACAGATGATCGAGTTCTACATGTGCATTATGTAGTCTGCGGTTTATTGGTACAACTAGAATACAAACCTTGGCCACATCCTTTTTCTTAAGAATTATTTTATTTTATTTTTTAGATTTAGAATTTGTGATGTTTGAGTTTAACGTTAGATTTCCATCTTCCACGTTTACTGCCTTAGTGGAAAAAGTAAGTTTGGGAAACTTCCGCAAAACTCTCTCTTCAGTTCTTAGCTGAATGAAGTTGAAAATCTTATGGGTTGTAATCTCTCCATGCTTTTCCATTAAAAAAAAAAGTAACAAAAGCAGACAGAAGTCATGGAAAGTCATGCTGCTCTTTCAGTCAGCTGAATGTTGATGTTTTCTGTGTACTTTCCTGACAGTAAAGTGAGTGCAGCAGAGCGTGTGCGCACGTGAGAAAGATAGTAATTTTTGTATGGACATAAGATAGTAATTTTTGTTTGGATATATTCATATTCATATTTTTCTGTCTTTTTTTTGGTTATTTTTTAAACTAGAGTTAAAGAGATAGGAACCCCCCCTCCTACCCCCACCCCAGCCCCAACCTCCATCTCCCTCTCTCCTCTTCCCTCCCCACCTCTCCCACCTTCATTCCTTTTCCTTCCTGTCTTGCTCTGGGGAAACAGGGAATTGGGTACATCTGTCATTCAGTTTTCTTTTCTTTTTTCTAATATCTTCTTTTTTTTGATAGACAAATCAACTCATTCAGCTATTCATCCGAGCACTGCTATGGCATCAAAATTTGTTTTATGAATGTAAATGGTTTCCATGATCCTATGTATGCATAGGCTAGACCAGAAACAAAGATAACTTCTACACATAATAGTGTTTCTGGCTTGTCCACATGTGTTGATTTTGAGGCGAAGGTCGATGGTTGATTTTTGCATATTTGTCTTTTCTGCCCAAAAGTGAAGGACTTTCTATATTTATTTTTCCATTTTTAATTTTTATAAATGGGAATTGTGCATGAGATCCATTCAAGGGTTCTTTCAGAAGTGTGAAAAAATAATTTGTAAGTGAATGAATGTTACTGAACAAGGAAATAAAACCCTGGGTTGTCATGTTATGCACAACAAATCTGGTACTCTGATGCTGAAACAAGGCCAATAACTACTGTCAGTAAGGGGAAAAAAATGCATGGGTTGCTGTTCATGAAGAGCAGCCTTGATCCTTTCACCTTCTTCAACTTACAGAATGGCTGGTTATAGTTGGACATGACTATCAGTATACTATACTGTATCATTGTGGTATATTAGTTCCATGGCTTATTTTATGCATGTGTCTGCGTGTGTAATGGAGTTGATGAACAATTGGTTTGTTAGGTTTTGTCAATATTGTCATGTGAAATGTGCAATATATGTGTCACTGCCCCAGATGTCATGTAATGAACAGTAGTAGCACATGTGTGTAATTGTCTCTCTCACCTCCCAACCAAGACAAAATAAGTGAGTTGAGCCACATTGAAAAGAAATTGTTTTCTATACAACCCCAGTCCAAGAACTCTGAACTTACTGTCAGTAATGAATTTCAGTCAATCCTCTAAGATGATAAATGCAGTATTACTAGGGACAGTATTCACACACAAAAGAATTCATAAGAAAACTCAAATGTTTGAAACAAATGCTTGTTACAACTTTAGATCAGCGACACTGATGGTACACACACATTATTTGCCCCCAATCGCACCCCCATCCCCTCCCTCCCAAAAAACAGTTTGAGACTTTATAGCAGTAACAAGGACTGAGGTTCAATAACTGTTGACACAGTTACGGAGGACAGCAAAGGATACAGGAACTCCTTACATGGATTTGTTTGAATGCTGTGACACCTCCTTGAGAAACTGAAACCGAAACATTAGATGAAATGTGTACTTAAATCATGCAGCGCACCATCGCATAGTTGCTGTGGAGAATGTGTGTCCTCAAGCTTTACAAGAGCTGAACTGCCCAGTGTATGTCTCCCAACAGAGGCATAAGGTCCACCCACCAGCAATATGCCAAAGGTCTCCTTCTTCACCCAAATGAAAACGGTTTTCAACATAAAAAAAGACACGGGCATACCCAGCCCAGCCTTGTGGGACCAAAATACATGTAGAGAAAGATTTTTCAATATTGATTATGGATGGCCATCGCCAAGTCACGTCCCATATTATTATACCGGTTACCTGTTGCCAGTACCAGTTTTCCTAGCAAGCATTGGCATTACTGTGGCAATCACCTGCAACAATTCTTTATTGATTATGAGGTCTTGTTATTTGTTCCCTCCTAACTCTTTGTCTCTTAATTCTCACTTATGTTACTGTGTGTACAGAATATCTGAATTATTTTGAATGATAGAACAACAACAACAACAACAACAACAAAATCTGCCTTCTGAAAAAAATACCATGTAAATAAACTAGTTGGCATAGAAAACCGTTTTTTATTTTTTTATTTTATTTTTTTAAACTACAAACAAAGTTTTCCTTCTGAGTCTTCATACTAGGATGAAACTCCCTTTTCTCCACAACTTCTTGCTTCTTTCAAACACCACCACCTTTGAAATAATTACCTACACTGAAAATTTCATTCCTGAAATGTATTTTCTGTGTGAAAAGTAACAACAACAAAAAGAACCAGCTACTGCAAGTGTACTGCTTGTAAGTAGCAGCCGGCCCAGAGGTGGCTGAAGTCTTGTCATCAGTAGAAGCGCATTCTCTCTGTCCGTCCTTACTGTGTTTTCTGCAGCTTCATCTGGCTGTATTATTGCTTAAAAGATCAATGTGCAACCCACTACATACGTTAAACACAGGGCAATGCAGTCACGGTGCAAGGCATTCACACCATGGGGAAAAAAAAAGCCCCAAACAAAAACAAACAAAAAAAAACAAGAAAAAAACCCAACACACACACACAGTACTGGCCTTGCACTGGTGGAAATAGTTTAGATGGATTAAAAACATGTTTTCTTCAAAACAAAACAATTTTTTGTAAATGTAGTCTTGTTTTGAATATCAGTAGTCAGAAATTCATAAAACTTTCATGCTAATTTAATCAGTACTGTCAGTCATAAACAGCAGTGTGCAGCAAGTGAAATTCCGCAGCTTTTGCAATGGAGTTCGAATTTGACACGGCGTCTGGTTATATAATAAAACTGTTTTGAGTCCTTGAACAGGGAATGTTAATCTTCCCAAAATCCTTGCACTTTGAAATTGGTCTTTTTAACTTTAGCAGATTCCTCAGAGTCTGTGTCTGATTTTATTTTGCTTAGCAGCGGTGAATATTATTTCTCATTGTGCTATGGGATAATTTCGGAATGTAACGCAGAACAGAGTAAGGTTATGTTGTGTATTTGCAAAGTTTTTTTTATACTGTGTTGAAAGCATGCATTTGTGCAACTGGGATAAACCATATATATTCTGATGAAGAAAGTCTTTGTACCTTCGGCCGTAGATTGCTTGTTTTTGTTAATTTGATTGACTTTTCAATTAAAACTTGTGCGCTTGTACCTGTGTTTCCACTGTAGTGAGTGCTTATGATGTGAGGCAAGGCTTTTTTTCATGTGCATTCGCTTAACAGCATCCACACTCACATGCCCACGAGCATGAGTGTACATGTGCACATATACATGCACACACACTCTCACATACACATGCACACACAGAAATACAAAACGACCATGAAAACTTCATACAGATAAAACAAACAACCCCCCCCCCCCCCCCTGAACAAAACAAAACACACAATATTAGGCCTAGCCTATATATATCACAGAGTAGTTGATGAACACACACACACACACACAGAAATGGAGCGTTTGTGGAAAGGCTAATTTGTCCAAACATACTTTATCACACCACACATTCAATTATTCTCATATCCAGTATCAAAGGCAACTGTGTAAGAAATAATAAAGGAAAGAAAAAAGCGGTGTTAAGCAGTTAATAGTGATAATTGCTCACTATATACCCCTCTGTGTGTGTGTGTGTGTCTGTCAGTGTCTCTTGCCAGACCCCCTCTCTTGCTCTTTCAATTTCTGAGGAATATTACACTTCCAGTCAAAGTATCGCAATGCTAAGCAGAATGATAGGAAGAAAAGAACAAGGGGAAAAAATAAAAAGAGAGAGAGAAGAAGAAACCACCAGCACAGCATTTTCCACATGGCTACAGTTAGTGTTAAAACCTCAGCACACAGCTGTGCACATCGTTTAAAAAGAAAGTAAAAATTAAAAAAAAAAAAGGCAGAAAGTCCGAGGACATATTAATATGAAGCAAAGTGGCGTTAATGACGTAATTTGTATGTATGCATGTACAACAACAACAACAAAATGTGTGTGTGAGAGAGAGAGAGAGACCAATCCATCATAGAACATCAAATACAAAATGTACCGACCGTGATTAATGCCATTGACGACTTTAGCAGCTTAGTACCAGATTATGCCTGACTGAGAGAATTACATTGCTTCATGGCGAAGGACTGATTGATCATAATCCCTTCCAACCTTGTGGAATGAACGCTGTCCAAAATACACGTTTCTACACAGCTGTGGTGAACAGTCTACTGAATGAGTGGCAGTGGGGGTGTGTCAGGGAACTTTGCTTCAGTATCGGATTCCATTCTTGGTAAAACGTTTACAGTGGCGTTCGTGTTAGAGTTATGGTGAACTTGGCTTGAAACACTTTAGGATCTGTATTGTATCATTTGCATTATTCAGTTTCTTATATATAAATAATAATAATAACAATAATAATAATAATAAACAAACAAACCACACGCTGGTTTCGGTTAAAAGGTGTTTTTTTTTGCTTTTTTTTTGTGAGCTTTCTATCGATTATTCTGTGATAGGCTAGGCCTATTACTGTGTTGCTGTTTTTAACTGTATAATGTGTTCGTGGTCTTAAGTGTATTTTGTATGTATGTGCGTGAGCGCGCGTGTGTATATATGTGCGGAGAGAGAGAGAGTACTAATTGTTTTTATCTGTTGATTTGTTTGTGTGTTCGTTCGTTTGTTCACCTTGTTAATTTTGTCTTTGTCACTGTCCTTATACAGAGAACAATTCTAGCTTGATTGTTATCACTTATAAGCGGTTGCTTACGTGGGGTATGCTTCTATAACTTTCTATATAAAAAAAGAAAGACAATACTGAAAGTTTTTTCTCCCCCCCCCCCCCCACCCAAAAAAAAAAAAAAAAAAAAAAAATTAACCGTGATTTTCTGTGGGACAAATTCCAACGCTTCACGCTTGACTGGTAATGTAAATTTAATAAATTGCTTAACTCTTTTTCTCGTCGTCGTCGTCGTCCTCCTCCTCCTTCTTCTTCTCTACCTCCTCTTTCATCATCATCATCATCATCATCATCATCTTCTTCTTCTTCTCTTCCTCCCCTCCTCCTCCTTATTCTTCTTTACTTCACTATTTTCTGAATATCAGGACATCGTCTTGCTGATTCCATCTCAGTGTCAGTGTCTTCCTATCTTTTGTACACACGCCCGCGCGCGCAAGCACACAAGGACACGTGAATTAAAACACAAACACATGCGTTCACATTGCACACTGGTGCACACATTGACTCCACACACATGATAAGCACTCTGTGTGTGTGTGTGTGTGTGTGTGTGTGTGTGTGTGTGAGTGTGTGTGTGTGCTGCTTGTTCATGTACACCCATATCACGTACGGACTTGACTAAAGCGCACGTGCTTCATCATACGCGCAACGCACGCAGTTTTACAATGGCGCGCGCGCACATTGAACACGACAAGGGTTTTGGTTTGAATTTTTCTTTCTTGTTCACGAAAAAGCGTTCTCGAGAACTTCTATTTGTTTGCTTCTTTTTTTCTTTTAAAAAAAAATTTTTTCTTTTCTTTTTTTTTCTTTTGGGATGAAGGAAAGGTGCATTGTATTCTTTTGAACACTGGGCCTAATGTAGGTATACCTATATACAGTACACTCTCATATTTCAATGAAATCTAAACTGAGTAACTAAATCTTTTATGAAGAAAACAAAAAACCACAACAACACCACCAACAACAAAACAAACAAAAAAACAAAACAAAACAACAACAACAACAACAGCAACAACAACAAACAACAAAAACAACAACAACAACCAAACAACAACAAAAACCGAACATCCCCCGCCCCCTAAAAACAAACAAACAAACAAACAACAACAACACGGTCATATTCATAAACACAGTATGTGGATTATCATTATAGATATTCTTATTATCATCATCATTGTTGACTCACTAAAGGCAGCAGCCAAGCACTGGCTACAGCTTGCTTTAACTCTCTCCATACGAACGGCGAAAGAGACGACGTTAACAGCGTTTCACCCCAGTTGCCATCATCAAAATATTGCAAGCGGATGGCTCTTATACTGAAGAGGTGAATGTTGACAAAGAATACCACAATTCTGACGACGGAAGCTAAAGGTTGGGTCATTCAGACACCCACTGGACATCCGAGGGGTCTGTGTAGAGGAGAAGAGTGGACTGGCCGTACTGAGTGAGTTAAATTAATGATTCTGCTGCTGGTAATCCCGGAGCCACTGTTCTTACAATCAACACAACACATACTGCAGGCCTACCGTTCCTGCTTCGCTCGGACCGACTTTCACGTGCTCTTCGGGAACACATCAGTGAGACTCCAGGCACACAGCCTCACTCCGCAGCAGCTGAGCACTGCTCATGAGCCCATGAGGGTGATGAAATTATTGGGTAAAGTCTTCATTGTCAAAGTCTGTGGCCTTTCATACCCTGCTGTCATGGTGACCTCAGTTTCGATACCCCTCCACTTCCGTGCTTGGGGTGAGTCCTGTCAATGTCGTCATTGTCGGCAGATTCATGGGGGACTGTTGTTTGAGGGACGTGGTGGCGGTCTCCACTCTGGGAGGGACGCTCACTCAGTCTGGCTCCGCGACTAAGCCATTATTGTCGTTAGTAGGGGGCTCAGTAGGTTGTGTCCTAAGTACGTTAAAACAGAACAGGCACCACTGAACACCACTGAATGACTCAGCAGCAGTGCAGGGTCTCCTCTGGTGTGTGGCCTCCTGGCGACCTAACATCGATGGTTCCCTGTGAACTGCCGACGCTGGAACTGCGACGGTCGAACTCGGGTGTGGCCGTGTATGGGGGAATCTAAATGAGCGGCGTGGGAGTAATGCCACTGAAACGGTGCAGATGATGGAGCAGCAAAAAAAAAAAAAAAAAAAAAAAAAAAAAAGTCTTCATTGTCAACAAGACGGCGCCGTGGCAGATTCTGTCAGTCGTCGGGCTTGTGATCCAGTCTTCACTAGTGAAACCACCAATCCTCCTCCTTGACGCGGAGGAAGGTGGCAGAATGGTTAAGACGTTCAGCGGTTAATACAGAGAGTCCGTGAGGGTGTGGGTTCGAATCCCGCTCTCGCCCTTTCTCTCAAGTTTGATTGACTGGAAAATACAAACTGAGCGTCCAGCCATTCGGATGAGACGATGAACCGAGGTCACGGGTGCAGCATGCACTTAGCGCACTGAAAAAGAACCCATGGCATCGGAGAGTGTTGTCCTCTGGCCAAATTATGTAAAAAGAAGTCCACTCTGGTATGTACACAAATATAAGCATGCACCCAAGGCCTGACAGGCACGTTGGGTTACGCTACTGTCAGGCATCTGCCTAGCAAATGTGGTGGAGCGTACATGGATTTGTCCGAACGCAGTGAAGCCTCATTGAGAAACTGAAACTCACCACTGATCAGCCAAGATTCGAGGCCCCGTTTCGGCATGGTGATGTGTCCTTGAGAAAGACACTTCACTCCGATTTCCCTCACTCCACCCAGGTGTGAATGGGTACCTGACTTCGGTCGGGGAGGGTTAAAACGGCGGAAGGAGAGGACTGGGCCCCGTCTTCCTATGCCCAGCCCTGGACACAGTGGATAAGGAATTCACTGCCCCGATGGCTGTAAAACGCAAAGGGACCAGTAACCTGTTTAAATCTTCTTCTTTTTCTTCTTCGTTCGTGGGCTGCAACTCCCACGTTCACTCGTATATACGCGAGTGGGCTTTTACGTGTACGACCGTTTTTAACCCGCCATGTAGGCAGCCATACTCCGCTTTCGGGGATGTGCATGCTGGGTATGTTCTTGATTCCACTAACCCACCGAACGCTGACATGAATTACATGATCTTTAACGTGCGTATTTGATCTTCTGCTTGCGTATACACACGAAGGGGGTTCAGGCACTAGCAGGTCTGCACATATGTTGACCTGGGAGATCGTGGAAATCTCCACCCTTTACCCACCAAGCTCTGTCACCGTGATTCGAACCCGGGACCCTCAGATTGAAAGTCCAATGCTTTAACCATTCGGCTATTGCGCCCGTCATGTACCTTCCCCATCCACAAAATTAACCAGAACAATGAACTGCACACAGGATGAGGAGAGCGGAGAGTTTCAGTTGGAAGGTGTTGCTGCTTGGGACTGGGTGGTGATATTTGTGCCAACAATGATTCGACCCTGGAACTCAGTTCTGGCTTTTGCGACATCCAAGGGAACGACATCCTTGCGGGTTTTCACTCCACCGCCCCTTTAACTCACTCAGTACGGCCTGTCCTCTCTCCTCCTCTACACAGACCCTTCAGATGTCCAGTGGGTGTCTGAATGACACAACCTTTAGCTTCCGTCGTCAGAATTGTGGTATTCTTTGTCAACATTCACCTCTTCAGTATAAGAGCCTTCCGCTTGCAATATTTTGATGATGGTAATTGGGCTGAAACGCTGTTAACGTCGTCTCTTTCGCCGTTCGTATGGAGAGAGTTAAAGCTGTTTGATTGGATTAAAAAAAAAAAAAAAGTCCCCGTGGGGTATGCTTGGATTTCAGTTCCTTTTTCAGATATTCGAACCGTACGTTTTATTCATTTTTTTCTTCTTATAGTTATAAGGATAATGATAATAATGATGAATATAATGATAATGATAATTATCATTATTACTAAGTTAGTTGTAGTACCAGTCGTAGTAGCAGTAGTCGTAGTAGTAACCTAACCACTACCTCAGTTTTTTGGTTTGTTTCAGAAATATACAAATTTGTGACAAAAAGACTGGAGCTTGAGTTGAAAGAAAGAAAAAAGATCAGTCAATGTTCAGCGCGTCCAGGCTTTAACACCCATCAAGCATTAGAGTCATCAGGGCGACGATGGTGATCCACTAGACTTGGTTCGCGTGTTCACCCTCCACCTCCCCTCCCCCACGCCCCCTCCCTCCCACCCCACCTTAACACAGGGCTGAAGAACGAAAGGTGTTACAACCTCGTTACTGTGCTCGTCCGATATGATCCCATGAGAACATCGTTCTCTCCATGTCTAAATGATCCTATCAACTGTGGAACAGAGCACACGAGGACAGCGATCTCTCCATGTCTGAAATAACGTCTGCAAGAAGTATGAAAAGAAACTAGTTGAACTTGTGCACTGTTGAAGGAATTAAAAAAAAAAAAGTCTGCCCACTTGAACTGATAAGGCAAGGAAGGTGTTTAGAGACGAGCTGCACTCCTGAAATTTGATAGTAAAGAAATCCGGGTCTCCGAAACCCGGGGAACTGCGACAATAATCCATCCGAAACTCTGCTACAACAAAGTGTGCTGAAGAGTAACCTGACGACGGACACAGCCAGAGACCTTCACTCGCTCCTTCCAAGACCTCATCAGCCTTGACTCGACCTGACCTGAAGGGCCTCAGCCAAGAGGAGGTGGTGAAGCTCCACCCTTTCCTCCTCCCGTCAGAGGAGCAGTCAGCTCACCATGGACACCAGGAACCCCCTGAGTCACCCCCCGGGCATCATCCCAACTCCCCCGAAGCGGAAGAAGAATCGTCGGACCTCCAGTTCTGCCACAGTTGACCTGCACGGGGTGTACAACCCAGCCTCCCCCCTGGGCTCCCCGGCTGCCATGGCCACCCCGAGGAAGGTAGGTGTGAATAGAATAGAATAGAATAGATTTTATTGTCATGAAACCGGAAGGTTTATAAGACACAATTGCAATGGTAAATGAATGAACGAATGAAAAACACACAATTTATCAATCAGTTAATGCGGTAAATTGCAGCAGCATTCATACACAAATTTTCCTAATCTTGTTTGTATATATTCATCATCTGTTAGCATCACCTGACTGGGAATATGTCCTGTGTGTGTGGGGTGGGGATGGGTGGGGGTGGGGGGTTGCGGGGTTCGGAGGTTTGGGGGAGGGGGTGTGGTGGGTGGGTTCTTGTCCACTTCCTGTCCATTGTGGTCGTTATTGTCATCGTCTTCGTTTCCATAGTAATCGTCGTCGGTATGTCGTCATTGTCATTTTGTTGCCGAAGTTGATTTGGAGTTTGCTTTGATTTTTTTTTTTTTAATCCAATGTCATCTAAGCTCTTCTTCTTCTTCTCCTCCTCTTCCTTCTCCTTCAATGAAAAAAAGATATATGCTACTTCGGTGAACATTTCCCCCAATAATTATATATTCATATGTTTTTTGTTGTTTTTTTATATTGGCAACCAAAACAAGTAATGGTTTGTAACTCACTATACTAATTTGACACAATCTGTGGCTAATTTTACAGACAGTGAATATTCCCTTGCTTTTGTTGTTTATATTTCAAAATACTTTTGAAAGCAATATTCGCTAAAGTACACCTGCATCTGATCTGAATTGTAATGATTGTTGCCCATAGTTTTCTTTGTTTGTTTGTTTTTATTTACCATTATTCATGGGAAAATCGACTTAAAAAATATTATTCTGTACTTAAGGTAATGATGCAGTTAATTACTATCATCGTTATACCTGATATGAAACAGTTTTTTTCAACATTGTAATATCTGCAGTGACATGGATTAAGTTCTAACGTTGTCATATCTGCTAGCGATGCCATTAATTTCTAACAGTTTAACATCTGCAATGACAGTTTATTTCAAACATTGTGATAATTATAAGTAGCGAGGCAATTAATTTGTAACATTGTCATATTTGCTGTGAGACCATTGATTTCTAACATAGTAACATCTGCAATGCCCCAGTTCATTTCGAGCACTGTGATTTATGCATCGAGATCATCCATTGGAACATGTGCATTGCATCACACAGCACTCCCAAAAGCGGAGTAAGAACGGTCGTACACATAAAAGCCCGCTTGCGCACATACGAGTGAACGTGGGAGTTGCAGCCCACGAACGAAGAAGAAGAAAACGAAGAAGAAGAAGAAGAAGAATTATGCAACAGGAAACATGGACACACTCAGGCGCGACAACACACAGAGATAACTGACTCCGATCTCAGCAGCACCAGTTCCAAAGAGTAGATGGAGTCCTCTCACAGTCTCAACAATCCTTCGTCCTCGGATAACTTCCAGTAATCCACTGTCCCTCAGACTGCCCCCGGACACCCAAGGCGCCTGTGGCAGCATCAGTAAGGCGTTGGACGTGTGCTCCAGTAGTCTGGGTTCGATCCCTCGTTTCTGACCAGGTGTTGTTTCCATGGAAAAGGCACTTTACTCTGATTTTCCTAACTTCACTCAGGTGTGAATGGGTATCTGACTGGACATGGGAATTTCAAAACGGCGGAAGGCAAGAACTGAGCCCCGCCTTCACATGTCGAACTGCCCCAAATGACCGTAAAAGGCTACAGGGTCTTTAACTCTCTCCATACGAACGGCGAAAGTGACGACGTTAACTGCGTTTCACCCCAATTACCACCATCAAAATATTGCAAGCGGAAGGCTGAAGAGGTGAATGTTGACAAAGAATACCACAATTCTGACGACAGAAGCTAAAGGTTGGGTCATTCAGACACCCACTGGACATCCGAGGGGTCTGTGTAGAGGAGAAGAGAGGGCTGGCCGTACTGAATGAGTTAACCTTTAATCTTTACCCCTATACTAACACAGTGCGTTCTGCAAATCTTACCTAATCTCTGTCAAACGCCGTCAGGGACGACCCTTTTGCTGCCTTGGGCTCTTTTACGTGCGCTAGGTGCATTCTACACACGGAACCTCTGTTTATCGTCTCATCCGAATGACTAGCTTCCAGACCACCACTCAAGGTCTAGTGGAGGGGGAGAAAATACTGGCGAGTACGGGTATCGATCCCCCGCCCTCAGATTCTCTCGATTTCCAGGCGGAGGCCTTACCACTAGGCCGCCACTCAAATGTGTCAATCTGACTCTTTCCCGCACACTCTTCCCGTGCTGTCTCCCAAGAGAAATACCTCATGAGAGATATCAGCACTCCAGTAATGATGCATGGATGGTCCAAGTGAACAACTCTGTGCCGTGGCTGAAGTGTCTCTAAATAAAAGGATTATCCATCCACGGTCAGTTTCTCTGATCCTCCTCCTCCTCCTCCTCATCATCATCATCATCAGCTGAAGCGTGAACGACCCGCCTGTTCCAAGGACAGTCCCACAGCTCGAAAAATATATGGTGAGTTCAGGTTGAGCTCAAACCTCGCTCTCTCCATCCAGACCCTGCCCCCTCCCACTTTGCTCAGAGAAGTTGCATCACATCTCAGCCTTGAGTAGTATAAGGACTGGGGGTTCTGGACCACTTTCCCCCCCCCGGACTTTCTTGGGTCGACCACCGTTTTGTTTTGTATACGAATTCATTATAACAATTCAGAGTAGATGGAAAAGAAAGGGAAAAAACAAAGAAAGAAAAAAAAGAAGAATACAGTGTACATTAACAATAACATCGTCGTCATAAGTCATTATGCTTATGATATATTGTTCTATCAATTTGGTCAAGGTGGACACATTTTCATCATGTGTAACAGTGCAGTTTTATAACATATAATAGACATTATATCTAGCATCGGCATGGAGTTATGGACACTTTGCTTAGCTAACGTAATGTGGAAAGAACACAACCCACACATGGGATATCTTATATATGAACACATTTCCTCTAGTTTTCTGTACGTGATTATATAAAACACCCATTACACAGTCATGTTAAACATTATTACTGCAGACACATAAGTGCACATGAATACAGTTCTGGACCACTTTGACCTCCTGCGCTGTTCTCACTAACCAGCATTCCTCGACATTCAACGGCTAAACCCACTGACGCTCTGCCGCCCACATACTCACCGTCACCCACAGGCTGGAGCCCGAACCAGGAAACGAACCAACCCACACTGAACAAACATCCACCCTCTGTTGCTGTCCATCCTGCCTTACACAGAGATGACTGACAATGAAGACACCTTCTTCCTCTCATTCCCACCCCCAGTCCCAGGGAGGAGGGAGAGGGAGGGAGAGGGAAGGGGTGCAGGGTGTGGGAGGGTCTGAGGAGAGGGGGACTGTCCACCCATCCTCATGTGGAGATAACGAAGAAGACACCCCCTTCCTCTCACCTCGTACCCCCTCGCCCCTCCCCAATCCCGAGGAGGAGGGAACGGGAGGGAGGGAGGGAGAAAGAGGGAGATGGATGGAGGGGGAGCAGGGTGTGGGAGGGACTTGGGGGTGGGGGGTGGGGGGGGGCTGTCCATCCTTCCTCACATTGAGACAACAGAGAAGACGCCCCCTTCCTCTCCACTCCCACCCCCACGCCCCTCCCTAATCCCATGTAGGAGGGGGCGGGGGGTTGAGGGAGGGGAGCAGGGTGTGGAACACAGGTGTGGGGGTGGGCTACTGAAGTGCCTGGCTTCTCTGTGGCTCAGTCCCAGGGAGGAGGGAGGGAGAGGGGGCAGGTGTGGGAGGGACTTCGGGGGGTGGGGGGGGGAGTGGTGAGGGGGTATTGACGTGCCTGGCTGCTCTGTGGCCCAGCCCCGGGTGTACGTGCGGGTGGTGTTCCTGAAGATTGGCGAGATCAACACCCTAAAGGAGCAGTTCCACGCTGAGGTCTTCGTGCAGGCCAGGTGGAGGGAGCCGATGCTGGACGGCTGTCAGAACGTCAGTTTACGTATACACTTTTTTCTTTTGATCGCCTTGTTCAAAATTTCTTTGATATACTCGTACATGTTATCATTTCTCTTACTGTGTGATGAATCAAGCTTCTAATATATATATATATATATATATATATATATATATATATATATATATATATATATATATCACTTTCATGTTTTAATTCAACTTTTCACTTGTAAGTTAAACTTTTGCCATGTTTATGTATATGTTAGAATCAACTGTGGGCTGAGAGACTGCGTGATGTAAATGACGAGCCTTTAAGTGCACAGGTAATTTCCAATCGGATTAATATAGATGTATTGTATTGTACTGTATTGTATTGTATTGTATTAACACACAGTTTGATCATACATCCATGTTTTAATACATAACTCTGATTCATTGATAATCAGCTGAACACAGCAAAAAGAGTTCACACAACACAGGAGATATATCATTATCTTCTTCTTCTTGTTCTGGTTCTTGTTCTTCTTCAACTCTGTGAAGAGTCATTGGGGGGAGGGGGGGCGGGGGGCACACAAAAGAACTGTTCACCAGATTCCTCCAGGTCTATCAGTTGTGTGGTCTCTGCAAATGGGTTTCCTGTCCACTCTGCAATGTTGTCAGTCCATCGTTTCCTCTTTCTCCCCCCCCCCCCCACTCCCCCTCCTGAAGCAGTTTCTTAGAAGATTGTTTTGACAAGGCCATTAGATCTTGTTGTTACGTAGCCATATCAGCATAACTTCTTTTCTTCACCGATGTCAGCAATGGGTTTCCTGTCCTGTCCAATCTGCAATGTTATCAGTCCATCGTTTCTTCTGTCTTTCCCTCTGTCTCCCTCCCTCGACAGTTCCTCGGACTGTTGTTTTGACAAGGTCACTGGATCTTGTTACGTGTTCATATCAGTGCAGTTCTCTTTTCTTAATTCACTCAGTACGGCCAGTCCTCTCTTCTCCTCTACACAGACCCCTCGGATGTCCAGTGGGTGTCTGAATGACCCAACCTTTAGCTTCCGTCGTCAGAATTGTGGCATTCTTTGTCAACATTCACCTCTTCAGTATAAGAGCCTTCCGCTTGCAATATTTTGATGATGGTAATTGGGGTGAAACGATTTAACGTCGTCTCTTTCGCCGTTCGTATGGAAAGAGTTAACTGATGTCAGCAATGGTTTTCCTGTTCATAGTTCTACGATGTTGTTTGTCCATAATTTTTTTTTCTGTCTCTTCCCCCTTATCCCTCGATAGTTTCTTGGGAGGTTGTTTTTACAAAGTCATTGGATCTTGGCCCATGGCCGTACCAGCGTCACTTTCTGTACTTGACTGATTTCAGCAGGTTTTATTGTGTTCCACTGTGTTGCTTGATGTTTGACACATTTGTTCATTGGTGATGTGATCAATGTGTGAGATGTTCAGTATCTTGCGATAACACCTCTTAAATACGCGAATACCCCATGAGAGATGATAGGTGGTGTGTTCAGTGTTATCCGATACACAATATCTGGCATCAACACCTCATAATTCAGGCAATCACCACATTTCTTCCCCTGTACTTTTCCGTTTATAAGACGGAAAAAAAAACTTGTAAACTGGTTAATTACATTGTAATATATTCTCTACATTTCTCCCCCTCCACTCTTTGACTAGCTTTCTTTACGTCTCTTGACATGGGAAGAATTGTAGAGTATATATTACAATGAAACTGAATGAAACGAACGCAGGGGAAGAAATGTGGATTTTGTCTTAATTCCCTGAACACTCCATGAGAAACGACTGTGTGGACCACACCCAGGTGGACGACGTGCAGTGGGAGGACCTCTGGAACCCCCAGCTGCAGCTGGAGAACGCCATGAACGACCCCAAGACCTCCCTGTGGCACGACGTCTCCCTGACCGACAGCGGCGAGGCGTACGTGCTGGAGAAACGCAGGGTCAAGGCCGACTTTTGCGAGACGCTGGAGCTGCACAGCTTTCCCTTTGACGTGCAGGTCAGCGGACAGAGAGGGGATCGTTATTTATTTATTCATTTATTTATTTACATTCTTACTTACTTACCTACTTCCTTACTTAAATAAAACATATTTGGGGTGAGTGTGGGGGAGGGGTTCAGTGGTGAGGAGTGGTGGCAATGAATGGGTCGAGGGGTACAGACATACCGGCGACAGGTGAATTTCTGCAGCACAATGTGCTAATCCTCAATTATCTTTTTTTTTTTTTTTTTAATTGACTTGAAGTATCTCATGCTTCGGTGCCATAAAGTCAGCAGTCAAAGTGTCTGTGTGTGACCCTTTTTTTTTCTTTTTTTTTTCTTTGTGTGTGTGTGTGTGTGTGTGTGTGTGTGTGTGTGTGTGTGTGTGTGTGTGTGTGTGTCTGAGTCTGTGTCTGTGTGTATGTGCCTGTCAGTGTCTGTGTCTGTGTGTCTGTCAGACTTTCTGTCTCTGTAAGCGAGAGTAAAAATAAAAGCAAAGTGAGAGAGATGGTCAGTATTTAGAAACATTAAAATAAGGTCCACCATAATATGTAACATTTTGTCTCTTCTCGATAATATTACTTAAATTTTTTTTTTTATCACACCCATGTTGTCCAGGAATCTGTATTATTCATTGTGATTTTCCAGAACAAGGTTGCTGGGTGGGGTTGGGGGGGGGGGGGGGGGGCCGGGGGCGGTAGGGTTCGAGTGGGTGGGTGATGTGAGTGGTAGAGGTCTGAGATGGTAAGGGAGAGAGTGGTTGGGTGATGTGAGTGGTAGAGGGTGGGAGGGGAGAGAGCGGGTGGGTGATGTGAGTGGTAGAGGTCTGAGATGGTAAGGGAGAGAGTGGTTGGGTGATGTGAGTGGTAGAGGTCTGAGATGGTAAGGGAGAGAGTGGTTGGGTGATGTGAGTGGTAGAGGGTGGGAGGGGAGAGAGCGGGTGGGTGATGTGAGTGGTAGAGGGTGGGAGGGGAGAGAGCGGGTGGGTGATGTGAGTGGTAGAGGTCTGAGATGGGAGGGGAGAGAGCGGGTGGGTGATGTGAGTGGTAGAGGTGGGAGGGGAGAGAGCGGGTGGGTGATGTGAATGGTAGAGGTGGAAGGGGAGAGAGCGGGTGGGTGATGTGAGTGGTAGAGGTGGGAGGGGAGAGAGTGGGTGGGTGATGTGAGAGGTCTGAGATGGTAAGGGAGAGAGTGGTTGGGTGATGTGAATGGTAGAGGGTGGGAGGGGAGAGAGCGGGTGGGTGATGTGAATGGTAGAGATGGGAGGGGAGAGAGCGGGTGGGTGATATGAATGGTAGAGGTGGGAGGGGAAAGAGAGGGTGGGTGATGTGAATGGTAGAGGTGGGAGGGGAGAGAGCGGGTGGGTGATGTGAATGGTAGAGGTGGGAGGGGAGAGAGCGGGTGGGTGATGTGAGTGGTAGAGATGGGAGGGGAGATAGCGGGTGGGAGATGTGAGTGGTAGAGATGGGAGGGGAGAGAACGGGTGGGTGATATGAATGGTAGAGGTGGGAGGGGAAAGAGAGGGTGGGTGATGTGAATGGTAGAGGTGGGAGGGGAGAGAGCGGGTGGGTGATGTGAATGGTAGAGGTGGGAGGGGAGAGAGCGGGTGGGTGATGTGAGTGGTAGAGATGGGAGGGGAGAGAGCGGGTGGGAGATGTGAGTGGTAGAGGGTGGGAGGGGAGAGAGTGGGTGGGTGATGTGAGTGGTAGAGGTGGGAGGGGAGAGAGCGGGTGGGTGATGTGAGTGTTAGAGATGGGAGGGGAGATAGCGGGTGGGTGATGTGAGTGGTAGAGGTGGGAGGGGAGAGAGCGGGTGGGTGATGTGAGTGGTAGAGGTCTGAGGTGGGAGGGGAGAGAGCGGGTGGGTGATGTGAGTGGTAGAGGTGGGAGGGGAGAGAGCGGGTGGGTGATGTGAGTGGTAGAGGGTGGGAGGGGAGAGAGCGGGTGGGTGATGTGAGTGGTAGAGGTGGGAGGGGAGAGAGCGGGTGGGTGATGTGAGTGGTAGAAGTGGGAGGGGAGAGAGCGGGTGGGTGATGTGAGTGATAGAGGTGGGAGGGGAGAGAGCGGGTGGGTGATGTGAGTGGTAGAGGTGGGAGGGAGAGAGCGTGTGGGTGATGTGAGTGGTAGAGATGGGAGGGGAGAGAGCGGGTGGGTGATGTAAGTGGTAGAGGTGGGAGGGGAGAGAGCGGGTGGGAGATGTGAGAGGTCTGAGATGGTAAGGGAGAGAGTGGGTGGGTGATGTGAGTGGTAGAGGGTGGGAGGGGAGAGAGCGGGTGGGGTGATTGTGAGTGGTAGAGGTGGGAGGGAGAGAGCGGGTGGGTGATGTGAGTGGTAGAGATGGGAGGGGAGAGAGCGGGGTGGGTGATGTGAGTGGTAGAGGGTGGGAGGGGAAGAGCGGGTGGGAGATGTGAGAGGGTCTGAGATGGTAACAGAGAGAGTGGGTGGGTGATGTGAGTGGTAGAGGGTGGGAGGGGAGAGAGCG
This sequence comes from Babylonia areolata, assembly GCF_041734735.1. Classification (NCBI taxonomy): domain Eukaryota; kingdom Metazoa; phylum Mollusca; class Gastropoda; order Neogastropoda; family Buccinidae; genus Babylonia; species Babylonia areolata. The sequence continues at coordinate 43,532,320 of NC_134880.1, forward strand.
GGTGGTGATGGAGTGTAGAGGGTGGGAGGGGAGAGAGCGGGTGGGAGATGTGAGTGGTAGAGGGTGGGAGGGGAGAGAGCGGGTGGGTGATGTGAGTGGTAGAGGTGGGAGGGGAGAGAGCGGGTGGGTGATGTGAGTGGTAGAGGTGGGAGGGGAGAGAGCGGGTGGGTGATGTGAGTGTAGAGGTGGGAGGGGAGAGAGCGGGTGGGTGATGTGAGTGGTAGAGGTGGGAGGGGAGAGAGCGGGTGGGTGATGTGAGTGGTAGAGGTGGGAGGGGAGAGAGCGGGTGGGTGATGTGAGTGGTAGAGCTGTAGAAATGAGGTGCTTCCGAAGACTCTTAGGCATCTCATACAAAGACCACATCACGAATGAAGAAGTCAAGAGACGCATCCGCAATGAAATCGGGCCCTATACTGACCTTCAAACACTCGCCAGACAACGAAAACTGAAGTGGTTTGGTCATGGCACACGCTCCTCTGGTCTTGCTAAAACAATCTTACAAGGCACAGTGAGGGGAGGAAGAAGAAGAGGCAGACAAAGGAAGAGATGGGAGGACAACATCCGAGAGTGGACAGGCATGGAGCTGAGAGACACCCTGAGAGCGGCCGAGAGACGCGAGGACTGGAGAAAGGTGGTTGACAAAGCTTCAAAGGCGCCCCAAAGGATTCGGAATCTGAGGGATCGGTGACGGTGACGGTGAAGCTTTGGGGATGGGAGAAGAAGAAGAGAGAAAGGATGGGTGGGTGGAAGAGAAAGTGGGTCGGGTGGGGAAGGTAAGTAGGGTTCGGAAGAAGGAAGGGGTGGATAGAGAGTGGGTGGGACAAGGTGGTGGTTGGCTTCCGGGGTGGGAGGAAAAAGAGAGTGGGAGGGTAGGATGGTGGTAGAGATCGGGGAAGGAGGGGGGGAAGGAGGAGTAAATGGGAAGGGTGGATGGTGGGGGTGATCGGGAGTAGGAAGGGGAAGAGAGGGTGTGTGTGGAGTGTTGATGGTAGGGTTTTGGGGTGGGAGAGGAAGAGTGGCTGGGGTGGGTAAGCAGGGGTCTGGCGAAGGAGGGTGGGTAGAGAGTGGGTGGGTATTTTTTGAGGCGGCACACTTCGGGGGTGGGAATGGAAAAAAGAGACAGTGGGTGGGTGGAAGAAGCGGGTGGATCGGATTGGTAGTAGGCATCAGGAGATGGAGGATGGATACAGAGTGAATGAAAGGGTGGGATTAGGGGTGGCTGGCTTTAGGGATGGGAGAAGAAGAAGAGCAGAGAGTGAATAGGTAGGTGGGGCGGGTGGAATAGAGAGTGGGTGGATGGGGTGGATAGTACGAGTCAGGAGACAGAGGATGGATAGACAGTGAATTAAAGGGTGGGATCAGGGGTGGCTGGCTTCGGGGATGGGAAGGGAGGAAGAGGAGAGAGCGGGTAGGTAAGTGGGGTGGGTGGAAGAAAGAGGGTGGGTGGGTGGAGTGGACAGTAGGGTTCGGAAGGAAGAGGGTGGATACAGAGTGAATGAGTGTGAGGGGGTGGAATCAGGGGTGGTAGGCTTCCGGGGTGTGGGGAAGAAGAGAGAGTGGGTGGGCGGGGTAGGTAGTAGGGGTCAGGGTAGGATGGGGAGGAGAGAGTGCGTGTGTGGGTGGCATGGGTGAGGAGGCTGGGCGGGTGGGAGAGAGAGTGGATGAGTGTTCATATCATTTCGCATTCTTTTGCTGTGGTGAATGGTTTGCTTTGTTGTGCATGTGTATCTGTATTTTCTGATCTTTCTTTCCCTTTTTGGTCAAAGAGTCGGATGTAAAAAATAAAAAGCAACAACAACAACAACAACAACAACACACACACACACACACACACACACACACACACACACACACACACACACACACACACACACACACACACACACACACACACACTCACACCCCCCACCCACACACACAGTGACACACTGTGGGTATCCCTCTTGAAACTAAACTGAAATAAAATAAGATAAATTCGCTTCGCTTCCGTTTCCGGTTTCCGCTTCCGGTTTCCGGGGCAGCACCTCTCCGTGCTGATCACGTCCCGACTGAGTGACAAGTGCCTGGAGCTGTTGGAGGACGATCAGGAGCTGAGCGCCGTCAACTTGCTGAGCTTCGTGGACGAGCAGGAGTGGGACGTACGGGACCTGGTGGAGAGCATCCCCGAGGTCCGGACCCGCGAGTTCTCCGCCGTCAGGCACAGGTTCCCCATCCTCACCGTGCGCACCTACGCCATCCGCCGGGCCGGATTCTTCGCCTGGAACGTGCTGGCCATCATGGTATGTGTGTGGGGGGTGGTGGTGGTGGCAGTGTTGGCCCTGGGAGGAGTGGGGCTCTAGCAGCGCGCTCTCTCAGGAGACAGCGGCACGAATTTCACACAGAGAAATCTGTTGTGACAAAAGAGGATTTCAACAGTCAGCTGGGTCCGTCTGTAGTAGCCATTAGAACGGCAGTGGAGGAAACTGCTGTCTCGATTGATGGCATACATATGTATGGTCGTCTTCTTCTTTTTCTTTGTTCGTGGGCTGCAACTCCCACGCTCACTCGTATGTACACGAGTGGGCTTTTACGTGTATGACCGTTTTTACCCCGCCATGTAGGCAGCCATTATCCGTTTTCGGGAGTGTGCATGCTGGGTATGTTCTTGTTTCCATAACCCACCGAATGCTCACATGAAATATAGGATCTTTAGCGTGCGTATTTGATCTTCTACTTGCGTATACACACGACGGGGATTCAGGCATTATCAGGTTTGCATATAAATTATGTTGACCTGGGAGATCGGAAAAATCACCGCTCTTTACCCACCAGGCGCCGTTACCGAGATTCGAACCCGGCACCCTCAGATTGAAAGCCCAACGCTTTAACCACTCGGCTTTTGTGCCCGTCATGTGTGTGATAAGTCAGTCGTGTCAGACAATGACCATCATCATGATTATTGCTACAATTACTACCACTTTACATTTTTTATCGCCATCCTAATGACCATGATGATGATGGTGACGGTGTGGTGTGCCAGGTGATGATCTGCTCTCTGTCGCTGTGCACCTTCGCCATCTCGCGCTCCCTACCCCAGAACAGGCTGCAGTTGTCCTTCACCTTGGTCCTGACGGGTGTGGCCTTCAAGTTCGTGGTGGGCCAATCGCTGCCCAGGATCTCCTATCTCACCGTGCTCGTGAGTTTGCCACGGGAATTCCTCTGCGTGTCCGTGTTGGAGTTTTGTTTTTGGTGGTGGTCGTTAATTTGTTCGTTTTTTTTTAATTCATTTATTTATTTATTTATCTGTCTGTCTGTCTATCTTCTGGAGGCTGTGGAGGCTGTGTGGGGGCAGGACATTTACTTGCTGGAGACCTTTTTGCATCAATATATCAATACCAAAATGATATCATTAAACAAAAATTGATAATAGTGATGGATCGGTGAGGGACTGAACGGGGTGGAGGTGGGGGGGGAGGGGGCATAATTATTAAGAAAACCCGCATTGTTAACTTCTGTATTTCATCTTGTTTCCTGAAAGTTGGCGCCGTGGCAGAATCTGGCAGGCAATAGACTTCAGGTCCAGTGTTCACCACTGTCCAGCGTTCGAGGCCCCGTTTTGTGTCCTCCTGAAGGGCACTGTTTACCTCACTCCACCCAGGTGTGAACGGGTACCTGACTTCGGTTGAGGAAGGCTGAGAAGGCGGAAGGAGAGGACTGGGCCCAGGGACATAACATTTGTACAAATTCTGTCTATAAGTCCGTGGATTGGGTCCTGTCTTCCAGTGCTGAGACACTAGACACAGTGAATATTCTTCTTCTTCTTCTTCTTCGTTCGTGGGCTGGAACTCCCACGTCCTTTCGTATGCACACGAGTGGGCTTTTATGTGTATGACCGTTTTTACCCTGCCATGTAGGCAGCCCTTCTCCGTTTTCGGGGGTAGAGTGGATATAACATCACTGAATTCAATGCACTGCTGGCCACGAATACTTTGGGCCCTTTATCTTTTACATTGAATCCCACCCAGTTTCAGTTTCACAAGGAGGCGTCACTGCGGTCGGGCAAATCCATAAACGCGTGTAACCTCTGCTAGGAAGATGCCGGACAAGAGCATAACGCTTTTGAGGCCTTGAGTGCATGCACGTATATTTATGTACCAATTAGAGTGGATCTCTTTCACTGACGGAAGTTTGCCAGATGACAACACTCTCGTTGCCATGGGTTCTTGATCAGTGCGCCAAGTGCGTGCTGCACACGGGACCTCAGTTTATCGTCTCATCCGGGTGACGAGACGCTCAGTTTGATTTCCCAGTCAAACTCACCGGGACAAAGGGCAAGAGCGGGATTCGAACCCACACCTCCACGGACTAATCTGTATTGGCAGACGAGCGTCTTAACCACTCTGCCACAATCCTTCTTCAGGACTCATATGTTCATTCAGAAAGGCCTTAGCCCCCGTTTGAAGGGATGAAATACATTAATCATATACACATGCTTAGCCACACACACACACACACACACACACACACACACACACACACACACACACACACACACACACACACACACTTTCACTTACTCGTATGCGTACACAGTAATTCCCACCCCCCCTCCCCCTCCTCCCACTCGATTTTTTTCCTTCCCTCGTCTAATATCACTTACAGTGAAAAGACGTTAAACTAAAGAACGAACACACACACGCATATATATATATATATATATATATATATATATAATGCACACACACACACACACACACACACACACACACACACACACACACACACACACACATATATATATATATATATATATAACTTGTCTGTATATTATGAGAAATTGCCACTGACCAAACACATATTATGAGAAATTGCCACTGACCAAACACATTCTTCCATGCCTCAGTTTATCGTCTCATCCAAAAGACAAGAAGCTCAGTTCAATTTTCCAGTCCGTCAAACGTGGCAGAAAGGGTGAGAGCGGGAATCGAACCCAGGCCCTGACGGACACGTGCTGTGTGCTGTGCTGGCAGATAAGTGTCTTAACTCAATCAGCCCTGCGCCCCAGCGTTCCTCTGGGCTTCAAAATTCACCTCATTAAATTTTAAACAGTAAACACGATTCTTCTATAGCTATGTATAAACCGCAAGAAAAATGATCGAACTTCTATAGTATTTCTAGATGGCCCTACACATAACTTGGATAAAAGCAAACAAAGAAAACAAAACAAAAAACAAAACTATATATAAAAAAAACACCCACAAAAATCAGCTTAATTTCTTTTTTCTTTTTCCCCGCCTTAACTCACTCAGTACGGCCAGTCCTCTCTCCTCCTCTACACAGACCCCTCGGATGTCCAGTGGGTGTCTGAATGACCCAACCTTTTGCTTCCGTCGTCAGAACTGTGGTATTCTTTGTCAACATTCACCTCTTCAGTATAAGAGCGTTCCGCTTGCAGTATTTTGATGATGTTAATTGGGATGAAACGCTGTTAACGTCGTCTCTTTCGCCGTTCGTATGGATAGAGTTAATATGGAGGCGTGAAAGCCTGCCCAAGTGGTAAACTCCCCAGGGTTGGGTGGGTTAAGTCAGCATTGTTTAAGTGGAGTGATGGCCTAGAGGTAACGCGTCCGCTTTGGAAGTGAGAGAATCTGAGCGCACTGGTTCGAATCACGGCTACGCCGCCGATATTTTCTCACCCTTCACTATACCTTGAGTGGTGGTCTGGACGCCAGTCATTCGGATGAGACGATAAACCGATGTCCCGTGTGCAGCATGCGCTTAGCGCACGAAAAAGAACCCACGGCAACAAAAGGGTTGTTCCTGGCAAAAATCTGAAGAA
>NC_134880.1:43543137-43573137 GCF_041734735.1 Babylonia areolata
AAAAATCTGTTAAAAAGATGCTGAAATTCTGCACCGCACTGCACTGCACCGCACTGACTAGCGTAGATTTGGACCTTTGGTTCATAAATCGTACAAAGCAAGGATCACGTTTTTTTTTTCAGTGTTTTTCCCTGTCAAATCGTCTGCACGACACATGCTCTTGTCCGAGCTCGTTTATCGTGTTCATTGCTTTTGTGTCGCAGTGTTTCTCAGGACACACACACACACACACACACACACGTTTCACACTTGTTGCTGATTTTGTCACGTTAGACTTGGGTCCATTTTCTGATGTAGTTCGGAGGATTAATAAAGACGCTGAAAAGCTTTCATCTGCTGTGCGCTGTTGTTGTTGTTGTTGGTGGTGGTGGTTGTTGGTGGTGGTTGTTGGTGGTGGTGGTGGTTGTTGGTGGTGGTGGTGGTTGTGGTGGTGGTGGTGTCAATTTTGTGTACCCAGTTCTTTTCGTGTGTCTTAGTGCCTCTTTGTCAGTCCGACCCTCCCACTCCCCCCCCCCCCCCCCCCCCACACACACACTATCCTCCCTTACGCTTACTCCCACTCTCTTCATCTTCCTCCCCCCCCCCACCTTCTCTCTCTCTCCCTCACTTCTCTTAGCTCCTCTTTCTGTCCACCCCCCCCACCCCCGACCGCTCTCTCTCTTTCCCCGCCCCACCTTCCCCCTCTCTCTTTCCCCGCCCCCACTCCTCCCCCCCCACCTCTCTCTCCCTCACTTCTCTTTGCTCCTCTGTCTGTCCCCCCCCCCCCTACCCCGTCTTCTCTCTCTCCCCCCCCCCACTCTCCCACCTCTCTCTCTTCTTTTCCTGCTCTCCCACTCCCCCTTCTCTGCCCCCTCTCTCTCCCTCTCTTCTCTTAGCTCCTCTATCTGTTCCCCCCCTCCTCTCTTTCTCTCCCCCCACTCCCCTCCCCCCTCTCTCTTCTTTTCCTGCTCTCTCCGTCCTCCTCCCCCCCCCCCCTATCTCTCTCCCTCACTTCTCTTAGCTCCTCTGTCTGTCCAACCCCCCCTTCTCTCTCTTTCCCCCGCCCCCACTCCCCTCTCTCTCTTCTCTTCCTGCTCTCTCACCCCCACTTTTCATTCCCCCCCCCCCCTTCTCCCCATCTCCTTCTATGCATCTCAGTCTCTCTCTCTCTTGACTTTACCCCCCCCCTCCCCCCATCCCACCCCCCTACTCTTCCTGTTCTCTCGCTCCCCCGCCACCTTACACCCCCCCCCCTCTTCCCATCATGTCTATATGCGTCTCTTTTTCTTCACTAACTCTAACCCCCACCCCTCTCTCTCTCCCCTCCTCCCCCCTCTCGCTTACTCAATGTGACGGACTTTGTCACAAGCAACGGACGTGCAAATCAACTCTCCGTGTTTGTCAGAAAAGTCAGTGGCGTGCTCTGCGAATCATCTTGCTTAATTTAACAGGAAAAAATGTTACATGTCTGTTTGAGTGTGTATGTGTGCGTGCCTTAAATCCGATTGAATGACACAGGAAACGAATGATGAGCACCCAATGGCAGCCGTCAGTCGGCTCTACCCACGTAGGCAGCCTGTTGTGCAAATGACCCCAAGGTTGTAAAGGGCTCAGAGCTTGGTCTTCGACCGAGGACAGGCGCTACATAAGTATCCATTTCGGGCCCTCCATATCATCAAATACTGACATGTTTGACAAAAGGAGTTTTACGTCTGTCCGCTAAAGTGTCAACGCGTTTCATGTTCCGTCGTTGACTGTGTTCCATTTCGCACGTGCACAACGCTTCTAGCCTGCTCGCTGTGTTGGGTTTGCTCCGCGAGTTGAGTAAGCAGACATCTACAAAAAATATTCGTTGTTTCAGCTTAAATCTGCCTGGAATGCGTGTGTACACGTGAGATGAAGACGACTTGTACCGGCAAAAAAGAGACAGATTTTTGAAAGATGTCAGAACATTTTTTTTTTTTTAAAGACACTGTTTTGTATTTCACTGACTGATGCTTTGCTGAAATACAGCAGGGTTGGCAAGCTCATTCAGGGGGTATAAAAACATTGTGATATTTTCAGTTTAAGAATCCTGAATTCTGATACACTTTGAATTAAACGAAAAATGTCGTGCATATTGCATTACATGCTGGCGGAGTAAAAAACAAAAAACAACAACAAAAAACAACAACAACAAAAATCAACAACAAAACAAAACAGTCATACACGTAAAAGCCCACTCGTGTACATAGGAGGGAACGTGGGAGTTGCAGCCCATGAACGAAGAAGAAGAAGAAGAAGGGAAGAAGAATCAGCACTGCACGCATGTGAGGAATTACATGTAGCGTGCAGTCAACCTTTCTAATTAAAACCCCTTCAGTGACGGGCGCAATAGCCGAGTGGTTAAAGCGTTGGACTATCAATCTGAGGGTCTCGGGTTCGAATCACGGTGACGGCGCCTGGATTTTTACGATCTCCCAGGTCAACGCATGTGCAGACCTGCTAGTGCCTGAACCCCCTTCGTGTGTATATGCAAGCAGAAGATCAAATACGCACGTTAAAGATCCTGTAATCCATGTCAGCGTTCGGTGGGTTATGGAAACAAGAACATACCCAGCATGTACACCCCCGAAAGCGGAGTATGGCTGCCTACATGGCGGGGTAAAAACGGTCATACACGTAAAAGCCCACTCGTGTGCATACGAGTGAAAGTGGGGGTTGCAGCCCACGAACGAAGAATAAGAAGAAAAAACCCTTCAGTGCTTGGTGGAAAACAGCAGAAAGTGGTGTTTCAGGTCATAAAACATTATCCAAAACAATAAGCCTAAAACTGAGAAAATGGTCTGGAGATATACCACTACTAGACGAACTGTGTGAATTTTCAGCCTTCCAGAGCTAGTTCTCTTTTTCTGATGACGTCATCAGTGACGTCACTATGCACGTACGTAATATGTTTATGGCAGTCAAGGGATTTTAAGAGTCTGGCTTTAAATCGACGCGAAATGAGCCACTCCATGAACACGAACCGACATTTCATAATCAAGCCGCCATTTAAAAAAAAAATCATTATATATTCTTGTTTGTTTATTGTTTCTTTAACATTGCATTGTTGTGGGAAGGGGAGGGACAGTTTTCAGTTTCAGTTTCGGTTTCTCAAGGACTGAGGCGTCACTGCGCTCGGACGAACCCTTATACGCTACACCCCATCCGCTGGGCGAGTGGACCTTGAGGAGGAGTTTGAAAGGAAAATGGTTGTGGTTCTCTTATTGCCACAGACTGTATGAACGCATCACTACAGCTGATTTTGTGGATCTTGCAAGATGGCTACACATTAGCAGTTGAATATGTATAAAAATTAAGTACCCTCAAAACAAGGTTGAAAACCACAGAGAATAAGACGCAACATCAACTCATTCATTCATTCATTTTACCCATCGCTCCTGGTGGAGCATAGGCCGTCGACGACCCCTCGCCATCGCACTCTGTTCTGGGCTGTTCTGGCCATTCCAGTCCAGTTGGTCCCTTGCTGCTTCAGCTCTGCCTCGGTATCTCGCTTCCAGCTGTTGCGAGGCCGGCCTCTCTTCCTCTTTCCCTGCGGGTTCCAGGTCAGGGCTTGGCGTGTGGTGCTGGACGCTGGCTTCCTGAGGGTGTGTCCGATCCAGCCCCACTTCCTCCGCAGTATCTGCTTGGCCACTAATTCCTGTCCCGCTCGCTCCCACAGATCTTCGTTTCGGATCTTCTCCTGCCATCGGATCTTGTACATGCGCCTCAGACAGGTGTTGAAGAATGTCTGAATCTTCTGCTGCATCGTCTGCAACATCAACTCAGCTAATGGTAAAATCGCTTCAAATGTGCAAAAGAAAATTGTCACTGAATTAGATAGCAAAATACGAAGTAAACAATAAACAAAGAAACAAACAAACAAAGAAAAACACTTTGATGAGAAAGGTTTCTGCACTTGAGAACAACATCGCGGTGTTCTTGAAATCATTAGGATGAATGAAATCGTTGATGTGAACATGGAGGATACTCATGAACTGAAAGACGACAAGTCTAACTGAGCTGGACAGATTAGAACAGCGAGAAAAGTACACGGATACGGGGGAAATTTTTTCAAGAAAAGGTCACAAAGACAGACGGAGCGAGCGAACGAGCGAGCGAGCGAGCGAGCGAGCGAGAGAGAGAGAGAGAGAGAGAGAGAGACATACATACATACATACATGTGTACAGACAGTCAGATAGGGACAGACAGACGAAGAGACAGAAAGAACACCGTCACAGACCCCGCCCCCCCCCCTCACCCCCCCACCCCCGGCGCAACACCCTCCCCCCCCCACCCTAACCCCCTCCAAAAAAGACAGCTCACACCTGTATATCATTCAGACCACGACCACGTAGATCTATACAAAGATGCACAGGTAAGGGCCACGTGTTTGATGCTGACGAGTCGTCAGTCAAGGCCATACAGCAAGCCGCTCGTTCACAGCTATCACCTGTGCCTTTCCCCATTGGCTGAGAAACAGATTGATGGCTTGCCATGCTCAGGTCTGCCTGTCTGTCGATTTCCACGCAGCTGCCGGACCCATAAGAGCGACGCTTGTTTTGTGCAGGTGAAACTTTTTGCTTTTTTGACTCACTTGTGTAAACAAAGTGAGTCTATGTTTTAACCCGGTGTTCGGTTGTGTGTGTGTGTGTGTGTGTGTGCGTGTGTCTGTGTGTCCGTGGTAAACTTTAACATTGACATTTTCTCTGCAAATACTTTGTCAGTTGACACCAAATTTGGCATAAAAATAGGAAAAATTCAGTTCTTTCCAGTCATCTTGTTTAAAACAATATTGCACCTGTGGGATGGGCACAAAAAAATAAAAAAAAGAAGCCTAATTATATGCAAACTGCATTTACTGTTATATTTATATTTTTTGCATTCTCTAAACTTGGCACTTTGACCTCATATTCTGACACAACAACAAGAGCAGTCATTGTTAACATTTTTTGTTCAAACAGGAACTTCTTTTGCTAAGCATGGAATTTTTTTATTTATTTTGCAAACGTTTTGGTGCAGATGGTAAAAAGAAGGAAATTACTCTGTAATTAATGCTAGGGGACTTAATTTATCACAAGTGAGTCTTGAAGGCCTTGCCTCTCTTGTTAATTTTTTTTTTTTTTTTTTTTCAGAGGTTGGCGTTAAAGCTTAACTTAACCTGATTCAGGTATCAACTATACACCGTTGTACAGGTGAAAATAATAGCTGGTGTGAAGGCTTACACTGAGTATCGACTTTCAAGTATTGTAGCCAAACTCCACTTTTTCGCTTTGGTACAGCTCGGCAGGTAAGTAGTAACGATGTCGTTTTGAAAATATCATGGAAAATACGAAGTGTTCATGATGCTGATGATGTTGTTATGTTGCTGTTGTGTTTGTTGGTTTTGTTTTTGATTTTGGTGATGGTGTGACAAACATCAGAAGAAGATACACAGCAAGAACAAGAACATTTTTTGGAAATGCTGATGAGATATGATTCCTTCTTCTTCTCTTTCTTTTTCTGCGTTCGTGGGCTGCAACTCCCACGTTCACTCGTATGTACACGAGTGGGCTTTTACGTGTATGACCGTTTTTAACCCGCCATGTAGGCAGCCATAATCCGTTTTCGGGGGTGTGCATGCTGCGTATGTTCTTGTTTCCATAACCCTTCGAACGCTGACATGGATAACAGGATCTTTAACGTGCGTATTTCATTTTCTGCTTGCGTATACTCACGAAGAGTATTCAGGCACTAGCAGGTCTGCACATATGTTGACCTGGGAGATCGGAAAAATCTCCACCCTTTACCCACCAGGTGCCGTTACCGAGATTCGAACCCCGGACCCTCAGATTGAAAGTCCATCGCTTTAACCACCCGGCTATTGCGCCCGTCATCGAGATGATTCCAGTAAGGAAAATGTTCTAAAGATAGGAATCTGTCTATCTCACTTTTTTCTCCTTAAAGAAATCTCTTTTTTGCACTAGATTGTGTGTGTGTGTGTGTGTGTGTGTGTGTGTGTGTGTGTGTGTGTGTGTGTGTGTGTGTGTGTGTGTGTGTTTGCGTGCGCGCTTGCTTGTGTGTGTGTGTGTGTGTTTGCGCGCGTGCGTGCGCGCTTGTTTGCGTGTATGTGCATGTGTGCGTGTGTGTGCTTGTGTGTGTGTGTGTGTGTGTGTGTGTGTGTGTGTTTGCGTGCGCGCTTGCTTGTGTGTGTGTGTGTGTGTGTGCGCGTGTGTTAGCGTGCTCGCTTGCTTGTGTGTATGTGTTTTGTGAAGGTTTGATACAGGGTGAGCGAGAGAGAAAGAGAGAGACAGAGACAGAGACACCCCCAAAAAAGATGGACGCGGCGGCAACACCACACCACCACCACCAGCATCACCACCCCCTAACCTCCTCCCTCGCCGTAGTGACCATGCCGTTGGCCATGATGACGACGACGACGATGATGATGATGATGCCGCCGGCAGCCTCCTCACTGGCGGAGCCCGGCACTGGAACCTCCGGCATCAAGGGAGGCAGCAGCAGCAGCAGCAGCAGCAGCAGCAGGGGTCATCGGCGGGCCCCCTCGCCTCTGTCGTGGCGGGCCAACACGGTCAATGAGACCATCACGGCGGAAGCGGAACTGGAGGTGACGGTGAAGAACTACGACGACAGCGGGGACCTGCACGGGGTGCTGAAGGTGGGCCTGTTCGGGGACCGCGTGCCCATGACCGTCCTCAACTTCTTCTCCCTCTGCAACGGCGTCACCAGGCCTCAGGTGTGTTTGTATTTTGAGGTTGTATTTCTTTTTTTTTTTTTCTTTTTTTATCACAACAGATTTCTCTGTGTGAAATTCGGGGCTGCTCTCCCTTAGGGAGAGCGCGTCGCTACAATACAGCGCCACCCATTTTTTTTGTTGTTGTTGTATTTTTTCCTGCGTGCAGTTTGATTTGTTTTTCCTATCGAAAGTGGATTTTTCTACAGAATTTTGCCAGGAACAACCCTTTTGTTGCCGTGGGTTCTTTTACGTGCGCTAAGTGCATGCTGCACACGGGACCTCAGTTTATCGTCTCATCCGAATGACCAGCGTCCAGACCACCATTCAAGGTCTAGTGGAGGGGGAGAAAATATCGGCGGCCGAGCCGTGATTCGAACCTGCGCGCTCAGATTCTCTCGCTTCCTAGGCGGACGCGTTACCTCTAGGCCATCACTCCACTCCATGTGTGTAAAGGATGAACCGTATGTAATGTTTCAATGTCCCCAGGGGGTACACGAAATAAACTCCTTGCCTTGCCTTGCCCGTGTGTGATGTGTGTGTGGTGGGGAGGGGAGGGGAGTAGGGGGTGGGGGAGGGAGAGAAGATGGGGGTGGGGTGTGTGATGAGAGAGGGGTGGGAAGGGAAGAAGAGGGTGTGGGGAGGGGGGGGGGGAAGAAAGGAACAGGAGAATGGAACTCAGAATTCCATTTTTTTTTAAATTCAAGCATTAAGAGGGTTTTTGTTGTTGTTTTTTGTGGGTTTTTTTTTTCCACGGCTTTTATTTCTAACCTGTCCTGGCTCATTTTTTGTGTGGACATCCATTACAAACAATTCGTACGTATGATTACGAAGGAGAAGGAAGAAAGAAAGAAAGAAAGAAAAAAACAACAACAACAAAAAACAGTAACAAAAAACAAGAAAACAACCCCCCCCAAAAAAAAACAGTGAACAAACGTACGAACGAACTTTTTTTCTTTTTGAGGTAAAAAAGGAATTAGCACATAAGGCTTGCTTTCATTTTTCACCTTGCCCTGATAGAAAGGAAAATTTCTTCTTCTTCGTTTGTGGACTGCAACTCCCACGTTCACTCGTATATACACGAGTGGGCTTATACGCGCATGACCGTTTTTAACCCGCCATGTAGGCAGCCATATTCCGTTTTCGGGGGTGTGCATGCTGGGTGTGTTCTTGTTTCCATCACCCACCGAACGCTGACATGGGTTACAGGATCTTTAACGTGTGTATTTGATCTTCTACTTGCGTATACACACGAAGGGGGCTCAGGCACTAAGCAGGTCTGCACATATGTTGACCTGGGAGATCGGAAAAGTCTCCACCCTTTTCCCACCAGACGCCGTCACCGTGATTCGAACCCGGGACCCTTAGATTGAAAGTCCAACGCTGTAACCATTCGGCTATTGCGCCCGTCGAAGGGAAAATATAACAAACTCGCAGAAGGAAAGATTCGACATTATATTGGTAACTTTAAAATTATCCCCCACCCCAAACAAAAAAAAAAAAAAAAAAAAAGAGGAGGGGGCGAGGTGGGGGAGAGGGAAGAGCTGGGGGTAGAGGGAGAGGAGAAAGGGTGGGGGTGGGCGGGTGTTGATGGGGTGGATGGGTAGGTGTGAATGAGTGAGCTCGGGCTTTAATAAAATCCTCTGTTGATAACTCTGTGGTGAGAGAGTGCTTGTGGTAGGATGCTGGTAGAAGGTGTTGTATTGTATTATATTGTATTGTATTACTCTTTTTTGTCACAACAGATTTTTCTGTGTGGAATTCGGGCTGCTTTCCCCAGGGAGAGCGCGTCGCTACACTGAGGGCGCCAACACACCATTAAAAATTTTTTCCCTGCCTGCAGTTGGTTTTTTTATTTTTTATATAATTTATTTTGTTTTCCTATCGAAGCGGGTTTTTCTACAGAGCTTTGCCAGGAACAACCCTTTTGTTGCCGTGGGTTCTTTTACGTGTGCTAAGTGCATGCTGCACACGGGAACTCGATTTATCGTCTCATCCGAATGACTAGCGTCCAGACCACCACTCTAGGTCTAGTGGAGGGGGAGGAAATACAGGCGACTGTGCCGGGATTCGAACCAGCGCGCTCAGATTCTCTCGCTTCCTGGGCCATCATTCCACTAGTACACTTGAAGTTCAATCAGTTTTGTCCTCAACGTTTGTTTCACGTTACTTGCTTCTCCTCCACTCTATGTTAATGTTTTACACAAACCTTGCGTGGACTCTGATGACCTGGTCAGCGTGTCAGGTCTATGTGAAGATCAGGCATCAGACACCTGTCTGTTCGTTTTCTCCCTAGCAGATGTGGTGTAGCGCGCATATGGATTTGTTCGCACGCTTTGACACCTTCTTGAAACTGAAAACCGAAACTATTTCAGGGAGATGAGCGAATGACGAGGCAAGCCCAGAGCCAGTTGCATTGCTCGGACGGAAGAGTCTAGTATGGTCGTAACCAGCTACTGTGTGTAGTAAGGAACTGATCAATGGCGTAGTTCGGTCACGTGTAACTGTCAAAAAGTTCGAACCAAGCAATGCAACTGGCTCCAAAGGGAGAGTAAACACAACAGCAACGACAACGAAACAATAAAAAGAATTAACTCCCTCTATTTACAAGGTACCAAAGAAGATGACCGGAAATACGTGTCTTATTTATTCATTTATCTGTTTATTTATCTATTCATTCATTCATTCATTCATATATTCATTTATCTATTTATTAACCTATTCATTTATTCATATATTTATATATCTATTTATTTATCTATTCATTTATTCATATATTTATTTATCTCTTCGTTTATGCATTGTTTCATGAAGTTCCTGTGATTGTTCCTCTGTACCTTTTTTTTTAGCTTGGGGCTGGCTGAATTGGGAGCGTAGACCACATTGACTTGGGAGTTGTCTTTATATATATATATATATATATATATATATATATATAATCTATTTACTTCTTTTATTTGTATTCCATTTATTGGCCTCAGTTGCTTTCAAGTCCACGGAGCATTTTGTTCTCTCTCTCTCTCTGTCTCTCTCTGTCTCTCTCTTTCAACACGTGCGAATTGATTCATTTCACACACACACACACACACACACACACACACACACACACACACACACACACACACATTTTCCATGTCAGTGTCTGACTTGAGGGAGTTATGTACCTTTTGTAGATGGGAGGAGAGAGTTAGCCCCTCTTTACTGTGCTTTGGTGCAGGGGGAGCTGAAGTACGCGGGGTCCACGTGCCACAGGCTGATCACTGACATGCACATCCAGTGTGGGGACATCACCACTGGAGATGGAAACGGGGGTCAGTTTGGGTGTGTGGGTGGGTGTGGGGAGGAGGAGGGCGAAGAGGGCGGGGGTGGGGATGGGGGGTGGGGTGTGTTCGTGTGTGGGTGATGGTTGGTGGGTGTGGTTTTGTGGGTAAGGGGGCCGAGGTTGTGTGTGGGTGTGTGTGTCGGTGTGTGAGAAAGAGTGAGTGGGTGGAGGGCGTGTGTTAGAGTGTGGGTTGTGGGTGGAGTGTGTGTGTGTGTGTTTGTGTGTGTGTGCGCGCGCGTGCGTGTGTGCATGTGTGTGTGTGTGTGTGTGTGTGTGTTGTGGTGTAGTGGTGGTGGTGGAGGTGGTGTGTGTATGTGTGTGTGTGTGTGTGTGAGTGAGATCGAGTGTGCGCGCATGTGTGTGTGTGTGCAGTGTGCGTGTGTGTGTGTGTGTGTGTGTGTGTGCGTGCGTGTGTGTGTGTGTGTGTGCGCGCGCGCGAGAGAGAGAGAGAGAGAGAGAGAGAGAGAGAGAGAGAATGAGAACGTTCGTGTGCGTGTGCGCGCGCGCGTGTTTGTGTATGAGTGAGTGTGCGTCTGTCTATCAATCTGTGCGCGCGCACGACAGCTCAAAAACTGACTTGGAAACTCACGCCTTCCCCCCACTCACCCCCCCCCTCAGCCCCCCCTCACCCCCCCAAAAAAAAAGAGTGAATGAATGAATGAAAGATGAAACAGTCATACTTCTATTACTATTACTGCTGCTGCGACTACTGCTGCTACAACAACTACTACTGCTGCTGCTACTAACAAATTGTCAATTACTACTATTACTACTTCTTCTTCTGCTGCTGCTACTACTGCTAACAAATTGTCAAACTACCACCACTACTACTACTTCTGCTGCTACTACTGCTACTAACAAATTGTCAAACTACTACTACTACTACTACTGCTACTGACAAATTGTCAAACTACTACTACTAGCAAATTGTCAAACTACTACTACTACTACTACTACTACTACTGACAAATTGTCAAACTACTACTACTAACAAATTGTCAAACTACTACTACTACTACTACTACTATTACTACTACTGCTACTGACAAATTGTCAAACTACTACTACTAACAAATTGTCAAACTACTACTACTACTACTACTATTACTACTACTGCTACTGACAAATTGTCAAACTACTACTACTAACAAATTGTCAAACTACTACTACTACTACTACTATTACTACTACTGCTACTGACAAATTGTCAAACTACTACTACTAACAAATTGTCAAACTACTACTACTACTATTACTACTACTGCTACTGACAAATTGTCAAACTACTACTACTAACAAATTGTCAAACTACTACTACTACTACTACTGCTACTAACAAATTGTCAAACTACTACTACTACTACTACTACTACTAAAGTAAAAGTGCACCAGTCATCCCTTATATTCCAGGCGTCAGCATCTTCGGGGAGATCTTCAACGACGAGAATTTCGACATCGGGCTGAGCGAGACTGGAACCATGGCCATGTCTAACCGCGGGGCCAACACCAACGGGTCCCAGTTCTTCATCGTCTTCAGGTCCATGCAGAGTCTGGATGGGCGGCACGTCGCCTTTGGGCAGATCGTCGACAAGGCTTCCTTGGTGAGCTGAGGGGATTGGGGGGCGGAGGGGGGAGGGGGGGCGGGGCGGGGTGGGGTATCTCTACTTCTTCTTCTTCGTTCGAGGGCTGCAACTCACACGTTCACTCGTATACAACACGAGTGGGCTTTTACGTGTATGGCCGTTTTTTACCCCGCCATGTAGACAGCCATGCTCCGTTTTCGGGGTGTGTGCATGCTGGGTATGTTCTTGTTTCCATAACCCTCCGAACGCTGACATTGATTACAGGATCTTTGACTTGCGTATTTTGATCTTCTGCTTGCGAAAACACACGAAGGGGGTTCAGGCACTAGCAGGTCTACATATGTTGACCTGGGAGATCGGAAAAATCTCCACCCTTTATCCACCAGGTACCGTCACCGAGATTCGAACCCGGGACCCTCAGGCTGAAAGTCCAACGCTTTAACCACTCGGCTAATGAACCCATTGGGAGTGGGGGTGGGGGTATGGTTGTGGTAGTTTTCTATTTTTTATTCTTGTTCTTGTTCACCTCGTCCTCTTTCTATTTTTCTTTTTCTTCTAATACTGTCATCGTTTATTCCTGCTTTATCTTCTTTTTCCTTATCCTCTTCCATATCATCCGCATCATCATCGACATCTACATCATCATCGTCGTCGTCGTAGTCGTCACAGTCATCATCATCATTAACATCGTCGTCGCCGTCGTCGTCATCGTCATCATCATATTCTTCTTTTTTCTCTTCTAATACAGTCATCGTTTATTTATTCTTTGCCTTCCTTTTCCCTTATCATCGTCATCATCATCATCATCATCAAGATTGTTATCGTCATCCTAGTCATCATCATCATCATATTCTTCTTCTTCTTCTAATACTGTCATCGTTTATTCTTTCTTTGCCTTGTTTTTTTTTTCCTGATCTTCCTCCTTACCATCATCATTAGTATCGTCATTATCAACATCTTCGTCGTCGTCGTCATCATCATCATCGTCATCATCATCATCTTCTTCTTCTAATGCATTCATCGTTTATTTCTTCTTTATCTTCTTTTTCCTTATCCTCCTCCTTATCATCATCATCACCAGCAGCAGCAGCATCGCCATCATTAGCATCTTCGTCGTCGTCGTCGTCGTCGTCGTAGTCATCATCATCATCTTCTTCTAATGCAGTCATCGTTTATTTCTCCTTTATCTTCTTTTTCCTTATTCTCCTCCTTATCCTCCTCCTTCCCCTCCTCCTCCTCCTCCTCATCATCATCAACATCGTCATCGTCGTCGTCGTCGTAGTCATCATCATCTTTTTCTACTTGTCATTGTTCTTGAAGTTTTGCGTTTGTGGTCTTCGTGTTGCCTTTGGACAGATCGTTGGCGTGGAAGGGGACACTGAATTGCTGTTGTTGCTGTTTGTTTTGTGTGTGAGGGCATCATGCTGCCTTTGGACAGTTTGTGCTGAATGTTGACTCGATGAGCAAAGGGAGGTTGGGGGATTGGGGGTGGGGTTGGGGGCGTGGGGGTGTCTGTCTGTTGGAGGTGGTGGTATTGATCTTGGTGTTGATGTTGTTTCGATTTCGTTGTCGTCGATGTGTGTGTGTGTGTGTGTGTGTGTGTGTGTGTGTGTGTGTGTTCATGCGTACGTGTAAGCTTGCGTGTGTGTGTGTGCGTGCGTGTATGCTTGCGAGTGTGTGTGTGTGTGCGTGTAAGCACACGCGCGCGCGCGTGTGTGTGTGTGTTGATAAACATCGACAAGGACACCACCACCAACATCACCACCATCACCACCACCACCACCACCACCACCACCAACAACAACAACAACAACAACAACAACAACAACAGCAGCAGCAGCAGCAGCAGCAGCAGCCACAGCAGCAAAATTGTGTCTGTGCTGTCCACTCCCCTGCCGCCAGGAGTTCCTGAGGAAGCTGAACGAGGTCCCCACGGACAGCATCACCTTCACGCCCAAGCGGAGGATCAAGCTGACGGACTGCGTGGCCACCAAGCTGAAGAAGCCGCTCATCATCACCAGGCGTGTCGCCGCGCACCGCGACACCTTCCACTGACTCACGGACTGCACGTGCACAGGGTGAAGGAAGAAGGAAGCACTCCTCCCCTCCACCGCCCCTCTGCCATGACTGCTTGGGAAAAGGGAGAAGGGTCGTGGGGGTGGTGGTGGTGGGGTTAGGGCTGGGGATGGGGATGGGGCTGTGGGACGGCTGGAGAAAACCTCGTGACAAACATTACTGCTACAGGGCAAGGGAGAAGGGTGGTGGTGGTGGTGGTGGTGGGTCGTTGAGGTGGAGTTGGGGGTAGGAGGACTGGGGGGGGGGGGGAACCACGTGAGGAACATCACTGGGGCAAGGGAGAAGGGTGGTGGTGGTGGGGGGTGGGGTGTGGGGGATGGGGCTGGGGAACCACATGAGGAACATGTCTGCACCAAAGGGAAAGGAGGGTGGGGGGTATCACATGTTGAACATGACTGCTCCACGTGCAACACGTGCAGGGGAGATGTGGAGAGGGAGCGGGTGGTGGGTGGGGGTGCACGTGACGAACACAACTGCACGTGAAAAGGAGTGGAGGGGAAACCAGGTGACGAGCATGACTGCACGTTCAGGGGAGAGGAGTAGAGGGAAGGGGGTAGGGTGGGGGGCACAACGTGACGAGCACGATTGCACGTGGAAGGAAGGGGTGGTGTTGTGTGTGTGGGTGGGGGGGAGGATTAAGGGGAGGCGGGGCACGTGACGAATATGACTGCACGCGCATGAGAGAAAGCAACAACCTTGTGACGATCATGACTGCACGTGCAAGGGAGAGGGGGGGGGGACCACGTGACAAGCATGGCCGCACGTGCAAGGGAGATTGGGGGGGGGGTGGGGGGCGGGGGTAACCACGCGACGAATATGACTGCACGTGCAAAGGAAAAGGCAACAACCAACGTGACGATCGTGACAGAAGTGTAGCCAGCCAGCCAGCCACAGAGATTCTGGTGGGTGCTTGGACCTCTCTTGTAGTCTGAATGATGTAGCTTTGCTATGGCGGATGGCGGCAGTGACTGTTCGCGAGTATTATCAATTGTTATTGTCAACCACTGCAGTCTTACTGTATCCTGGAGTTTAACTGTTTAATCAATCTCGTGTCAGCACACAAACCGTATCCTGGAGTTGAATTGTTTGATTAATTTTGGGTCAGCATACAAACCGTGCTGTTATTTACCTGATATGGGTAGGCCTACGTATCTTGTTGGGAGAGTAGCCTACTCCATGAACGTGCATG
This sequence comes from Babylonia areolata, assembly GCF_041734735.1. Lineage (NCBI taxonomy): Eukaryota > Metazoa > Mollusca > Gastropoda > Neogastropoda > Buccinidae > Babylonia > Babylonia areolata. The sequence goes on from NC_134880.1 coordinate 43,558,042, forward strand.
GCTCTAAAGCGCACACTTGCCAAGAAGGGAGCGTTTCTGTCTGTCTCTGCCCAACAAAACTTCTAGACATGCTTATTGAGTGCAATTTTACGAAGCAGAACAAATAAAAATTAGTACGCTTGTTGTATTACGGCTCTGAATGCTACCAGAATGCTACCCACTGAGTCTAAAAGCTTGCGTTTTTTTGGTTACAGAATACATATTATATCTTATGTAGTATATGCGCAGAAACTAACCACTTTAACCGCATTCACCTGATCTCATCTTAAACATTGCAGGTTAAATTACATGATACCTGTGTGCACGTGTGTTACTGGTCTTCCGAAAGGGGATGATGGTAGGCCTGTACTCTTTTAGCAATGTGAACGCACACACATACGCGCGCGCGCGCGCACGCACACGCACGCACGAAACGCACACACACACACACGCGCGTGCGCGCGCACACACACACACACACTGATTACGCGAGATACCTGTTGTTATGAATGTCATCTGTTACAGCGAAGAGCTTTTCAAATATTGTGTCAGCACGAAGGAGGTAATTGACTTGATCTGATAATTTACCAATGTAATTCCTGCAGAATATCTAACCATGGTCAAATCAGAACAGCGGAGGCCCTTTTTTCAGTTTGAACTAAACATCTGAGGTGATTATTTGAACATCTAGAAGCATGCTGCGCGTCTTTCAATGATGTACCCCCTTTCTCCCCGAAAACGGAATATAGCTTCCTACATGGCGGGGTAAAAACGATCATACACGTAAAAGCCCACTCGTGTACATACGAGTCAACGTGGGAGTTGCAGCCCACGAACGAAGAAGAAGAAGAAGAAGAAGAAGTATTGTGGGCATGCAAATAGAAATACTTTTATGTTAGTTGTAAATAGAGAAATGGCTGGAATTTGAAGTACCCCCTTTTAATTTGTCACTCAAAAGAAATGTAACGCATTACAGCATATGAAACCTACGTAGACTTGCAGATAGAGTAACAGCTGAAAGCATGTTGCGCATCTTTTTGATGATGGACTTCTTTTGATGTGGCATTTAACAGAAATGCAGTGCACCACAGCGCAGGAAACCTGCATAGACTAGAAGGTACATATCTCATAATTATGAAGGGTACCGAACGTACATTCCCTCTTTTTTATGCAACAAAAAATGTTTCTTTTAACGCCAGATTGACTTGGCATGTTCAGAATCCTGTTGACAGTGAATCGTAGCGTCGTTTCCTTTGGATCATAAGCTATTCACGTTGATATTGATGACCGAATTTTTCTTCAAGACCGATGTTTGTTGTTGAAATCCTGTTGGTGATCTTGAATTGAATTCATTTCGGTTTTTTGTTTTGTTTCTTGTACTCTCTCTCTCTCTCTGTGTGTGTGTGTGTGTGTGTGTGTGTGTGTGTGTGTGTGTGTGTGTGTGTGTGTGTGTGTGTGCATACATGCATTTACATCGGAGTTCTGTTGTGACTGTTGTCGATTTCATTTGTCGATGTTGTTTTCAGTAACAAGGACCTGTACAACAAAGTCTTCCGTAAAGCTAGAGATGGGCCTACTTCTATCAACACACACACACAAACACCCCCACCCCCCCACACAATGATATCAATCAAAGTCTCAAGATAAACCGTGAGTTCATTAAGCGAGTATGGGATTCGATCTCTTGGTAGGCTAACGCCTTACCATTCGGCCACCACGTCACCCTGAACTGAACCACGACACTCCGGTGTTTATGACACAGAGGTGAAGAGGAAAATCGATGAAGAGAAAAGTGGACGTGGACAGAAAGAGGGAATAGGACAGGGGGTGCATGTATCGTGTCAAGGGTGACACTTGACACTGCCTGCTGTTACCCCTCCACTGACACTGTGACAGGCACAGGGAGGGGGAGGGAGAAGGGGGTGAGGAGAAATGGAGGGCGTGGGGGTGGGGGTAGAGGTGAAAAAGAATGATTGGGTGAAGAAAAAAAGGACGAAAGAGAGCGAGAGGGTATGAGTGAGAAGAGACAGAGAGGGAGGGAGGGAGGGAGGAAGAGAGGGGGGGGGGAGATGAGAAAGAGTAAAATGGTTGAGAAAGAGAGAAACATTGAGAGGGTTCGAGTGGGAGGAAATAGAGATGAGAGAGAAAGATAGAAACAGACACACAGTGAGAGGGACAGAGACACACAGACAGACAGACAGACAGGCAGGCAGACAGACAGACAGGCAGGCGGACAAGAGACATAGAAAGAAGAAAGGTTGAAGAGAGAGGGTTAGAGGGAGGAAAACGATGGAGAATGGCTGAGCGTGGAATGAGAAGAGAGAGAGAGAGAGAGAGAGAGAGAGAGAGAGAGAGAGAGATTAAATGAAAACGATTTTTTTTGCTGCCCCATCATCTGCACCGTTTCAGTGGCATTACTCCCACGCTGCTAATTTAGATTCCCTCATATACGGCCACACCCGGGTTCGACCGTCACAGTTCCAGCGTCGGCAGTCCGCAGGGAACGATTGATGTTGGGTCGCCAGGAAGCCACACACCAGAGGAGACCCTGCACAGCTGCTGAGTCACGTCAGTGGTGTTCAGTGGTGCCTGCTCTGATTTATCGTACTTAGGACACCACCTACTACGCCCCCTACTAACGACAATAATGGCTTAGTCGCGGAGCCAGACTGAATGAGCGTCCCTCCCGGAGTGGAGACTGCCACCACGTCCCCCAAAGAACAGCTCCCCATGAGTCTGCCGACACGGAAGACATTGACAGGACTCACCCCAAGCACTCATGAAAACGATTTTACTAAGAAGACCACTGGTCCATGCTGACAGGATCTGAACAAGTATGTCAAAACCATGATCATAATTATGCACCTGTACACAGGAAAAAAAAAATCAAAACAGTATGTTGTTCTCTAACCAGCAGCATTACAGAAGAAAAGAAGGGGGTGGACTTCTGATCCAGTGTTCACCAGTGATCAGGGTTCGAGGCCCAGTTTCGGAATGATGTTGTGACCTTGGCGGCATAACTGTAATGAATCTGACCCTGCGGACAGCTGCATGAGCCGTAAATTCTTTGGTGGTGGTAGCGTGTTTTTGTCCCGCCAGGGGCAGAATTCAAGACAAAATTCATTTGCCTTCAGGCAAGTCATCGTTGACATGGTTGGGATCCGCGGGCACAGTTTACCTTGAAGGATAAGATATCTTCGTATTCAAGACACACGTGGTTCGCTCAGACAGCTAAACCATCGTCTTTTAAAAAAAAAGAAGAAGAAAAATCCCAATGATTCCGTCTGCGCATGCTCTCAGTTTCACTTCTCATCACACCACAACTCAGAACATTGTCGAGAGAGTTCGCAAAACACGTGCTATCCGTAAAGCACGCCTGTTTTCCCTTTAAAAAAAGAAAAGAAAAATGCTGCAAAAGGTGACGCCAGATTTACCTCTGCTTCGTGGGCAGTCATCCTTGGCAGGTAGTGAGGGTAAATTGCCTTCCGGTTTGTAGACACGCGGGTAGACTCTTGTGTTCATGAATACTAGATATTGCTTACCCTCGGGCAGTTTGCCTTGCCTCAGACAGATTACCCACAGGAACACATTTATCCTCAGGGACGATGTTCTCTTGAATACGGCTCCAGGTCTAAGGCAGTGGCCAAGAAAAAATCTGAACGAAATGATATTTTCCTTTTAGATGCCTGTGCAAAGTGAGTGCGAAGAGTTCGAATAAACTCCGTCAGAGAAGGCAGGATTTTCCACGTCTCAAGTTCAGTCATATCCACACCACAACTTCCCCACTCTCTCCCCCCCCCCATACCCCCATCCCCACCCACCCCACTCCTGTCCCGCTTGCCTGAACAACAGTGCAGAAAGCATGCAAGTTGTGTTCTGTCTCTGACATGCATTTGCACTGAAGTTCAGAAGAAAAGACTGGAGAGAGGAAAAGTACAAATGGTTGGTGATGGCCACACAAGCTTCACAGAGGACACAGCAATGTGTTTTCCCCAGTAACACAGCCACAACGTCTTGCTGTGTGCATGCTTACGTCAGCCATGTCTGCTTAAAGAATTCTGTTCAAACGTAAAAACCCAACACAGAACGCAACTAGCTGAAAGCCGTACTGAGGGCAGAGCAGTGCTTTCACCAGTGTTTTATAACTGAACGTGTAATGTCCTATTTTGGCGTCCTTAATTATTGTCGCACCTATTGGTTTCAGTTGCATGGTTCGTGGGACCAGACACAGAAAAAGCAAGAAGGTGTCATGCTAGTTTAGTGATTGAATCCGCATCGAAAGTGAGTAAAAAAACGTACAAAATAAAGTGTCGAAATCCATTGAAAATTGGTTGCAACATCTACTAACGGTAATATCGTTTCATACATGTATATATATATATATATATATATATATATATATATATATATATATATAATGCCGGCGTAATAGGTTTCTGAATTTAGGATGCTAAAATAGGACTTGACTGACTTAACGAGGGTTTGCAGTGTGTTTGGTCCAACACGTGAAACGAAAACCTAACACACCTGTAAACTGCGTGTAGAGTTGAACAACACGTCATTGCTTGAAAGAAACAACGTGTCTCTCTCCTCGACACGTTTATTTTGTGTTTCAAATGACAAGAGTTACTGCTCGTCAGTCGTGAAACCGTGCGTGTCGTTCACTTCCGCTGCTGTCGGTTGTTGGACTCACGTGCACAGACTTGGCTGAACATGGCTGTGCTTTGAGCGGAGCCGTCCCCTAGTCAGCGAAATTGTGCTGCTTGTCAGCAAGGCCAATTTGTGGGAGGAAATGATGTCCAGGAAAGTAATGTGTGTGTGAACCTGACTGCAGTGTCAGCCTTGGAAGGCACCCCGAGCTGCAGGAATGTCAGGTGAGATGCATGTTGCCTTATGACGCTTTCTTATCTCTCTCTCTCTCTCTCTCTCTCTATATATATATATATATATATATATGTGTGTGTGTGTGTGTGTGCGCGTGTGTGTGTTCGTGTGTCCAATTTTAGCATCCTAAATTATTGCACCCACTGCTTACATCTCCATGGTTTGTGGGACGAAAAACGGAAAAAAAGCAAGATGGTGGGACGCTAGTTTAGTGACTGAATCTGCACCAAAACTGAGTAAAATAACGTACAAAATAAAGAGTCGAAATCCACCCGCAATGGGTTACAACATCCACAAAAAATGGTAATATCATTTCAAATATGAACAAAGAATTGCCGGTAATATAGGTGCAATAGTTTAGGATGCTAACCTTAGACTTTACCTATATATATAAAACGTCTTCCGATGATGTTATGATGCATGCTACGCACTGAGAGCAGAACTCTCCCGATTTGTCGCCGCACGTGTCTTATTCCAGATTATTTTCGTCAGCAGTGCCAACCCCCCCCCCCCCCCGTCCCCCCCCCCTTCACCCCATCATCCACTCTCAGAGCTTCTGTCCAGAAAACTTAAGTTTTACCTTCTGGACGTTAAAATCGGCGTTGTTGCATTCAAGAAACATCACAATTGAAAAGAAAAAGAAACTTGTCTCATGCGGTGAAAATGATTCAAGGGTGCTGCTGATTTTCCAGCACCGTTTCTGTACTCAGTTTCCCACCCATTTCTTTACCTATTCCCCCACCTATTTCTGTACCTATTCCCCATCCATTTCTGTACATATTCCCCCACCTATTTCCGTACCTATTCTCCATCTATTTCTGTACGTATTCCCCGTCTAGTTCTGCACCTATTCCCCCACATATTTCTGTACATATTACCCATCCATTTCTGTACCAATTCTCCACCTATTTCTCTACCTATTCCCCACCTATTTCTGTACCAGTTTCCCATCCAGTTATGTACCTATTCCTCACCTATTCATTTTACCAATTACCCAATTCTGTACCAATTTACCACCCAGTTCTGTATCAATTTACCATCCCGTTCTGTACCAATTTACCATCCAGTTCTGTACCAATTTACCATCCAGTTCTGTACCAATTTACCACCCAGTTCTGTACCAATTTACCACCCAGTTCTGTACCAATTTACCCTCCAGTTCTGTACCAATTTACCATCCAGTTCTGTATCAATTTACCAGCCAGTTCTGTTCCAATTTACCACCCAGTTCTGTACCAATTTACCATCCTAATGATGCTATGCATAGCTCCTATCTATTTCCGTACCTATTTCCCACACTTATGATGGGGTGGCGGGTGGGTTGTGAGGGGGCTGAATGCGGGGATGTGGGTGGAGGAGGAGATTAAGGATTTTAAATGTTCATGTGAGAGGGAAAGGCACACGGGCACACAAGCACGCGCAGTCCAAACTCTTAGCGCCAACCATTAATCGTGACCAGTTGACTGTCCACTGACAGTAAATTTGATTCAGTGAATGAATGCATGATTGCACGCTGCCAATCTTAGCTGAACGTGTTTTCCTTAATGTGCTTTAATTCTCACAAGTACAAGAGAATAGAGTCGGAAGGAGGAGGAGGAGGAGAAAGGAGAGAGAGAGAGAGCGTGTCGAGGGTGTGTGTGTGTGTGGGGAGGGTGGGGGCCGGGGGGGGGGGGGGGGTCAGGGGGCGCGGGGAGGAGGGGGGGGGGGGGAGCATGGGGCGGTAGTGTTGGGGAGGTCAGGGGGCAGGGAGCGAATAAAAACTTGAATCCTGGAGTGTTGGCCTCGAGACAGCGCGTCCACTTAGGAAGCGAGGGGGTCTGAACGCACTGGTTCGAATCCCACAGTCGCCAGTATTTTCTCCTTCTCCACTATGTGTTGAGAGGTGGTCTGGACGCTAGTCATTCGGATAAGACGATAAACCGAGGTCGGTCCCGCCTGCAGCGTGCATTTAGCGCGTACGCAAAAGAACCCACGGCAACAAAAGGGTCGTCCCTGGTAAATTCTGTAGAAAAATCCACTTTGATATGAAGTAGGCTGAAAATAGTACCAAAAAAAAACAGTGGTGCTCTCACTGCAGCAACGCGCTCTCCCTGGGAAGAGCAGCTCGAATTTAACACCGAGAAATATGTTGTGATAAGAGTAATGCAATGCAAAACACTACACTACAATATACCACACCATACCACACTACATTACACTATATTACACCACACCACACGACACTACACCACACCACACTACACCATGCCACACGACACGACACGACACCACACCACACTACACTATCAACACCACACCACACCACACCACGCCACAACGCCACACCACACCACACAACCAACACCACACCACACTACTACACCACACCACACCACCAACACCACACTACACAACACTACAAACACCACACCACACTACTACACCACACCACACTACACCACACTAACTACACTACACCACACCACACTAACCACACTACCAACACCACACCACACTACCAACACCACACCACACTACAAACACCACACCACACTACCACACCACACTAACCACACTACACCACCCCACACTACACCACACCACCCCACCACCAACACCATACCACACCACACTACACCACACCACATGGCACTACACCATACCACACCACACCACACCACACCACACCACACCACACCACAGCACCAACACCATACCACACCACACCACACCATACTACAACCCCGACCGTAAGATTGTTGTGGACCTCTGTGGAACAGACAGACTGAAGGATTTCCTTTCCGACCCCTCCCTCGTGACAAGGCACTTTCTGCTACTGTCCTCTCTACTTCTGAGGTGGGAAAGTCCGTTTAATCACTGGGGAAGTGTTCATTTCTGTTCTTTTTTTCTTTTTCTTTTTTTAATGCCAACCAGGGAACATCCAAGTCAGGGGACACCTCACTACACCACACCATACCACTCCACACTACACCACACTACCAACACTACACCACACCACACTACACTACACCACACTACACCATACCACGTCACACCACACCACACTATCAACACCACACCACACTACCAACACCACACCACACTACTACACCACACCACACCACACTAACAACACCACACCACACCACACTACACCACACCACACTACACCACACTACAAACACCACACCACACTACTACACCACACTACACCACACTACCAACGCCACACCACATTACCAACACCACACCACACTACCAACACCACACCACACTACAAACACAACACCACACCACACTACCAACACCACACCACACCACACTACACCACACTACAAACACCACACCACACCACACTACCACCACACCATACCACTCCACACTACACCACACTACCAACACCACACCACACAACACCACATGACACTATACCATACCACACCATTCCACACCACATCGCACCACACTACACCATACCACACCACACCACACCACACCACCAACACCATACCACACCACACCACACCATACTACAACCCCGACCGTAAGATTGTTGTGGACCTCTGTGGAACAGACAGACTGAAGGATTTCCTTTCCGACCCCTCCCTCGTGACAAGGCACTTTCTGCTACTGTCCTCTCTACTTCTGAGGTGGGAAAGTCCGTTTAATCACTGGGGAAGTGTTCATTTCTGTTCTTTTTTTTTCTTTTTCTTTTTTTTAATGCCAACCAGGGAGCATCCAAGTCAGGGGACACCTCACTACACCACACCATACCACTCCACACTACACCACACTACCAACACTACACCACACCACACTACACTACACCACACTACACCATACCACGTCACACCACACCACACTATCAACACCACACCACACTACCAACACCACACCACACTACTACACCACACCACACCACACTACCACACCACACCACACCACACTACACCACACCACACTACACCACACTACAAACACCACACCACACTACTACACCACACTACACCACACTAACTACACTACACCACACCACACTACACCACACTAACCACACTACACCACACCACACTACCAACACCACACCACATTACCAACACCACACCACACCACACTACACCACACTACAAACACCACACCACACCACACTACCACACCACACTACACCACACTAACCACACTACACCACCCCACCCCACCCCACACCACCAACACCATACCATACCACACCACAAACATCGTACCACACCACACCACACCACACCACCCAACACCACACCACCCAACACCACATGACACTATACCATACCACACCATTCCACACCACATCGCACCACACTACACCATACCACACCACACCACAGCACCAACACCATACCACACCACACCACACCATACTACAACCCCGACCGTAAGATTGTTGTGGACCTCTGTGGAACAGACAGACTGAAGGATTTCCTTTCCGACCCCTCCCTCGTGACAAGGCACTTTCTGCTACTGTCCTCTCTACTTCTGAGGTGGGAAAGTCCGTTTAATCACTGGGGAAGTGTTCATTTCTGTTCTTTTTTTCTTTTTCTTTTTTTTTTAAATGCCAACCAGGGAGCATCCAAGTCAGGGGACACCTCACTACACCACACCATACCACTCCACACTACACCACACTACCAACACTACACCACACCACACTACACTACACCACACTACACCACACTACACCATACCACGCCACACCACACCACACCACACCACACTACTACACCACACCACACCACACTAACAACACCACACCACACCACACTACAAACACCACACCACACTACTACACCACACTACACCACACTAACTACACTACACCACACCACACTACACCACACTACACCACACCACACCACACTACCAACACCACACCACATTACCAACACCACACCACACTACCAACACCACACCACACTACAAACACCACACCACACCACACTACCACACCACACCACACCACACTACACCACACTAACCACACTACACCACCCCACACTACACCACCCCACACCACCAACACCATACCACACCACACCACCAACACCATACCACACCACACCACCCAACACCACACCACACCACACTACCACACCACACCACCCAACACCACATGGCACTACACCATACCACACCACATCGCACCACACCATGCCATACCACACCACACCACACCACACCACACCACAGCACCAACACCATACCACACCACACCACACCATACTACAACCCCGACCGTAAGATTGTTGTGGACCTCTGTGGAACAGACAGACTGAAGGATTTCCTTTCCGACCCCTCCCTCGTGACAAGGCACTTTCTGCTACTGTCCTCTCTACTTCTGAGGTGGGAAAGTCCGTTTAATCACTGGGGAAGTGTTCATTTCTGTTCTTTTTTCTTTTTCTTTTTTTTAATGCCAACCAGGGAGCATCCAAGTCAGGGGACATGGCCCCGATAGAGGAACATAATTATGTGTTTCGTGTTCGGACGAGAAAAAAGTGTTGAGGAAATCCTGAAAAACTTTATATAGAGAGAGCTGTTGCTCAATCACACACATGCACGCACGCACGCATGCACACACACACACGCATGCACGCATACAACCGCGCGCGAAAGCACGCATACACACACACACACACACACGCACACACACATACACACATTATATACACATGCACACACAAAACCAAATGCACTCACACACACACACACACACACACACACACACACACACACACACACACACACACACACACACACAGAGAGAAAAGGCGGAAAAGAGACAAACAAAGCACACAAACAAGCAGACCACAGACCACAAAGCACAGAGCACAAAACACAGAGCACGGACCACAGTTCACAGACCACAGACCAGGCTGCAGTTTTAAGAGATCAGAGTACTGGAATTGAATTTTGCCTTCCAAATCATTTGGTGTAAGACAGCCCATCCGAGACCGAAGTACCATCACTAGATGTCAGGTGGAAGAACAGGCTGCTTTCGTCAAGTAATAACAGCAAGCAAATATTTATTTATTTATTATTATTATTATTTTATTATTATTATTATTATTATGATTATTATTATTACTACTACTACTACCTTTTTTATATTATAATTATTTATTTATTTACTCATGTAAGCTTATCTATTATTTATTCACCTTCATTTTTTATTTTTATTTATTTATTTTTTTCTCAAGGCCTGACTAAGCGCGTTGGGTTACACTGCTGCTCAGGCATCTGCTTGGCAGATGTGGTGTAGCGTACATGGATTTGTCCGAACGCAGTGACGCCTCCTTGAGCTTCTGAAACTGAAACTGAAACTAACAGCAGCAACGAAATCTAATTTTGTGGTATGTTCACTGAACTGACCACACTGCGAGTTTCTTTTTTCAGCTCAGTACATTTGCGAAAGGATATCAGTCATAAGACAGAGAATACCTTGCAGTCGCTGTACTTGAGCCTTCGAATAAACGTTTCATGTGCGCCTTTGCATGGAGATGACAATAAGCAATGAGATGAACACACTTTGTTGCACTTGATGACACATGGGTAAAGCGAAACTCCTCAAACTTTAAGAAAAGAAGAAAGCAAAAACAATACCAACAGCAACAACAAAAACAACGACGACGACCCACCATGATTCAACGGTAATTACAAAATTCCCAACACCAAAAAATCGCACCAGGTTTTCAGAGTGGCGTACACGAAAAGAAACGAGAGCCACACAGACTTTCCAGTTCGAAATCACATTCAGTGATGAATGTCCCAGGGCTTGCTGTCAAGGTGAAAAAAAAAACAAAAAAAAAAAAAACTTATTAAAAAGAAAGAAAAAAAAGAGAAGGAAATAAAAAGGTAGGCTGATTTAGACCGTGTTGCTTTGCTGTTCATCAAGAAAATTAAAATCCCATCCGGCACATTGTCAGCCTGTCTGAAATGCGATCACACATATGAAGACACAAGAGCCTGATACACCTCAGGTTCGCACAAGGCTCGGTTATTTGTCCCCCTGTATTTCGCTCTGAGCTCTGTTTCCCTGTTCGTTCAGTTCAGTTCTGCTGTGTCAAAACGACCAACAGTCAAAGCTCTTTAGTGACCAACAAAGTGTACGTCTTTCCGCGAACACATTTGCTGCACCATTTACTTCCCATAATCTGAGTGTCTGATGACAAAGAAAACGAAATGAAGAGAGAGAGAGAGAGAGAGAGAGAGAGAGAGAGAAACTGATAGCTGTGGGAATTATAATCACGAGGGAAAAGGTAAACCTGTGGTTGTTTTTTTGCCACTCCCACGTGTTTCGGTTTGTTGGACGCTGACGTGTTTGTCGCTCCAGTTTCACACGAAAGCTCTCCTCTTCTTCTTCTTTGCGTTCGACAGCTACACAGTCAGGGTCGAAGTCCGAGGGATGCCACAAACTCGGACGTCCGGTGAAGATCGGCTGCCGTCCCCCAGAGCTTGGTGTTGAGGTCAGCACCCCCAGGCCAGGACTGCTGCCGCATCTTCTCATACAGGGGGCAGTCTTGGAGAATATGGGATGGGGTCTGGTCAGCCTGGCCGCAATCACATAGGGATGTGGCTGCCACTCCAATCCTCTTCAGGTGTGCTCGGAGGCCGCAGTGTCCTATGCGAAGGCGGTAGATGGTAGTCTGGTGTCTTCTCTCCAGTGTCCTGATGGGATCTTGGTGTGGGTGACCCAGCCTCTTCGTAATCTGCTGCGGAGGAGAGTTTTTGCTTCCTCATATGTGGCAGGAGTGGTTGGCTGTGTGAGCTGGCTTCCTTCCTTAGCAAGGTGGTCTGCACGCTCGTTGCCTGGGAGGCCTACATGTGCAGGCACCCACTGGAGGGTCGTTGGGGCTGTTTGGGTAAGGGTTGTGAGGGAGGCCTTAAGGGACTGGATCAGTGAACCAGGATCAGGGGAGTCAAGGGCCTGGAGTGTGGACATGGAGTCAGTGAAGATAGAGATGCTGCCAAGGGGCTTTCCACAGGAGGAGAGGAATTCTGCTGCTGTTTTGATGGCCAGGACTTCAGCTCTGAAATTGGAACACGAAAACGAAACTTTGCAGTCGATCCAGGCACAGGTGGGTATCGCGGTCCAATCCACGAAGTTCCGACACGGTGACTCTCTCCACCTCCAACACGCTCAGTTTTGTTTGAATCATGATCTGGTCACATCGGTGTGTGTGCGTTTTCTTTCACATGCAGACTTTCCGTGCTTTTCTATCAGGGCAGGGGATTCAATTCGCCAGGTTTGCATGGAAACACGCGAATGGGTAAATACACAAAACATGTTTACCGGTAAGCGATAGAGAATATCATTTTTTTTACGAGATGACACAAGTACCAACCAATTTGACACATCACCCAGGAATTTGGAGAGTCTGTGTAATTCTTGTTGCTGAGCAGACCACGATTCACCACGAGATTACAAGGTCACTGTGTAACATCAGTGCCAAGACTCCATCATCTCACGTCAAATAAAGTCCCCAAATCGGTCCTTTATTCAAGGTATCGATGGCGCGTCATAGGGGTGGGGATTGGGTGTGTGTGTGTGTTGGGGGAGGGGTGGTGGGGAGGGGGATGGCAATCCATCAGTCGTTCAGGATGCCGTGTGGCATGACACAGCTGTGGCGATGTTCGTCACACCCAGCACGACAGAGAGGTGACGTGGTGACAGGGGTAGTGACAGCACAGACGATGACGTCATGACAGCGGTAGTGACAGCACAGACGATGACGTCATGACAGGGGTAGTGACAGCACAGACGATGACGTCATGACAGGGGTAGTGACATACCCACCCACAGAGACAGGTATAACCTTCACACGCGACGAAGCGAGGGGACAAAATTTTCAACACACACACACACACTCTCTCTCTCTCTCTCTCTCTGTTATTCTCGCGCGCGCACACACACACACACACACTCTCTCTCTCTCTCACTCTGTTATTCTCGCGCACGCGCACACACACACACACACACACACACACACACACGCACGCACGCACGCACACACACACACACACACACACACACACACACACACACACACACACACACACACACACACACACACACACACACACACAACATCATCATGACACATCAGCCCCAATCTGTCCTTTGCCCTGACCCGTCAGCCAATCAGTCAGTCGGTCAATCAATAAATCAGTCAGTCATTCAGTCAATAATAATAATAATAATAATAGCAAAGGACATTAAAACAGCGGGTTTCTCCAGAAATTCTGCTCAAAGCGCTTTACAGTTTCGTTCCCCACTCCCCGCCTCCCCATCAATGCTCCTCTTCACCCCCTACCTCTCACACACAGAAGCATGTGCCAGAAAACACTCATGTAAATGACCATTGGAAACCTTCCCACCCACCCATGACGCCCTCCAGAAAACGGATCCCTGCAACACGCACACACACACACACACACACACACACACACACACACACACACACACACGAACGCACGGACACTCACCAGCACACCGCCGCACACACACACACACACGGCAAACAGCCTCTCCACAAGAAAACATGCAGCCAAAACCAGATCACACCAAGACTAGGGGGAGAAAAAAAAAAATCAGTCAATCGTCCAGCGTGACGGAGGGGTCGACGTGGTGGCAGGGGTACCTCCCCCACAGGCGGTAGTAGCCAGAGTCCCCCTCCCGGTGCTGCCGCCTGAGCATCTGGCAGCGCAGGCACCGGCAGTCCTCCTTCCACTTAGGCCCGCCACCCGACACTTCCGGGGTGGGGTCGCTCCGGGTGGCGCTCACCACCCGTGGTGGCGGGTGTCTGTGGCCGCGGCCTTGGTTGCTGTAGTGGAGATGCACCGTGGCGTCGGTGGTGGTGGTGGTGGTGGTTTGCTGTTGTCGGAAGTCTTCGTGGTGGTGGTGGTGGTGGTGGTGGCTCCGCCCGGGGTGTCCATAGTCACTGCTGCTCCCTCCTGCCCACCCCGTTCTGGTGGTGGTGGTGGTGGTGGTGGGGTGGAGGTGGTAGGGTGGTTGGTGCCTGCCGGCTGTGGGTTTCTGGTCTGCCGGGGCTCTGGGTGGAGGGTTACCGGTGGGGTGGTGGTGGTGGTGATTGGTAGGACAGGTAAGGTAAGGTAAGGTTAATGTAAGGTTAAGGTGAAGTGAAGGTAAGGTTAAGGTAAAGGCAAGATACGATAAGATAAGGTGAGAGGAGGTAAGGCAAGGTGAGGCAAAGGTAAGGTAAA
>NC_134880.1:43578137-43613137 GCF_041734735.1 Babylonia areolata
ATTTATGAATATAAATTTGCTGAATTCTTTTGCACATGTTCATTTCTCACACTGTCAAAATCAATATCAATGGAAAATTCGATGAACTGTTGCAGTACATTGCAGGAATAAATCTGATTCTCAGGGAGGGGAGAGAAAGGAAAGTGTGTGTGTGTGTGTGTGTGTGTGTGTGTGTGTGTGTGTGTGTGTGTGTGTGTGTGTGTGTGTGTGTGTGTGCGTGCGTGCGTGCGCGTACGTGTGTGTGTGTGTGTGCGTGAGTGTGTGTGTGTGTGTGTGTGCGTGTGTGCGTGCGTGCGTGCTTGCATGTGTGTGTGTGTGCGTGTGCGTGTGTTTGCGGGCGTTGTCATACGTATGCGGGAACTTATGTTGCACAATTAAAATTAAATGCTATCTGAGTTCATGAACAAATCGATGGAGACAACCCACTTCTGTCTTGACGCCCTCCTAACACACACACATACACACACACACACGCACGCTCGCGCGCACACACAAACACACATGCATACGTACGCACTCGCACACACATGCACGTATGCATGCACATGCAGCAACTTCCTCTGAACTAGGAGTTACCCCTCTTGGGTTGTTTTGGTTAACCGTTTGTGTTTGCGAACATCAGTAAACAGCTAAGGCTTCAGTCTGCAGCTTTTGTCTTGACTTGTTCACAAACAGTTTTCGCAACAAAACACACACGTTCACACACACACACACACACACACACACACACACACACACACACACACACACACACACACACACACGACCCCACCACACACCACCACCACCGCCACCAACCACTAACCCTCACCCACACCCTCACCCACACACCCCCCACCTTGGGCAAAGACTTCCTCAGCATCCTCTGGATGTCGGAGGACACGCTGCTCTCTCGCTGCCTCATCCTTTGCAGCCTCTTGTGCCGACCCAGGTAGCCTCCGCCGGCTGCCTGCTGGGGGGTCTCCTTTTCCGGGGGGTCTGGGGGCGGCGGCGGGGGAGGAGAGGGGGCTTTCGGGGGCTTGCCCGTCACCAGGTGTGAGGACATGGTGGTGGTAGTGGTGGTGGTGTGGGTAAGAGGGGGGGAGGAGGAGGAGGAGGAAATGAGCCATCAGGAGTCGCCCCTGGCCGCTGCCCCCTGGGCTGAAAGTTCCATCACTCTGACGGCGACGAAGACAGGGGGGTCCAGGGAGGAGGAGGGTGAGGAGGAGGAGGAGGAGTGGGCGATGTGGTTGGCAGAGAGCTGGTTGAGGGATGAGCGGCAGCAGCTCTCCACTGTTCCCGTCATGTTTTGATGGGCTGACCGATTTGAGGTTATCATTATTATTATTATTGTTATTGTTGTTGTTGTTATCTGCATTTTTATTACTATAGTAGTAGTAGTTACAGCAGCAGCAGCATTAGTTTTATACATATATACATATATATATATATATATATATATTGGAGTGGAGTGATGGCCTAGAGGTAACGCGTCCGCATAGGAAGCGAGAGAATCTGACCGCGCTCAGCCGCCGATATTTTCTCCCCCTCCACTAGACCTTGAGTGGTGGTTTGGACGCTAGTCATTCGGGTGAAACGATAAACCGAGGTCCCGTGTGCAGCATGCACTTAGCGCACGTAAAAGAACCCACGGCAACAAAAGGGTTGTTCCTGGTAAAATTCTGTAGAAAAATCCACTTCGATAGGAAAAATAAAAAATACTGCACGCAAAAAGAAAAAAAAAGAAAAGAAAAAAAGGTAGCGCTGTAGCGTAGCGACGCGCTCTCCCTGGGGAGAGCAGCCCGAATTTCACACAGAGAAATCTGTTGCGATAAAAAGAAATACAAATACATATATATACATTATATATATATATATAGGCAGTCTGTGTTCATCATCATCATCATCATCATCATCATGTCATCATTATTTTTGTTGTTGTTGTATATGTCTACTTTGAAGGAAAAACAAACATCACTGAAATTCACCGTTTCAGTCGTTTATCGGTGGGGGCGCGGGGGGGAGGGGGGGGGGGGAGGGGGAGGTAGTGGGGAGAAAAGACGGAAGATGAAATGGTAATGAAGTATAGAGAGACAGGGAGGGAGGGAGGGAGGGAGAGAGAGGGGGAGGGGAGACTTGACATTTTTATTGAATAAACAAAAATGTTCATTTCAAGGGGTTAGAACACATCTATCAATCAATTCAATTTCCCACGAAGTGGAAGGATTCTTACTTGGGATTGTTGCTGTGCATAAAATTATAGATAACAAACAATGGGCTGACTTAATAACTCAATTCAATACAACACGATACAATACAACACAATACAGCACAATTCAATACAATACAACACAATCCAATACAATGCAATACAGCACAATTCAATGCAACACAACACAATCCAATGCAATACAATGCAATACAACACAGTTCAATACAATACAATACAACATAATTCAATACAGTACAACATAATACAATACAACACAATACAATACAATACAACACGATACAGTACAATACAATACAACACAACACAATACAATACAACACAATACAACATAACACAATACAATACAACACAATATAACACAACACAACACAATACAACACAATACAATACAATACAATACAACACAACACAATATAACACAACACAACACAATACAACACAATACAATTGAACACAACACAATACAACACAACACAACACAACACAATACCTCCCGTGTCTGTGTCTTTTCGTTTCCTCCCTCCACGGCGTGCAGAGTCAGCGGGGTGCCGCAAAGAACTGTTCACCACACTCCTCCAGGTCTGTCTGTCAACGCCTGGATCCCTGCTGTCTGTTTACCCATCCAGACTTTCGACACCATGGAAAGAGAGAGAGAGAGAGGGGGGGGGGGGGGGAGGGCAATGTGTACAGTGGATAGGATTTTCGAAACACAGTCACAGTTTTTGACTGACTTTAACTTCGATGGGGTACGTTGCAGGAGCCTCGTCGGTTATGTACACAACGGGAGGAGGGGGTGGGGGGTGGTGTGGGGTTGGGGGTGTAGGGGGAGGGTGGGTGGTTGGCTGTGTAGCGTTCTTACACAACGCACATGCTGCTGCCACTGTGATGGTGGTCCTGCACCCTTGTCAGCAGCTGGTCGTCGTTCAAATTGTTCCAGTCTGCAGCTGTTCTTTCGGAGAACGAGTTCTTAAACTGTTCTGTTCTCACCACTGGAACCTTTAATGTTCTGTTATTCTTCCTGGCTGACCGCTCCACGATGTTGCTGGAGACAAAGTCAGCAAAGCGCCAAGGTTGGATGCGGTGTCTGTTTGTTTGTTGATTGTTCCTTAATGAACTGGCCAGGTGGTAAAGCCGGCACCGACCCCTCAACCACTCGTTTTAAGAAAGAGAGACGGAGGTCTTGTCTCTCTTGGAGGCTTGGAAGATATCACCACTGCTGTCGGAGACACAGCTCACAACTGATCGTGCTTACTGTCTTTGCCAGCATGGCTAGGACAGTTAAAGGCGTGTTCGTACACATCTTGAAAGAAAAATGAATAATAAATAAAACAGCCGAGTTGAGTGCAACCAAATGTTGACAGGATCAACTGACAGTCTGAATTTACCGTGCAGTGTTCTGAGACCAAACAGTGCCGACTCGTCAGCTGTCACGGATACTTGTGATTCATACAGTTGGACAGCTTGGCGAAGCGTTTGGTACCGTAAACGTTCCAATAAAAGAACGGTGATTCGTGAAACTGTCGTTTAAAGACCACAGCCACGAACAACTTTTTTTTTAAACATTTTTTATTTATTCCATTTTGACAGGTTGACATTTTACTAAACCACTACCACCACCAACAAGGTCTTAATGGACATTTATAAAGAAAAACAACCACAACAACAAAAATAACAAAGAGAAAAAAACATGTATATACAGATTGACAGACAGAAGCAGCCAAACAGCTGGATTATACTTAGGTTGATTATAATCATGGAGTATTATCATTCATTTCTTAAGATCTTACACAAGCTGTTAAGGAATACAAACTGTTAAGTATCTTAGAATATGTTGGCAGTAAGTGAACATTCACACTCAATTCTTACGAATATCAAAAAAAAAAAAAAAAAGAAAAAGAAAAAAAAAAGGTGGTTAATTTTCGTTAGTCATGAACAGGTTACTAATCATTTGTGATCAATAATTTGTAAGGCAGTCATCTGGCAGAGGAAGTGGCAGAGTTAATATATGCATTAATATTCTTCAATTCTATATCGAGTTTTTAATTTGTTAAAAAAACAACAACTGATATTTGTGGAAAGCTGTCTTGAATTTTACATAAATGTAAGTAATATCCACGAACAAGTTGACCTTAAGCAACAGTGTAAGGCCTGATCAGCCCGTTGGGTTTATTGGTACGTCAGGCATATGCTTCTCTCTCTCTCTCTCTCTTCACAGCAGATGTGATGTAATAATAATAATAATAATAATAATGGATACTTATATAGCACACTATCCAGAAATCTGCTCTAGGTGCTTTACAAAAACGCTTTTGATAACATAAAACATTATATCTATGTTACATACACACACCAAAATGTGACCACACACACACACACGCACGCACGCACGCACGCACGCACGCACACACACACACACACACACACACACACACACACACACTGCATACATACATTTTAACATACATGTGTATGTAACAGCTACCCTAACACATACACACACATAGGCAGGCACATACTTACATAAACACACGCACACACAATACACATTCATATACATGCATGTAGTTGTGGGCCTGCCACAACTGAACTTATTGCCGAGGGAAAAGGTGAGTTTTGAGACGAGATTTAAAAGATGCGAGGGAATCAGAATGACGGTGGTGTGGCGTAAACGGATCATTCTGCACGCTTTGACACCTCCTTGAAACTGTGCAGTAGCCAACTTAGCAAGAAAACAATGTGATGAGAAACTCTAGGGAGAGCTTCTTATCACATTCTGCACGCTTTGACACCTCCTTAAAACTGTGCAGTAACCACCTTAGCAAGAAAACAATGTAATGAGAAACACTAGGGAGAGCTTCTTATCACATTTTGCACGGCTTGACACCTCCTTGAAACTGTGCAGTAGCCAGCTTAGCAAGAACACAATGTGATAAGAAACTCTAGGGAGAGCTTCTTATCACATTTTGCACGGCTTGACACCTCCTTAAAACTGTGCAGTAGCCACCTTAGAAAGAACACAATGTGATAAGAAACTCTAGGGAGAGCTTCTTATCACATTCTGTACGCTTTGACACCTCCTTAAAACCGTGCAGTAACCACCTTAGAAAGAAAACAATGTGATAAGAAACTCTAGGGAGAGCTTCTTATCACATTCTGCACGGCTTGACACCTCCTTGAAACTGTGCAGTAGCCAACTTAGCAAGAAAACAATGTGATGAGAAACTCTAGGGAGAGCTTCTTATCACATTTTGCACGGCTTGACACCTCCTTGAAACTGTGCAGTAGCCAACTTAGCAAGAAAACCAGAATCTACCGCTGTGCGGTGTACAAGGGAAGGGGAGAGGAGGCCACAGTTCCGTGTGGGTCAGTTTAACGACCGATTGGCGTGTCGCCCGTAATAAGTCACCAGTCATTACAAAGTAAGTTTTTCCATATCAAAACGCCAACATCCGTATGCGTATGTGTTTGGTCAGGTTGTTGATAAATCACGACAAAAAATTAATGTTCCGACTAGCACATTCAGCACAACGACGCGCACAAAAACAAAACAAAACAACAACAAAAAAAACCCGCTCACAAGCGCTGTGTGTGCTTGGCGAGTGGTGCATGTTTCCGTGAGGTGTCAGAACATGAGAACTGTTTTATGTACACCACAGCTGCTACAGAGGAAGATGGCAGAATGGTGAAGACGCTCATTTGCCGATTCAGTGTCCGTGAGGGTCTGGGTTCGATTCCCGCTGTCGCCCTATCTCCCCAGCGCTTTACAAACACGGAGCCATTTGCACAACAGGCTGCCTACCTGGATGGAGCCGACTGACAGCTGCCACTGGGCCACTCATCATTCGTCTCCGGTGTTTCAGTCACGCACGCACACACACACACACACACACACACACATACATACACACTCACACAGACATGTAAAATTGTACGTGTATGGATGTTTTATTTATTTGCCCCGCCTTGTAGGCAGCCATAATCCGTTTTCGGGGTGTGCATACTGGGTATGCTCTTGTTTCCATAACCCTCCGAACGCTGACATGGATTACTGGATCTGCTGCATGCGTATACCATCGAAAGGGGGTTCAGGCACTAGTGGAGTGATGGCCTAGAGGTAACGCGTCCGCGTCGGAAGCGAGAGAATCTGAGCGCGCTGGTTCGAATTACAGCTCAGCCGCTGATGTTTTCTCCCCCTCCACTAGACCATGAGAGGTGGTCTTGGCGCTAGTCATTCGGATGAGGCAATAAACCGAGGTGGCGTGTGAAGTATGCACTTAGCGCACGTAAAAGAACCCACGGCAACAAAAGGGTTGTTCCTGGCAAAATTCTGTAGAAAAATCCACTTCGATAGAAAAAACAAAATAAAACTACACGCAGGAAAAAATACAAAAAAAAAAAGAGTGGCGCTGTAGTGTAGCGACGCGCTCTCCCTGGGGAGAGCAGCCCGAATTTCACATAGAGAAATCTGTTGTGATAAAAAGAAATACAAATACAAATACCAGGAGCGACCGGGACCGAACCCGGGAAACTCGGGCCAGAATCCAGCAGGACTCGAACCATTTGACCACCGCACCCTATCTCCCACAAGTATGGGTGTGTAGAGGTAACAGTTTCTCAGCCGTCTTGTTTTACCCCCCCCCCCCCCACTCCCCGACCCTCCTCGACCCCACCTACCCCACCCCCACCCCTCTCCCCCCACCCCGTCTCTCTCTCTCTCTCCCTCTCTCTCTCTGACTTTCCAAAGGCTGCACAAGGTGCCCCGACTTGAAACTATACGGTAAGTGATTTTTTTCCCGTGCCCGTGTGTGCGTGGTCACACACACACACACACACACACACACATATATATATATATATATCTACAGATCTTTTTTAGGCCGTGGTGGTCAGTGCAGGTGAATAACACGGCTTATGGCGTTATCCACCCGGCCTGGCCAATCCCAGCGCAGGGTATTAGACAGAAACCGAAGGAGAAGTGTGGTCCAGTCATTGACCTGGGACCAGTTTTTGGCGGTGTTTATTTAGAAAGGCCTGCTGGGTTGGGATTTAACACATCAGAGCGCGCGTGCTCTGTGTGTGTGTGTGTGTGTGTGTGTACGTGCACGCGCGCGCGCGTGTATGTGTGTGTGTTCTTTATCTATTTCTTCACAATTTTGAAAACTGTAATAAATATTATTATTATTATAGTGTTGTATCGTGGAGACACTACTGTGGGCAAAGACTTGATGAAGGAAGCACATCCGTGCTTATTCCGTATCCTCGAAAATCAAGAATGTTGTCTTGTCTGGTTTTGTTCGGTCTTCGTCGTCTTCTTTCTTTCTAAGCGCGTTGGGTGACGCTGCTGGTCAGGCATCTGCTTAGCAGATGTAGTATAGCGTATATGCATTTGTCCAAACGCAGTGACGCCTCCTTGAGTAACTGAATTGAACTTTCTTTTTCTTCTTCTCCTCCTTTCCTCCTTTCTTTTTTTCTTCTTTCTTTTCTTCCTCCTCCTCCTTCTTCTTCCTCCTCCTTTTCCTCCTCCTCCTCCTTCTCCTCCTTCCTCTTCTTCGTCTTCTCCTCCTCCTTCTTCCCCTCTTCCTCTTTTCCTTCTACCCCTCCTCACTGCTCCTCCTCATCGTCTTCACCTTCTGCCTGTTTATCTTGTTCTTGGTCGTCCTCGTCCACAATTTCAACACAAAATTTACGTATGTGATGAGTGGGCTTTAACGTATAATTATATGAATTTTAAAAAAAAGAAGAAAAGAATAAAGCTCCCTTCCCCCACCCCCCTTCAACTCCACACACATACACACGCGCGCGCGCGCGTAACATTTTACGTGTATAACCGGTTTTTGTTTGTTTGTTTCGTTTATTTACCTCGCCATGAAGGCAGGCTATACTCGATGCTCCCGTTTCCTTAATCCACTGGCTACAGAAATGGATTATAGATGTTTAACGTGCGTGTTTTATCTTCTGCGTGCGTATGCACACGAGGGGAATCAGGCACTAACAGGTCCGCACATATGTTGACAGAGGAGATCGGAGAAATCTCAACCCTACATCCACCATAATTCCACACCACCAAACCTTGCTGCAGTGCACGCGCGCTCGCGTGTGTATGTGTGTAAATGTGTGCTTGCATATGAACCGTGTAGTGTCGCCTGTTTGGCGATCTGGAAAAGGTCAAATTGTCCGGTGCTGGGGTCTTGACGTTGTCCACTGGTGGAAGTCTGGGCTGACACACACGGAAAAAATCGTGCCTTTTGCCACACGTGCAACACGCCGCGAGAGTTCAAAGTTTGTGAACTCACTCATATCTTTGTCAGAGACCTGAGACCGGTTTCAAAGGAGGGGAGCTGTGTACAAGGACGTCTTATGGCGGAATGACTGTGGTGCAAAGGAATAAGGACCCGAAGACAGAATTCTCAGCATTTTGGATTAAAAAAAAACAACAAAAAAAAACAACCGCTGTGAGCTCTTTATATTTCAGCTCGTCATTTACAGTGTGAACAATTTATTTATTTTATTTTATTTATTTAATTAATTTTTTTGTGAACACCCTGTGGGAAAATCAAAGTGAATGAAGTGGAGTGTCTTGAACTTGAACTGGAATCGGACGTTTTAGGCCTGTGAAGGCCTGTTCGTCGTTCAACTGGATACAGTATACCAGCATGCGTGGCCTAATGATAGCATACTGGATCATAAATGCTTGGAGAGTTGGCCCAATGAGCGTCTAACCTAGTCTTGAAAGGTAACATGGTTGGGGCAGTCACAACACTATCTGGCAAATCGTTCCATTTATTAACGACTCGCTCTGTAAAGAAGGAACTGCGCACTTTCACTCTGCAATGCGATTTATTTAACATTAAACTGTTGCCTCTTCTGCCTCTACTTACTGCAGGTGATAGTTCGGGATTTGTGGTCTCGTAGATTCCGTGTATGTATTTATAGCAATCGATCATATCTCCCCGCTGCCTCCTGTGTTCTAGACTAGGTAGCTTGAGCAAAGCGAGTCTTTCATGATAAGGCTTATTCTTCAGATGACCAGTCCGTTTCGTTGCCCGTCGCTGGATGTGTTCCACCTCTCTGCACAATGTTTTTGACTGCGGGTTCCAGACCGAATGCCCATACTCCAAAATGGGTCTAACCAGGGATTTAAACAATTGTATAAACAGATCTTCAGATAGGTAATCGAAGGAACGCCTGATTATACCAACCATCTTGTTAGCCTTTGCAGTAACTGTTGCCACATGCGTCCGAACAAGGAAATGTTTGTATTCCTAAAACATAGTGGAACTTAGATGTTGTGTACCCCGAATCTCTCCCCACTACCCGTATTACCACACACTGTAGATGTTGTGTACCCCCCACCTCTCCCCAGTACCCGTATTACCACACACTGTAGATGTTGTGTACCCCCCACCTCTCCCCACTACCTGTATTACCACACACTGTAGATGTTGTGTACCCCCCACCTCTCCTCACTACCCGTATTACCACACACTGTAGATGTTGTGTACCCCCCACCTCTCCCCACTACCCGTATTACCACACACTGTAGATGTTGTGTACCCCCCCACCTCTCCCCACTACCCGTATTACCACACACTGTAGATGTTGTGTACCCCCCACCTCTCCCCACTACCCGTATTACCACACACTGTAGATGTTGTGTACCCCCCCCCACCTCTCCCCACTTCCGGAATGATTTCCGTCAATGAAGAGGACCTGTTGATAAGCAACTGTACTGATGTGCATTTTCAATTTGCACAGAAGTTTTGTCCGCAGACTTAAGGTAAGATGTTTCTTCTCTCTCTCTCTCTCTCTCTCTCTCTCTCTCTCTCTCTCTCTCTCTCCCCATTCCCCTCCTCCCCATTCCCCAACCTCTTACCCGTTAATAATTTGTTCCAGCAAAAGTTTTACGTTGAACTTTTTATAGCCTTTGTCTCTGTCTCTCGCATGTTTGTTATACGTAAAGACGGGACAACAAACATGCCAGAGACAGAGATGCCGTCTTATATATATATATATATATATATATATATATATATATATATATCTTCTTTATCCATTAATGTTCAGCGGTCATAACTTTGACCATTACTAACATTTTTGTAAGTGCAAGTGTGTGCTCTTAGTTGGAATTTCGTACTCATAGTCCTTATCCGTATGCCATTAATCATTAGTTGGAAAAAAAAGTGAAGGACCTGGGGGGAGGGGGGGGGGGTCAGGGCGGGGTCTACTGTGCCTGGAGGGCCCTAAATGCCCTCAAGGAGAAGGCGTTGCAGGAGGGGGCCTTGACATCAGGTGGGAGGGAGTTCCAGTCGACAACAGTCCTCGGAAAAAAAGAATACTTCCTGTAGTCAGTACGGCATCGGATTCTTTGTAGCTGTTGGTTGTGGTTGCTGCGACGACCACTTCGAGGCTGCCGCTTGAGGTCGGCGCAGAAGACGCAAGCTTGATCGTTGAGGATCTTGTGGAGCATTGCGAGTCTGGCGCAGCGACGTCGTCGTTGGAGCACGGGCCATTCGAGAAGCGTCAGCATGTCTGTAACACTGGAAGTGTTGCGGTAGCGGTTGGTGACGAATCTGGCTGCCCTTCGCTGGACCTTCTCAAGGGTTGTGATGAGCTTGTCGGAGTTTGGGTCCCATACAGTGCAGGCATACTCCACAATTGGACGAACCATTGCTTTGTAGGCCTGCTCTTTGGTACAGGCTGGAGCACACCTTCAAGTTCCTTCTCAAGAAGCCCAGTGTCTTGTTGGCCTTAGCGTAGATGTTCTCGATGTGCTGAGTGAAGTCCAGCTTAGTCTCCAGCATGACCCCGAGGTACTTTGTGGAGGTGACTCTCTACAGTGTCTGCCCGTGGATGGTGTAGTTGGAGAGAAGAGGAGAGTGGCTTCTGGTGAAGGGCAGCACACTGCACTTGTCTGGGTGGAAGACCATGTCCCATTCTCTCTCCCATTGTTCCAGGCGTTGGAGGTCCTCCTGAAGCTTGGCTGGGTCTTCTGCACAGGTGACGAGCCTGTAGACTGCTGTATCATCAGCAAAAAGTCTTGGAGAGGAAATCTTGGAGGGAACGTCATTTATATAACACAGGAAGAGGCATGGTCCCAGAACAGAGCCCTGGGGAACGCCGGTCTTCACGTCGACATAGCTGGATCGGGTACCATCAACCACAACGGAGCGTGCGGCCGCTGAGGAAATTTGCGATGAAGCGGTAGGTGTTCCCACGAATGCCGTAGTGGTTGAGTTTGTGGCAGAGCAGGTTATGGCTGACACTGTTGAATGCCTTGGCAAAGTCCAACACCACTACCTCTGGTATAGTACCACGTTCCATGGCTGCGGAGACTTCTTCGATGAACTCGAGTAGCTGGGTCTCACATGAACGGTGTTTACGGAAGCTGTGCTGTTGGCTTGACAAGATGTTCTTGGATTCAAGGTGGTTCATGATGGCACACACTAAGATGTGTTCCAGAAGTTTAGAGCATATACACACACACACACACACACACACACACACACACACACACACACACACACACACACACAGAGAGAGAGAGAGAGAGAGAGAGAGAGAGAGAGAGAGAGAGAGAGAGAGAGAGAGAATCAATATCGACATTTATTTCCCTGTGTTCATTCATTTTTTCCTGTCAGTTTCGTTCCGAAGAGGGGAAAAGTTGTTAATTGGTTTTAATAATATTGTAATATATATTCTACACCCCTCCCGTCAAGAAATGTAAAGGAGGCCAGTCAGAGGGTGGAGGGCAAGAAATGTAGAGTATGTATTGCAATGTTAGTAACCAATTTTCAACTTTTTCCGCCCGAAGGAAGAAATGTGGATATTTCCATTATTATTATTATTAAAGGCATTGAAGTTGAGCAAGTTGACACGTACAAATGTAATATTTTGGAACAGTTCTAGACAATAATTTGAATTTTCAGTCTCAAATTGACTGTCAGCAAGAAATATCAAACCAGGCTGTGTTCACAGAAGGCTGCGATCATTTCATGTATATGCTGTTTTACCCTTGCTTCCAGGAATCTGTTCTGACTTTAACGTTTGCGTGCTGGTACGGAGGGATGTATGTTGAGCGCAGGAATGTTCTTGAAAAAAAAAAGGGTGAATATGGGAGGACTAATTGTGGGTGAAAGGCAGGGAAGTGTGAGTGCATTATACAGAAGCCGTGATATATGTAAAAGATGATTGCGTATGATGAAACTCGTGACCTACTTTAGTGTCCTGAATTCAGAGACCTCATTCGTGCAGTCTCCAAACCATGGAGAACATACAAAAAGGGGGCAATTTTCTTATTTTTTCCCCTCAAGACGGAATGGGCAGTGTTCACAACAAGGCGTGGACGTTCACTCCGTCAGTCACACTGAGGAGTGGAGGGGAACAGATACAGACATAACCAAAAAGCATCGCGGCTTCTTCCGCTGCTGCTTCGTTCGTGGGCTGTGACTTCCGCGTTCAATCGTATACATGAGTGGGTTTTTACGTGCATGACCGTTTAACCTCCGCCATGTAGGCAGTCATACTCCGTTTTCGGGGAGGAGGTGCATGTCGGGTATGTTATTGCTTCCATAACAATCCGATGGCTGACATGGATTGTGGGATCTTTAACGTGCGTGTTTGATTTTCTGTGTGCGAAGGGGGTTTAGGCACTAGCATGTCTGCACGTTAAAAAAAAAAAAAAATGTTGACCGAAGAGATGGGAAAAATCCTATCTCTTAATTAACCTACCAAGTGCGCCGAACTCATGGAACTTGGGCGATAATTCAGCGCTCTAACCATCTGGCCACCGCATCTGTCATTTAGGGTACTGGACGTTACCCAGTATTAAATTCTCCCTTCTGTAAGACGCTACCGTACACTAAGCTGTCGGTGATAGAGCATCGTCCACACAATTCGGTTGAATTTATCAAAACGCTGTTCAAATCAATACCGATATGGTCGGCAGTGATGGCTTTAAGTGTGTGTGACAGCTGGGATGGGGGAGGGAGGGGGCGAGAGATGTATATTGGGGAAAAAATGAGTGAAGACGAATAGAGAGAGAGAGAGAGCTATTAGATATGTAAAACGTTATTAGATAAAGCAATGAATTTTCACGTGATCTTTTCGGCTGCTTATGCTTATTATAAATATTGTCAAAGTTTTTTGTGATCTCTTTGAATGCTGAACCACGTGCACGTCTTCCCGTTACTGATTTTTGTGCTTGTACTTGTCATTGTTATTGTTTTTGTTAACTGGTTAATTGCCTGGTCATTTATTTGGTTTATTGATTTGTCAGCAGCTTTGTTATATGGTTAAACTATTCATTTATTATACATTGTCTTAACTTTTAATTGTCCATAATATGTTGCAAGTTAAATTTGTTAAAGTGGTTTTAGGCGATCTCTTTGACTGCTTCAGCATGTGCATGTTTGTGTATTTCTTATGTGTGTATTATGATACACATTACCCTTGGTAATTTTACTTGAGATGTAATGCAGTTGAATTGACTATAGTCCCTACCGTCCACTACTATTGGCTATTAGTATTAATGAAATGCCTCGGCAATTGTCATTTATTCAAGTGGGGTGTCTCAGTAGATGAAAAGCATGTTTCTTTACGGTTTGTGTGTGTGTGTGTGTGTGTGTGTGGGGGGGGGGGGGGGGGGCGGTTCTTTGAGTTTCTTCCCCACTCCTTTCATCAGACGGCTGGCTGCTGTATCACGGGTATTCACGTACATAGATGGATTTTCAATACATCGATCTGATTTGATTGCCCCCCCCATCCCCTTCCCCTCACTCTGTTCGTGTTCAGATCATGGATCTTTTTGCCTCCCCCCCCCCCCCCAGTCAGGGGAAGTAACAACGTATGTGTCATGGATCGGAACATCAGGGTGACGAAGTTCCCGTTGTATTTGAAAAGAGAGAGAAAAAAAAAGAAAGGGAAAGAAAGGTGAATGTCGGAATGAGGGGCGGGCACTCTCCCTGAATTATGTCGTTGTTGCTTTCCCCTTTTTCATCGAAGGAGTGGTAGAGCAGACAATAGTTGGCCATGAGGCTTTTACACGCCCCTTGTAATAGTGTATTTGGTTAGTTCTTACAAGCATGCAGTTCTTGTATTATTGGTAATCAAAGATTGACAGCCGCACAAATTTGAGTGCCATCTTTAACAAATCTTAATACCTGTTTATATGTTCTTTTTGTTTTATTTTATACAATAAAAAACAACAACAACAAAAAACCAACAACAAAACAAAACAAAAAAAACCCCACATCATTTCACTATTTTCAGTTTACAAAACGTGTTTATTTTTGATATACTGAATTGTTTTATGAAATTTTTGCTGCGCAGAGTTGAAGCAGACATGGAGAGCCCACAGAAGAGAGACACCACAATGGTTTGGACCCCTACAGCTGTGACCCAGGACACAAGGGCAGCAGCCACACACCTGTTATGTGCACCGAGACGGACCTCCCCACGATTCCCAAGATGGTGTTGCACACATTTCTGCCAGTCATCACAGTTCCGCTTGACCAGTTGTTGCTGAGGGACATATGGCGTACACGTTTGTCCATGGAAGTTGGTTCACCGTACAAACAGCAATGCGTTCGCCAGTGATAATGCCACTGTGTCTGCAGGACGCATCCTGTCAGTTGTAGGTTTTCATTCATGAGTTCTGGCACTCTGACAGTGCCAGCGTTACTTGAAGGGGCGGTAACTGAAATATGGATTGAGAGTCTTCAATCAATAATTTGAACAGTGCCAGCATTACTTGAAAGGGAGATGCATTGAAGTATAGAGTGCTGGATTTTTGTTGTGTTTTCGAAACAGTCCTGGTCGTGTTGTAATTTTGACAATGCCCACCATTTCTTTTTTATTATTATTATTTTTTATTATTAAATCTAAGGGTCTGAACTGATCTTTGATGTACTGGTTTCATCGTATCGGATCATTTCAGACCCGAGGGAAATAGTTTTTGTTTTTTTCCCCATAGCAGCGCATGGTATATTTTGTATCACTGGATACATCTTTGCTTTAAGCATGTGTAGTGTATATGGATCACTTCATGTGCTTTGACGCCACCTTGGAAATGGAACAAGCTACACTACTTTGCCAAACATTGCCGGTGAGCTTTTGCCCTATGACCATGTGCTTCGTCCAAAATCTCTCGGCAAGGAAAGCAACCAGTCTAAACCTGGCAACCCCGTTGGTCCACTTTTTGAATGCACCAGCGCGTCAAAAAAAAAAAAAAAAAGCCTTGATGCCGAACTTGTTTTATTTTCACATGGACGACTTTTTGGTTATATTGCTTGTATTTTTAGCGAAGCACCATAACTGGTTACTTTTTTCCCTCTAAAAAATAGAATGTGGCATTCTGACCAAGAAAGCAGTCACGATCAGGCCAGTACACAGTAACGTGCCCCGATGCCAATTACGTAAGTAAAGACATTGCTAGTGTCTGGATCTGCCCAGTAAAAAAAATACTCCAGACCTTAATGGCAGTTGGCAAACGCTCGACAAAAACAGATATAATTGATTCACTTATGTGATACAGTTCACATGTTTATCACCATATTATTCTTCAGAAAAGTGAAGGGTGGGTTGGTTAGCTGGCACTTTTGGGTCATGCTGCAGATTTCAGAAAGCGACAGCTAATTTTGAATCGACAAAACTGAACCGCTTTTTTACGCTCATCTCGGATCTATTTCCTGGTATTTACAACACGGTGAGTGGACCAACGGTTTTGGCATCAGCATAGGGAATACAGACCTAGTTACAACATGGTGGAATACAGACCTAGTCACGGCATTTCAAACTATGGAGTACAGCCCAAATCACAGCATGGAAACTGGACATGAACACGGGAATACAGGCCTATACTGCATGAAAACTGGCTATCAACATGGGGGAATACATTCTTAGTCACAGCATAAAAACTGGTCATCAACGTTGGGGAAATAGTCTCTACGTAAAAAAAAAAAAACCCAACTGACTGGAGCGAAACACCTGCAAACTCCTGTGGCAGCTTACCTCAGTATTCCATGGTCACCAACAAAGGTGATCAAATGTGTATACATGTCTAATGTCTGTGTTTGCACAATTGCACGCGCTAGCTAATAACTACACTTCGACGGTTCATGTACTCTTTTATTTTTTTTTAAAACTGAGCTAGGCTTTCTGTTAGCTGGCTTTTCCCGATGCATAGTTGAATAAAAACTTGTAAGCTAACTTGATGGAGCCTGAATGATCTTAAACCAAAAACGTATTTCAAAAGAATATTATGAACGCTCATGTTTTAGTTGACTGACGGCATCAACTGATGGTGTTATAAATAAGCTCGCACTATATTTACATACGGCATTTAAGTCAAGAGAAGCAGTATTGTGTGTTGTCCTAATTTCTGTGGTAAAGGTTTCAAGCAGTTATAAATATTGTCACCGACAGCTGCAAAGACTTTTGTTATCATCCCTGTTGACATGGGGCTATGGCCTTAAAAGAACAAATCTGATTCATTATCTCCCTTCCTCCCTCCTCTGTCTTCCGTTCTTTCTATGCGGCACTACATGTATGCCCGAGGAGTGACAGGGCGTGTCTGAAAATCAGTCCATGCGCTTCACTTCGTAAATCTTGCATTGCAGGTGTGTTCGGTTAGGTTTCGCTCCAAGGGCACATGTGATCAACACGATTTTGTGACACGCACACACGCTTTTCTCAAGACTACACCACAAACATTGAACCGAGATGCGCCGCCACTGAAGCACTTGGCACCTTATCTCTTGGAATCCATGGGTTCTTATCTCTTGGGTTCCCTGGGGTACTTGTCTGAGGTTCACTGACGTACTTGTTTCTGGGGCACACGAGTGTACTTGTCATCGGGTGATACGTGTTGCTGGAGCAGAAGCCATCAGTTGTCCTGAACAACCAACCGCCTGCAGGATTGCGCCTCAAGACTGCTGATCTGAAACAGGCACAACAAAGAAATGTCTGTAAAGAAAAAAAGAAAAGAAAAAAAAGATTAAAGTATAGATATACAACTGAATATAATTATAGCCATGAAAAACTTAATGACTTTATTAGCAAATTGTTTTCATATTAATCCCTGTTTTTTTATGATACAAATTAAATGTATATTACTTGTATGTCTATGCAATTGTGATAATATAGCAATATTTTGCATCTTGCAACTCAAGAGCATGGCCATATGATTTTATATTGTGAGGTTGACAACCAAGGATCCATCTGGTTTCCTGGATCACATCCAGCGATCATAATCACATACATCTAATTTTGATTTATCCACCTTTGTCGGCATCCTTTTTGTGGCTTTTTTCTTCGTTTATCTAAATTCAAATGTAAATATTACCTAATCGGCCATCCTATTCTTTTCCCCTCTATATCGCCACCCTGTTTTTCCTTCTTTCTGACATATCATATTCTGTTTTTTTATCATGTTTATTTAGCTTACTATGACTATCAATGTATGTCTGTATGTGTGTGATGTGAAAATTGAATAAAAATGTTTGAAAAAAATCGTTCATGACGTAAGATATGCTTCGGCAAACCAGTTTTCAAACATGCCAGATAAATATATATATATATATATATAAAAAAAAAAGTTTTTAAGCATTAAAAAACATCTTCAATGGTGCTCAACGCGTATCACCAAAGCTACATGACAAACAAATCGTAAGTCACAGTAAGAGTATGCCATAAGACTAAGATTTAGCGATAAAAAAAGAAAAGAAAAGTTTTTCGCGAATATTTTTTTTAATCAGTCGACACATTCATTTTTTTTAACCACTGTCTTGACAAACTGATGTGCCCGATAATGCTCCCATCTCTTCCATCCTGTTCATTTACCGGGAATATCTCTCATCACCACCACCTCTCCACACGAGGTTGCATCCCATTCCGCTGTATTGTATATGGTGCGGTGTATATTACCGTACGTCATCTTTTTTTTTAACGTGAAATTCGGGCTGCTCTCACCGGGGAGAGCGCGTCGCCACGGACGGTACAGCGCCACTCACTTCCCACTTTTGTCTCCAAGTATATTTCTTTCACAACCAATGTGTATCTTTCTACAGAACTTTGCGAGGGGCAACCCTTTTTGTTGCTACTGTTTCTTCTACGTAGCACGAGACTTTGATATGGCTGAGGATTTCCGTAACTGGAACATGATCTCTTTCCATACGATTACACTTTGCATGTTCAAGAGAGAGAGAGAGAGAGAGAATAAGGGGAAAAAATCTCTGGAGATTTGAGTGAGTTGGGGTGGGGAGTGGGAGAAGATGGTTGTTTCTTTGTCATTTACCAAGACCTTGACATTCATCGGTTTGACTATATGGATCGTCACCATCACCATTAACGTTTTAGTCGGAAAGACCGGAATCTTTATCCCAATACAGATTTTGTCATTTCCAGACCAAGCATTTCAATTCTTACCCCCAAAACACACACACACAAACATGGATATGACCGCACAAAAATACCTTCACTCGATTTGTAAGCAATCAGAAATACATGTGTAGAAAAAAACACACCCAAAAACAAAACACACACACACATACACAAAACAACAACCAAAAAACACCACCACTAAACTCCTGATCTGTATCATTTGCATAAATTTGATGACGACAGCAACATTACCACGTGAACTAAAATATACATGCTGAAGTGCGAAATTCTCTCACTGAAAAAAAAGAATGTATTCTTTGGTCGTTTTACAATTTGAAGCAAAACAGACCGTTGTGTTTGATGACTAAACTCTTTCCACAGTACAAGTCAGAACAAGAGAGGCAAGGCCTTCAAGACTCACTCGTGATACACTTAAAAAAAAAAAATCTAATCGTTAAAATGTGTTCTGTATTTGTTATTATAAAGCTTCGCGTTTAAAAAGAAAAAGAAAAAAAAAAGTCCTAACCAGATTCGAATTAAGTCCCCTAGCATTAATTACAGAGTACTTTCCCTTTTCTACTATCTGCACCAAAACGTTTGCAAAATAAAAACTTCCATGCTTAGCAAAAGACGTTCCTGTTTGAACAAAAAGTGATAATAATGACTGCTCTTGTTGTTGGGTCTAATCAGATCAAAGTGCCAAATTTAGAGAATACAAAAAATATAAATATAACAGTAAATGCAGTTTGCATATAATTAAGCATTTTTTAAAATTTTTCTGTGCCCATCCCAGAGGTGCAATATTGTTTTAAACAAGATGACTGGAAAGAACTGAATTTTTCATATTTTTATGCCTAATTTGGTGTCAACTGAAAGTATCTGCAGAGAAAATGGCAATGTTAAAGTTTACCACGGACACACACACACACACACACACAACCGAACACCGGGTTAAAACATACTCACTTTGTTTACACAAGTGAGTCAAAAAGCGAAAAGAGGGTGCAAGTGGGGTTGAAGAGAAAACAGAACTCTCCCCAAACTCCTTTGTCCACAAGACACCAACGCTTACCTGTCCACTTGGTTATGACCAAACTTCACCCAGTACCAGCACAAGTCCTCCGTTATCAGTAATGGACTCTTTTCACCTTCACAGACAACTAATCAGCTTTTAAGCCTGGCAGTTGGGGAGGGATGGGGGAGGGGGGTACTGTGGGAGACGAGGGTTAAAAGGTCTGAAAGGGGAGGATAGAGTGCGGCGTAGGAGCAGATTTGGTGAGCGGGGGGAGGTTGTCACTCATCCATGTGGACTTACACGTGCTAGAGGGAGCAAGGAGGGACAGTGTTTTTTTTCTCTCTTCTCTCAAGTGAATGCATTGGCGAATATTGTCTTTTTCATGCTTTGCCCTCCAGTGGAGAAAAAGAAAGACCCGGAGTAAGATACAGAAAGACAGAAGAAAAACCAACAAAGTAATCATCGGTCTCGTAACCACGGGTGGGGTTGTGGAGGCACCACTGATGACCGATCATCTTCAGCCATCCGTCTGGGTTGTGGGCTGCTCTCTGCGGGTGGGGTTGTGGAGGCACCACTGATGACAAATCATCTTCAGCCATCCGTCTGGGTTGCGGGCTGCTCTCTGCGATTCAGCAAAGAGCAGCCCACGATGTTGATCCATTATACTCGCACATATAAACAGATCCGACACACGCGCACACACTCACCTTTCAACGAACGAGGCTAAACCAGTATGTCCGACATCCCCAAACCACCAAAAACCACCACTAATGAGCGATGGCTGTGGACACAATTTCGGTAACGACCACCGACACAGACCAACTCACCTGACAGACTTCTCTCAGAAGGTTCGCCATGAGCAACACAACGAGCAGAACTTACGTCACTTCCTCTGGCATCGGACCTCTGGATGGAGGATTCGAGGGTGGCGGGGATGCTTTCACTTTCAGCTTGGTCATCTGTTCTGACAATGTGCAGCCTGTGGGTGGCTGGTGGCTCCCTTGTCAGCTGATCGCGCCGTTGGCAGAGGGTGAAAATGATGAGATCCTGGAGTGAACAGTCTGAATTAGGTTAAAGGGACTATCAACACTCCTACATGCACCAAACAGTTTTTCTCATCCAGTACAACTACTACTACTAAAAATGACACCACCAATATATATATATATATATATATATATGTGTGTGTGTGTGTGTGTGTGTGTGTGTGTGTGTGTGTGTGTACGCGCGCACTTCAGGAGGCATATCAATGATTGTGTGTAAACATCCTGGAAAAAAAAACCCAAAAAACTTTTGAGTATTCCCGATATTTAAAAGTACTTTTATTCAAATATGATTTATTCTGGGAAAGGGAAAATGAAGAAAAAGGGGGAGGGAGGTGGGTGGTGTGATTTCTCACAATTTAACAGAAAAGAGCGAGGCAATGTCATCTTAATTTCTATGCTGTTAACATCTTTTTAAAAGTATGTTAACACCTGCGTAGTCTTATCGGCGTTTTAAGTGGCTCGATGTATGTGTCTCAAAAGTTCTCTTGTGGGCATTAATTAGGTGACATTGTGTTGTGTTGTAAATAATAGTAGTAACTACTACTATTGGATATTTTATATGGTGCCCAGGAATTGTACACACGAATCTGATGGTGTTTGATTTGCAGTACAAATATAACGAAACAGCAATACAAACAGCACACAAACACACACGCGCGCGCGCGCGCCCACGGACAGATTGTCTTGAACTATTGATCAGCACCGTTTCCTAGCAAAGCAGCCTTGGTTTCTGGAATAACGTCCTGGTTTCATTTTATTCATTTCAATTTGTCCCAAACAGCAATGCCCGTGGTGGTGTGCCCTCATCTTTGCACGTATCGCCTTGTGACACAAATAACAGGTGTGTGCTGTGCCTCGCTCTTTTCTGTTAAAATGTGAGAAATCACCCCACGCCCCTCACTCCCCCTTTTTCTTCATTTTCCCTTTCCCAGAATAAATCATTGTATTTGAATAAAAGTACTGCTAAATATCGGGAATACTCGAAACAGTTTTTTTTTCTTTTTTTTTTCCCCGAATGTTTGCATTTTGGTGAATTGCAGCTCTGTCAAATACCGAAAATCCCCCAGCACTATCCCTAGCCCCTAAAAAGAAAAAGAAAAATGTTTTACAGGTATTCACCAAAACGATTCTATCATTCAACGAAAAGAGCCTGCATTATGGAGAAAGGGTGGCAAGGGATGGGGGAAAGAAAGGATACCTTAGAAATGATCCTTCAACGTGTGGTGCACGGAATGTGATACGTTGATGCTGATGAACTCGATTCACGTACGGTGCATAAAAAAAAGGGACAATATCCACAATATTTCCCCTCAAGACGGAATTGGTAGTGTTCACAAGGCGTGGACGTTTACCCACCCAGTAACAGAGGAGTGGGCGGTAAAAAAAAAGAAGTGGATATAGTAAATATAGATCATATGAATTTTAAAAAGAAAAAGAAAAGCCAATTCTAGCTTGTGTGTTAGCCCTGGTTCTGACTTCATTTCCTAAAAAGTCTTTTAAAAAAAAGACTATAAACAGAGGTTCTGTGTGCGAAGTGAATGGACGCATAGCGTCTTGCACACACGTTAAATACCACCACCACCTTTCCGTGGAGAAGGCCATGACACGATTCACATTGCGTGTGTCTTTCTCGAAGACGGAATGTGGCTACCGTAATGGCTGGGTTTAAATACCGTCGGATACGCCAAAAGAAACAAAAATCACACCAAGAAAATTGCGCCCCCGCCCCCTCTCCCATATTCTCCACACTCCATAAGAGCAGCAATTCTTCAGACATTCAGTTACCTGCCTATCAACTGAACTCACGTACTCCTAAACAGCGAAATAAACGGTTTCCCCTAAACTTCATTTAAATCACTGTCCTATTCGCAACTCCAGCACTGTCACAAAACAACGACCCAATAGCAGACCACGAACTGTATCCCGTGACTTATAACTAAATACTACTGACACCATAAAAATTATTCCCTACTAACACTACAATATACAATGACAACCGAATACTAACTCATTCAATGACTGATAAATACCAACTGAACTATATTCCATGACAAATATCCACACTATATTCCGTTACTGATTAACTTAATCTGTGACTAAATAATACCCAAAACATATTCCATGGCAAATTATACCGGCGACACAATATTCCATGACTTATACTAACACTATTATTCAATAAATATTTACAAACACTAACCTCATATTATCCTGCAAACCCAAGATTTCCTTCTCACACACACGGTGTTCGGGGAATGACAAAAAAAACAAACAAAACAAAAACAAAAAAACATGGCGCCTCCGTTTTGCACAGCAAGCTTTGCACATGTGCGGGAAAGCAAACTGGCCAATGGGCTAACAGGAATAAATTATAATCCCCGCTTCCACTCCTACAGCTGTGTCACTCATGTCCTGTGCTTCGGTCACTCTGGCTGGGTGGCCAGCCGACGCACGCGGAGTTGTCAGTTGCAAACTCACTGTGGACTCGGCTCGCACGGACTTCACATGCTTCATGCACTTGAAAGGTCTTGTCAAGATGAAGTGAACATGACAGCAGAGAGAGAGAGGGCACAGCGCAACTACCAGATGTTGGAAGCGGAAAAAACAACAACAAAAGAACACCTTCATAATCAAGAACACGCGTGAGCGTGCGCGCGTTCGCCACACACACACACAGAGGTGCGTGTGCACACACATTAACCAACATACACACCAACTCCCTCACACCCCCTCCACACACCACACCCCACCCCGCACACACACTACGCGCGCGCGTAGAGGGTTGCAGTCGGGAAGACTTGAACAGTTGACCCACCTGCCTGTCTGTATTTATGTTTGTTTGCCTGTCGAGAATCGACAAACAGATGTGATCAAGTGCATCAAAGCCTGAATAAATCAATGTTCACGCTTAGATATTTCAGCTTTAGAAGTTTAGCTGCAAGGTTCTGAACTTTCTGCAAACGACTGATCTGATCAACTGGAAGACCCACGAGTGCCGGACAAAAAACAAACAAAAAACAAAACAAAACAAAAAAACAACAATCCCCCCCCCCCCCCCCAAAAAAAAAAAAACCCAACCAAAAACAAAAAAACTCGCAAAAGCCAAAGAAGCTGCACAATAGCATTATGTTGTGCAATGCCTTGATTGTGGAAGCCAACACAAAGAACCAACGAACAGTTTACAAAACAAAACAAAACAAAAAACAAACAAACAAAAACGACAACAATGTCATAAATTCAATGAAGGAATGGAAAGAAGAACTGATAAAATAAATCAGCGCTTGAATTCTAAGCTTACGTCAAAATGACTTGTTATCTCTTGCTGATGACGTTAAAGAAAGAAGGAAAAGGCACGACAAAATGACGTCAAAGATCTCTGCCAGATGAATGGAGCTCCTCCACCTCCCAACCCCTTCCCCCACTCCTTTTAATTTTTATTTTATTTTAAGATACTTCTTCCAAATAAGCCTCGCTTTTTTAAATTGTTTTTTTTTTAACAAGTCAAGCAAACGTTATCAACAGTTATTGAAACGAATTATCACGGCGTCTGCACACAAGTCTTTACATTTTGGCTGTCATGACAATGAATGCGTGTGGTCGAGATTCTGAACGAGATTCATACGCCTTCCCCCGCCGCTGATCACAAGCCGAAACCAAACTTCCGGTGGTTAGACTCCTTCAGTGTGGGTGTTTACGTGAGAGAGCCACGATTTCCCTTCTTCACCATGAGTTTCGTCATGCGAGACACCGTCCTGCGGTTCGAGAAGCCACCGCCAAGCGAAGAGAAGCTGGAGCATCGTCCAGAGCAAATGTTTCAAAAATCTAATACGGTAAAATGAAGACATTCACCAAATCAAACCTTTTTCACTAGGGTTGTCAGCTTCTGGAATAATCTGCCTAGTAACATTGGCACTGCAGGAACATCTAACAGTTTTAAGAATTTATTAGATAAACACTGAAAAGATTAAATCTTAAAAAAAGGAATAAATAAAAAGGTCCTAACTGATCAGGCAAAAGGCTGATAAAGCCTAAAAGCCGTGACACTTGATATGATATGGTATGAAAAAATTCAGAACAGAAATAGAACCGATCGCTAAATAGATAGATCCAGACCCTACCAGGGAAATGAGACCAGTATTGGCCCAAATAAGCTCAACAAAAATCTGACAGTGGGTACTTGAGCAATGCCGTTCGTCATTAATTTCACTTTTTGCGAGTAAATGCTTTTATTTTTAAAAGTAATTCCTTTGTGTATCAGATTTCCACCAATTTTGGTTTCTTCCTACTTTTAATGATGATATTAGAATGTATTTTGTTTGTAAATTATATATTACGACAGTGAAAGTCAGCATTTGGAGTCCTGTTTACCGTGACACTACTAACACACCATCATATAGACCAGGGATTTGAACCCCTAGATCACGAGTCTTGTTGAAATTGTAGTCCTGTTAACAGTCCCCTCTAACTGCACGTCGCACCTCTCTGTCTGGCTCTCTGTCTCTCTCTTCCATTTCAAAGAGCATCTTAGAGACAGTAGTACTAGTAGGCCTATTTTCTCTCTACAGATACTTCTTAGCATCATAATCATCATCATCATCATCATCGTTGTCACACACATGCCGTGCACACGCACTCATACACGCACGCAGTCATACACGCACGCAAGCAAATGTTTATTGTTTTGTGATTCCAGACAGTCGCTATGTTGTTTACTTAGCATTGGCATTTCTGTTAACATTTGTTCAAATGCACAATATACATATCTGTGCATAAAGGCATATTTTTTTTACGCACGCATGTGCACACACAGTGACACACATACACGCGCGCGCACAAACACACACACACCATCATTTGCAAGCTGCCAATTGTACATGCCAC
Source organism: Babylonia areolata (assembly GCF_041734735.1). Lineage (NCBI taxonomy): Eukaryota > Metazoa > Mollusca > Gastropoda > Neogastropoda > Buccinidae > Babylonia > Babylonia areolata. Next base: position 43,603,669 of record NC_134880.1, read on the forward strand.
GTGACTTAACCCCCCCCCCCCCATAAAACAACTCAACGTGACAGAAAGTGGAATGCTTTTGGGTTTGTTTTCATCTCCAGGAATATCAAGACTTGCTGCTTTATCTGCGAAAGCTAAATGAGTAAGTGCGTCTCTGTGTATCTGTTAGTCCCCCCCCACCCCCACCCCCACACCCCTTCCCCACCTCTCTCACTCTCTCACTTTCCTTGTGTGTGTGTGTGTGTGTGTGTGTGTTTAAGGTACAGGTTCCTGATATCTCAAACACGCACACACGCACCGACCCCATCCCCCACACTGGCGTGAAATCTAACGTGCACGTGCAGCAACTCTCCCTTCAACCCCTCCACCCCCCTCATCCCCTTCTTATCATTCTCCTCATAGCCTCACACACAGACACATACAAACATGGCAGTCACCCACCTAACCATAATAATAATGATCCGTTCTGTGCCAACGGTACTCATACAATCCAAAATTGCGTGGAGCCCTAGCTGCAGCAGTGCAATGAGAACTATGACAGCACGTTCGGATGAAAAGAACACAACGTCAACAGCAACAAACCAGACGGAGGCGCTGAGTCAAAGGACATGGAAAATGATACAGACGCACATTATGCTCAACACATTTACACACACACACACACACACACACACACTTTCTCATTTTTCTCCATACCTTTTGGTATTTATCAATCCATCTATGTATCTGTGCCTATCTATCCATCCATCTATCTATGTGCGTGCATGCATATCTATATGTGCGTGCGTGCATATATACATACATACATGTATAGATATATTGATATGTGTGTGTGTGTGTGTGTGTGTGTGTGTGTGTGTGTGTGTGTGTGTTTACACCATGCTCGTGACTGTTTATTATTGTGTAGTGTAGGCTTATCTGTTATCCTCGGAAACTAAGAATTTGTCGTGTCTTGTCTTGTCGTGTCTTGTCTCTCTCTCTCTCCCTCCCTCTCTCTCCCCCATTTCTTTGTTCTCTCTCCTACCCCCTATCCCCCTCCCTCTCTTCCTCTCCCCCCACCCTCTCTCTTCCTCTGCCCCCTTTCTCTCCCTCTTCCCCCCATCTCTCTCTTTCCTCTCCTTCATTTCTTCCCCCCTCCCCCTCTCTTCTTCTCCCCCCTATCTCTCTCCCCCCCCCCGTCTCTCTACCCCCCACCCCCCGTGTCTACCTCCCCCTCTCTTCTCCCCCCTCTCTATCCCTATTCTTACCGCTCTCTCCCCTCCTTTCTCTCTCCTCCCTTTCTCCCCTCCTCTCTTCTTCTCCCCCCTTTCTATCCCTATCCCCCTTATTCTCACCGCTCACTCTCTCCCCCCTCTCTTTTTCTCCCTCCTTTCTATCCCAACCCCCCCTTTTCTCATCTCTCTCTTCCCCCCCTTTCTCTCTTCCCCCTCTCTCTCTTCTTCACCTCCCTTTCTATCCCTATCCCCCCTATTCTCACTGCTCTCTCTTTCCCTCTCCACCCCGGTCTCTCTACCTCCCCCCTCTCTCCCCCCTCTCTCTTCCTCTCCTCCTTTTCTCCCCTCCCCCCTCCCCTCTCTCTCTCTCTTCTTCCCCCTTTCTGTCCCTATCCCCCCTCCCCTTTGGCGCTCCCCCTCTCTCCCCTCTCTCACTTCCCCCTCTCTCCCTCCCCTCTCTCCCTCTGTCTCAACCCCCCCCTTGCCCCCCCCCCTCTCTCCGCCCCGCCCCTCCTCTCTCACTCTCTCTCTCTCTGTGAGCAGTGAGTGGAAGGACATGAACAGAACGAAGGTGCTGACCGACGGCGAGGTGAAGGTGGCCAACAAACGGGTGCGAAGGATCAGGGCCCAGTGCCAGGGGGAGGTCAGGCAGCTGGCCAAAGCCACCATCATGGTCAGTCATCATTGTGATAAAATCATAAAATAATGATTATAACAAAAATAATTGTATATATTGAAAAAAAAAAAAAAAAAAAAAATGTTAATGATAATAATAATAAGTGCCTGCAGGACTGGGGTCGGACAGCTGGCCAAAGCCACCATCACGGCCAGTGATCATAATGGCAAGTAATGAAATCAGATAATAATAATAATAATCATGAAAAAATATAATAAAATATTGTAATAATAATAATAATATAAAAGCGAACGCAGGAGGTGCGACAGCTGATCAAAGCCCCCATCACGGTCAGTGCTCATAATCAGTGATAAGTATTGAAAACTAATTTTAAAAAAAAAGATAATGACAATAATCATAATCATAATAATGATGATAATAATAATGATAAGTGATAATTATTGATAAGAAGATAAATGATAAGTGCCTGCAGACAGCTGGCCAAAGCTACCATCGTGGTGAGTGATCGTAGGGATGATAACTGATAATTATTGATAAGAAGATAAATGATAAGTGCCTGCAGACAGCTGGCCAAAGCCACCATCATGGTGAGTGATCGTACGGGTGATAACTGATAATTATTGATAAGATAAATGATAAGTGCTTGCAGACAGCTGGCCAAAGCCACCACCCAGTGTGGTCAGTGCATGTCTTCTGCTTTCTGTCGTTATTGTGTTGCGATATGCTGCGTTGTGTTGTGCTGTGCGGAGTTACGCTGTGTTGTGTTGCGTTGTGCTGCCGGTGCAGCGTTGCGCTGTGTTGTGCTGTGTTACGCTGCATTTTGTGGCTTTTGCTGTCATAAAAGATTTCTCTGCAAGCTCGCCGCGGGAAAGCGCGTCGCCACCCTGCGGCGCCATCCACATATCGGATTACACACGCATTTTATATATAATTATGCATATACATTTTTTCGCTTTTCTCTGTCTACAAGTTTATTTGTTTAACTATCAAAGTTGATTCTTAAACAGAACTTGTCAGGGACAACCCATTTAGCGCGTGCCCCCCCCCCCCCCCCCCGCCCCCCCAAAAAAAAGAAAAAAAAAAAGAGGAAGTCGCTGAGTGGTGAAAAGGAAAGGAAAGATGACGACAGAGACACACACTGCGTGTAAAAAATCAACAACAAACAAAAACAACAACAACAACAAAATAAATAAATAAAAAAATAAAAAAACGCGCGCGCGCGCGCACACACACACACACATTATATCAAAATGTTCATAAAAATGTATACCACAAGAAAACTTACCTCAAACATGAAGTTTGGTGGCTGATAAAAACAACATACACCGCCTTTACCGTCAGTTAGACAAACGTAGGAATTGAACGAGAGCTTTCCAAACCGGCAGTCAGACACAGCAAAGAACTGTCCGGCTTTTGGGGTTGTTTTTTTTGGACAGCAGACATTGACAATTGGAGACGGAAGAAGCCGCTGCATGGCAAGCTCTCACTGACACTTCCGCAAGAATGGCGGAAGGTTAGTACAAAATACAGATCGAAAACTTCCGAGTCGCGATCAGTCTTTCCATTCATTTAGTTCCCTTGTCCTGTGTCTCAGTACATGATGCGTCCATCAGCCCGATGGTCTGTGCAGGCTTTTGGCTGTGCACGGCCGGGATCCACGGTTTGAACGTGCATCTGCGACACCGTTTGTCACAGAACGCTCACTCCGAAACAGAGGGACAAGGGGGGGGGGGGGGGGGGGGGGGGGGAGTTGTAGTAGTAGAAGAGACAGAGGGGAAATATAATTGCAGCCTCTTCAAGTTCAAGCAAGTTTTCATCACGCACAGACCAACACACACACACACACACACACACACACACAGTGACACACACACACAGTCACACACACCCAGTCACACACACACACACACACACACACACACACACGCACACACACACGTGGTGTTTATGGGGCCTCGGTTTATCATTTCATCTGAACGACTAGCACCCAGACCACCACCCAAGGTCTAGTGAAGTAAACACCTCGGCCCGTAGGGGTCTCGAACCCGTCAGTGGACATCAGTTGAACTTCCCAGTCGGGCACATTACCGCTTGGCCTCCCTCTGACCTCGTAACAAGAAGGAAGGTGGCAGTAAGGTTAAGACCATTATCTGCCAGTACAATGTCCGTGCGGGTGCGGTTTCGATTCCCACTCCCACCCTTTCTTCCCAGTTTGACGAGAAAATCAGCTGAGCGGCCATGTCCGTCATTCGGATGACGGGGAGGTCCGCCGATGAGCAGCACGCATTTGGCGCACTGGAAAAAAAAAAAAAATCCACAGCAAGAAAAGGGTTGTCCTTCGGCAAAATTATGTAAAAATAATTCCACTTTGGTAAGTATACAAACATGTATGCATGCACTCAAGGCCTGACTCTTTTAAGCTGCTGTTAGCCATGTCCATTTTGTACTGAGCAGCGTATCTGGATTTCAGTGTCTGAACGCAGTGACGCCTCCTTAAGAAACTGGAACTCTGACTTTGTAATGATAGGCTTGATCCATTCCCGACTGGTTTCTGGGTCGAGTGACAATGGATCCAGAACGCAAGGTAGAACAAATAACTACGGCATCTTCTGCACCCATTCATTGTTCACCATCGTTGTGATGAGTTAGGGAGCTGGTGGTCCAAGGGAGATCATTTTATGTGTGCCATCTGTATTGAGTTGTTTCCCTTAGACTCTTTGGACAGCATTGGTTCTGTTGGGGACGATTCGGATCATTGATTCATAGTTGTATTTTCTGTGTGGCTGTCAATCTGTCTGCCTCTGTCTCTCTAAGAAAAATCTATAAATCATAATTACATATGTACATTTACATGCACACGCTGCTACTTCCGGAACTGCAACTTCGTCAGTCCTCTCTTCTCGCCTCTCTGTGTAAGGAAACTAACTGTTCGTCTGCCACTTTTCTCCGTCTCCTCTCGCTGTCACTCTGTCTTATTTTGTCTCTCTGCGTGCATGTATGTAGATCCTTGTCTGTCTCTTTATCTTTCTCTCTGTCTTATCTCTCTGCCTGTCGGTTTCTCTTGTCTCTCTGTCAGCTACACCGCAGCAACTACCTCTATGGGGCTGAGTGAGTGTGCCGCGACTGATCGATTTGTTGATCGATTGCGATATGTTTGAATGATGGATTAGTCGGTTCACTCCAGCATGTTGATTGATTGATTGGTCAACTGATTGCGGTGTGTTTGAGTGTTGATTGCATGCATTATGTTCGATTGATTGGTTGATTGACTGGTTACCGCGCATGTTTCGTGATTGACTGGTTGGTTGATTCAGTTATTTTCAAGGGTGTTTGGTTGATTAATTGGTGCGATTGATTGATGTTTGGTTGGCTGGCTGGTTGGTTGGTTGGTTGGTTGATTGCAGGATGTTCGATTAACTGACTGAATGGTTGCTTGCAGCATGTTTGATTGATGGATTGGCTGGATGATTGATTGATTGTGGCATGTTTGATTGGTTGACGTCGACAGATGCGGAGGATTGATTGGTTGGTTGACGTGGATAGATGCGGAGGATAGATTGATTGCGGCATGTTTTGATTGATTGGTTGGGTGGTTGATTGATTGATTGATTGCGACATGATTGATTGGTTGATGTGGACAGATGCGGAGCGGAGGATTGACTGATTGGTTGACGTGGACAGATGCGGAGGATTGACTGATTGGTTGACGTGGACAGATGTGGAGGATTGACTGATTGGTTGACATGGACAGATGCGGAGGATTGACTGATTGGTTGACGTGGACAGATGTGGAGGATTGACTGATTGGTTGACATGGACAGATGCGGAGGATTGACTGATTGGTTGACGTGGGCAGATGCGGAGGATTGACTGATTGGTTGACGTGGACAGATGCGGAGGATTGACTGATTGGTTGACGTGGACAGATGCGGAGGAGGGCCTTGGAGGTACAGCTGCGGAGGGAGATGGATGAGTACAACACTGAGCTGGCCGCTGTGGGCAAGACCTTCTTCACTGAGAGGATCTGAACGGCACAGGCAACGGCACTGTATATACACCGCCTTCTGTGAATAATAAATCCTCTTTCTTCTTTCTGCTGCTTCTTCTTTGTTTTCTTCTTCTTCTCTCCTTCTTCTGCTCCTCCTCCTTCTCCTCTTTCTTCTTCTTCTTCCTCCTCTTCATCTTCTCCTTTTTCTTATTCTCTTCTTATTCCTCTTCCTCTTCTTCTGCTTCTCTTCCTCCTTCTTCTTCTCCTTCTCCACAAACTTTGAGGAGTCGTAGAGACACTGTACAGAAGAACTTTTCAGACAAGAGTCCTCCAGATATGTCAGATGTGTGTAAATAAATAAACAAATAGTAAGTAAATCATGTACTTAAATAGCGCCGACACTAGTGCAAAGACAAATCCAATCGCCATCACTCTCCAATTAACGTTGACTCTGACACACGCATGAACTCAAAGCCCAAGAGGTGAAGGACAGTACTTATAATTACATCAGTGTAGATGGACTTGACAGCTTGAGAAACTAAGAACGGAAATGGGGAGGGGCTATTTTGGAAGAGAGGCGAGTTTTATAAATCTCTCTCTCTCTCTGTGTCTGACTGTCTGTCTCTCTGTCGATCTATATCTTTAATATTGGTATTTACCATCCCTACCTAATAATAGTTAGTTATATTTTGCAGTTACATTTTTTTTTCCAGAAAAGTACTTTGCATTTGTCATGATAGGTGCTGTTGGCCTTAGTCATTAAAATGATTCAGTGTTCTGTTTATATCTGAATATTTCTGTCTGCCCAACCCCCCTCCCCCTGTCTATCCCCCTCCCATCTCTCTCTTTTGGTCTCTTTCTTTGTACACTGATTACTTGCTCTCTCCATTTTTCTCTTCTACCTCTTGCTCTTTTCTTCTTTATACATTTTTCTCTTATCTCTCTCTCTCCCTACTTTGTGTACTTGTTTTTTATATTTTTTATCTTGTTTGAAATGTTTATAGAGGGATTTTTAGATTGACTGTTACATAAATAAAGTATTCTATTTGGTTCTGTATCAAAGTCTCAGAAAAGAACACTTTGTGCCCCATTGCAGCTCCCTCCCCCCCCCCCCTTCTCTCTCTCTCCCTCCCCATCCCCCACACTCTTGCCTCTGCCCATGACACCATCTCCTGTTTCTCAGGCACATACTCAATGCATGCATGTGCGCGCACGCATGCATACACACACATACACAAAAATACACATGCAGACTTAACCCATCATAGTCGCAGGTGCATCTATACGTTCACATAAAATAAGAGTACTGGCTTATACACATATATACAAGACATAATATATGCATGCGTCACTCACACAAGCACACACACACACACACACACACATGGACACAAGCACGCACGCACACACACATAAAACACACTAAAATAAACAATACCTTAGATTTTTATTCCATTCATAATCATAGTCTCAGACAGACGGTAAACTCCTTTCTCACTGGTTGTTGAGGGAAAGAAGATTTCTGACCTTTTTTTTAAATTTCTTTACTTAATCTTTTTTTTTTTTCTTTTTTTTTTTCTTTTCAACAGCACATCATACACAATTGCCTGTGTGGGAGAAAAAACGCAAAACAGAAACAAAACAAAACAAGACAACATCGAAACTGTGGACAGTTTCACCTCTATTGAATTATCTCCAGAGATTGGCCACAGATACCAATCAGCAATTCACATTTCTCAGAGAAAACCTGCAACTCAAACACCAGTGTGAACATGTATGCTTACACAAACATGCGTACTCACACACATACTCTCTCTCTCTCACACATGTAAACACACAAATGCATTCACACAAGCATACAAATACAAATATACTTGTAGTATTATAGTGTGTATGTAAGTTATACACACGTAAGTACATACCCACACAAACGCATCAACACATATTCATGCTATTTAAAGCTGATTTTTTAAGACTACCACAGTGAAACTAACCAATATTGAAAATAAAAATACAGGAAGAATATCACAAATGAAAGAATGATCAACCAAATATTAATTCAAATTTTACACCAATTTTTATGATGTACCAGTGTTAGCATTGCCATCGTAAGACGCAAATGTTCATCCCCTATGCTCTCAAGTACGAACTGAGAAATGTCTGAAGACACATTTTGTTCAGCTTTTAGCAAATAAACGGCAAAACTGCAATGAAAAACCAGTATAATTACAAGCTCTCAATATGTGCAAATGCATATAAATGCATATGCAAACGTATGCATACATGTATGTTATAAGAACAAAATATAGGCAGATTTTGTTTGTGTCTTTAGCATATCAGATTTGGGTTGTAAATGAAAAAAAAAGCAACTACTAACAAGCAGAAAGCATGAGAAACAATTGAATTTTGTTATTTTGTAGTTGAGAATCCTTCAGGACATATTACACATAAAATCAGAATGATGTGTATTTTATCAGAATTCATATGACAGAAAATCCTTCAAAATATATTACGCATAAATCAAAATGATGTCTATTTTAAACATGAGTAAATATTACCCAAAGGATACTCTGATGTTGTTCTGACACATGTTTTATCCAAGTTATTATCATATCACTTCAATTTTGATGAAAAGTTAATAAATTCTCCAATTTTGATTAAATGGTTACAATGGATCTTGCAAAATTTTGTTTTTGGATCAGATCTTGAACATATATCACCTCAGCTGTTGAGCAACATATCCTTAGTTGTAAACAAAAAACAAACAGAAAAACCAACAAAACCCCCCCATAAAAACACAGATTAAAAGCATGCACACACACACACATACAAAGATGCACACACAAACCTGCACACCAAAGCACACACACATACACAAGCACACAAAACAACTCCCCCCTCCCCACCTCCACCCCCCCACCACACACACACACACACAACAAAGCTGAAAAAGAACACAACATACACGGCAACTATTTGTCATCAATTTGCTTCAGCACAAACATAAATGATATTCACTATGAATGTAAACTAATTAAAAAAATATATACACAAACTTGCACTTCTAGACAAACACTGAACATAAAAAAAAACATAAAAAAAGGAAAAAAAAGAATCATGCCATCGTTTAACATGACTGTATTAAAAAAACAAAACAAAAAAAACTGTCTTTCTTTTTCTTGTTCAAGCTGTCATTGGACACAGATTCTGAATTGTTCATTGACTTTCATCATCGTGATGAAAGAATTCGAATAACCAGTGACATGAGTTCTGTTCCTTTCGGACAGATTGCAGTGGAAGTGAGTCAAACTCTAAACCCCTTGAGAGACTGATCGCTCTTTCATGCTCCAACAGATTCCGGCAGCAGACACACATGCACACAGATTGATGCTGGGGGCGAGGGTGGAGAGTGTGAGGGGGGGGCGGGTGGGGTGGTAGTCTGTATCATGGTGATGGTTTGATTAAGTACACCCGGCATATGCACAAACCCTTACGATAATGAGTGACTTTCCGGCAGGTCTGTGACTCCCAGTCTCACGTGCAAATAAAAAGCATAATTTCCCTTTACCGTTCACGAAAACACTCAGGGGTGTAAGGAACTGAAAGAACAAAAAGAGTCTGATAGGAATGAATAAAGCAAGTGAAGGTGAT
>NC_134880.1:43615637-43628137 GCF_041734735.1 Babylonia areolata
TTTAAAGGTTAGATGAGAAAGCAAAAAGAACAGAAACAAGTTCATCCACGTGATACATTTAGGAAAAAAAAAAGAAAGGAAAAAGCTCACCCACACACTTATGCATGGACACCCATACGTGCACACAGACACACACGCTCACACATACAGACACACATCATTTTGCTTGGTAGCGGTCAGGCGCTACACTTGTGACAGTATCAGCACACCTCAGAATCCTCAACAATATGTCAAGAAGCAGAGGCATGCCACAAACAGACTTCAGACTGAACGGTAAACATACAAACGAGTGCGCAGATAATACTTCTAGTAAGACACACGCCAAGTGACTCGTCATAATCATTATCAGTCTCCATGTCCGCTTGATCTTTGGAATCCATGACCGTAGGTAAAATCAGGCAGCGTCCGTTCCACTGCCTCGCCGTCATGTACAACGAACAAAACGTTCCGCGCACAGTGTCATTACACAACCCATTCACATCGATGGAGTGTTGATCTGCAGCGAACCTTGCCTTGGAAGTACAGGTCAGCATCTGGATGCTCCGTCTTCTAACTTTGTGATCACTTTACAAAAAAAAAAAAAAAAAAAAAAAAAAAAAAAAAGTCCAGAAGGTTTCTTTCGCATTTAAAAAAATGATAAAGTCCAGCTGATTTCTTTCTTGGAACACATACTTTCCACTGTACATTGTGACATCCTGGGTCTGTTCTGTACTGCACTCTGATGCACTGCACTGAATTTGCTCTGTCAGTGCTGTGGTGAGAATGAAGGGACACATTCGTCTTGGTCTGATGAGGAATATCTCAACAGAGAAGGGGTAAAGTGAGGAAGAGGAGGGGTGAGAGAAAAGAGACCGATAAAGAGAAAGATGGGGAGAATGAGAGAGAGAGAGAGAGAGAGAGAGAGAGGGGAGGAAGGGAGAGAGCAATAGAAAGAGAAACAGAAAGGGAGACACACCGATATTATATTGAAAAATGTATTGTTGTAATCAATTCGGAATATAACAAATTTACCAATAGTTGGTTCTTCTATACACCCCTCTTTGATGATGTGCATGTTTAACATGCCTAAAAGCTATCTTATCTGAATCTGTAATATTCTCGTATTCAGCTGAATACAACATATCATAGTACTTGTGGTGTATTTTCTTTTCCTCATGACAAAATGTAAACTCTCCATGTCTGCTTAATCTTTGGAATCCATGACAGCAGGTAAAATCAGGCAGCATCCGTCCCCCCCCCCCCCCCCCTTTTTTTTTTCCTCCCTTGTGCGAATCATTTTGTTCCCATGTGCAGACGTGTACGTGTAACATGAGCTTGCGTGTGTGTATGTATCTATGTGACTGTTAGTTTGTGTGACTTCATGTATGTCTTGATTTAGTTTATGTACGTAAGCATCCAATTTCAAAAGAAAAGAAAAAAAACATCTTTGTACATTATATCAATATGAATGCATGATATCATGATGTTAAACTAACAATGAGAAGACCGGTTGTGACACTGTTTAAATTTGTAAAACTAAAGATGGAATAAATATTTAAAAAAAAAAAAAAAAAAAAAAAAAAAAGGAAAAGAAAAGGAGAAACAGAGAACAGAGAGAATTACAGAGGAGAATCAACAGAGAGAGAATTACAGAGGAGAATCAACAGAGAGAGAATTACAGAGGAGAATCCTACAATCTGGATGGGTGTGGGGAAAAAGGAACTCATTTTCATTCTGTGCAGATTTTTGTTTGTCTGTGCTCCTTCACATGATTACATGATCATGCAGTTACCGTTTCTGTTACTGACTGCACCTGACTGTTCAGAATAGTGGACAATTACTGGATCAGATTGTTCAGAATAACAGACAATGTCACTGGCTTGCCACAGGTTTCTAACACACCCACTTCCAGTATCATCATGTACACATTATTAAGTCACCATCACCACAGTGGTCTATGAAAAGTCTGTCCCAAGCAGGAGACTGAGACACGCTGAAATGCTCCTTGATGATCCGATTTATTGGAAAATTTTCTGTCCCATCTTTGCACTCAGTCTGTTTGTCTTTCAGCACAGGATGATGGGCAGTTTAGTGTAGAACCACAAACTATGAAGACAGGTGAGCGCAGAAGAGCAGGACATGTAGAAATCAAACACAGAAGAGACCAGTGAAGCTGTACAACATTCCCAACCACACACATGAGGACACATTCTGTACAGGGACTCCTTGATCCGCTCAACAGGGCACATCATGTACACACAAAACTCTATATCCAACAACAGACAGTCTGTACACAGAACTCTATCCTACAGTTTATCAGTCAATTGGAGTGTTTTCTGAAACCAGAATTTTCTGTAAGTCATTTTGCGTTTTCTGGCTGTCAGTCTTTTCTGCTGTACAGGTACAGATTGACTGATGGAGACAGGAGATGATGGAAAGAGAGATGGGAAAGGGATTAATTAAGTAGAAACAATGTTCAACGCAGTCACCTCCTTTGTCTTCCAATCCCTCAATGAATGTCTGATATCGTCAACACACACACTGAGACAAAGAACACGTGTTCACACAACACTGAGCAACACATATGTGATCATGAAAATGTGCATGTCAAAACACAGTATGGCAGAAACCACGCACATAACTTAAGAGTCACCATATAGCTGGCATTCTGAAGATTCCAGAAGTCACACCACAGAGCAAAAGTTGCCCTGTCCTTCCACTCTGCATGTTGAAAGTCACAAAAAGATAGCACACATGCTACCATGGGAAAAAAAAAAAAATTGTTTCGCGACATAACGTCTAATCATCAAACTGTTGAGACAGGGGATCTTCAAGATGTATTGCTTTTCACTGGTGATGGCAGTTGTGGAGACATTTAGACAGTGCATCAGCTTAGCTCTCTCTGTGGTCATTAGTGATCTAGCTAGGCGTTCTGAGAGGGTGTCGTTCACATGTATTGCTTCCCTCTGACCGAAAAAAAAACCCCCAAAACAAAACAAGATAGCAGCTTCGTAAAAGTAAAAAAGAAAAAAAGTATCACCAAATTACTCTTTTCTCTCCCCATCCAATGAAGCATTGCAGCCAGGTTTAACATTTTTGATATGTGGCGAAGCAGTTCTGCCACTTTCCTCGGAATAAACATGGATAATGATATTACACTGCGAAGGAGAGCGGAGCCAGCCAGTTCTTGGGTTGCCGATGCAAATGGTGTCAGCCGACGTCCTGTAGACGCACAGTGTGTTTGGTCGGTCAGTCTGGTGTTTGTCCTGACCAGCGCTGCTGACCGCTCCACAAGAGAAGCTGGCCAGGAAGGAGGAGGAGGGGGCTGGGGGGGGGATGAAGTGATGAGGGAGGTGGTGACTTCATCAGTTTCCTCCGATCCGTGGAACCATGTTGGAGATTGGGGAGTCTTCACAGCATGTGCTGCACTTCTGTTCCTGTTAAAGCACAGCACACATCTCATCGTATATCACACATTTCATCATCTGTTCCTGTCACATCACATCACATCACATCACACATCTCGTCATCTGTTCCTGTCACATCACATCACATCACACATCTCATCATCTGTTGCTGTCACATCACATCACATCACACATCTCATCTGTTCCTGTCACATCACATCACATCACACATCTCGTCATCTGTTCCTGTCACATCACATCACATCACACATCTCATCATCTGTTCCTGTCACATCACATCATATCACATCACATCATCTGTTCCTGTCACATCACATCACATCACATCACATCACACATTTCGTCATCTGTTCCTGTCACATCACATCACATCAGATCATCTGTTCCTGTCACATCACATCACATCACATCTCGTCATCTGTTCCTGTCACATCACATCACATCACATCATCTGTTCCTGTCACATCACATCACATCTCATCATCTGTTCCTGTCACATCACATCACATCACATCAGATCATCTGTTCCTGTCACATCACATCACATCACACATCTCATCATCTGTTCCTGTCACATCACATCAGATCATCTGTTCCTGTCACATCACATCACATCACACATATCATCATCTGTTCCTGTCACATCACATCACATCATCTGTTCCTGTCACATTACATCACGTCACACATCACATCATCTGTTCCTGTCACATCACATCATAGCACACATTGCGATCTCATCATCTTCAACTAGCTTCCTTTTATTACTGGATGCTTTTTTTTTTTTTTTTTTTTTTGAGAGAGAATGAATTGTGAAGGACATAACATCAGTTCAAACAAAACAACACACATTTTTCTTTTTCTTTTCTTTTTTTTTTTTTTTTTAATAAAGATATCGATTCATGTAATGCATTGAACACAAACTGTATTGTATCATATCACATCACAACACACTCTGTTTGATTGTATTTTATTGTATCTTACTCTTTAGTCGTTAAAAAAAAAAAGAAAGAAAAAAAGTAAGTTTGATACAGGCATGGTGTCCCGACATGGCTTAAACATACTGCACCCTGACTAGAGGTCTGGCAGTTTGTATCCAAACCTATCAATTTTCATCTGAGTGGTAAGTCCATGTTTGTACCCCCACCCCTCCCCCCTCTTAATGCTCTCAACCTCAAGTTGTACTGCAGTATTTTTCAAAATCTATTTTCCAGCCTGTTCAGGTTATGCAGTGTTCATTCAAGTCCTTTCACTGATATCAATACACATAGGTTCTTCTTGTAAAGTGAAACAACTAAATGATGAAATGGCAAAAATTCAGGTTATGCAATATTCATTCAAGTCCTTTCACCGATATCAATACACATAGGTTCTTCTTGTAAAGTGAAACAACTAAATGATGAAATGGCAAAAAATCAGGTTATGCAATATTCATTCAGTCCTATCACTGATATCAATACATATAGGTTCTTCTTGTAAAGTGAAACAACTAAATGATGAAATGGCAAAAAATCAGGTTATGCAATATTCATTCAGTCCTATCACTGATATCAATACATATAGGTTCTTCTTGTAAAGTGAAACATCTAAGTGATGAAATGGTTAAAAAAAAAAAAAGAAAAGAAAAGAAAAGTAGAAGCAATATTCAAGTGAATCAAGAAAAGGAGCTCACCCATTGCCGGATGTCATTCTGGTAGCGCTCGAACTCATCGCACCACTGGTCAAACTTCCTCATCCACCTCTGCTCTATCTGCTCCTTGGCTGGAACACACAGACACTGGATCAGTCTTGTATGTCATGTATGTGCCTGCTCTCAAAATGGAGAAAAAAAATTAAGATGAAAATCAACTCATGAAAACCTACAATCACATATGTGTGGCTTTGTACTTTCAAATCAAATCAAATCAAATCAAATCAAAAACACTTTATTAATCCACATGGAAATTAAGTTGTGCAATCACAGGCTCATTGTAAACACTGGCATAAAAATCATGCGCAACATAAGAAGAGATTAAAACTAGTCAAATAAGAATTCCCAATAGCTGACGATATACTAACCCCCCCCACACACATACTCCTGTTAAGACAATAGGGTATTGCACAACAATATTAACAAATGAAAACATCCAACAAAAAAAGGGTATAAGATTACTAAAAATGACATGCGCGCACGCACGCACACACACACACTCACACACATGCACACACACACACACACCCACACACATACACACACACACGCACACACACGTTTCTCTCGATCCAATGAGAAGTACTTTGCTATACATACAGAGTGATGTGGAAGACATTACAGTGTACAATGAAAAGCACAGTTAATGAATGTCAGCCTGACATGGTGGCTGAATGGTTAGAATGATGGATTCTCGTCCAAGTTTTCCTGAGTCTGATTCCACGTTTCGGCACACCTGGTGGGTCAAGGGTGGAGGTTTTTCCTATCTTCCAGGTCAACAACAAATTTAATGTGCAGACCTGCTGGTGTCTGAAACCTCTTCGTATGTCACGTTAAAGATCATATAATCCATATCAGTGTTTGGTGGGCTATGGAAGCAACAACATACCCAGCATGAACACCCCTGAAAACAGAGTATGGCTGTCTTCATGGCGGGCATGAACTGTCGTACACATAAAAGCCCATTTGTGCATGAATGAATATGAGAGTCAAAGACCATGAATTCAGAAGAAGAATGTTTTCCAGTTTATGCATTATTTCAATCCATTGTGTCTGGATGGTGTATCTCCTATGTAATACACTGCCCATAAATTGTTCCAGTCACAGTCCAACCCTTCAGCTACTGAAGAGCAATAACAGTGCCTAAATAATTGCATAGAAATTGGGACTTGCTGATACACAATCTACCGTAAGCTGCAGCAAACATTATACATCAAACCAAACTATACCACAAGTAACACACTATCTTTTGTAATACTCTGTCATGTATACTTAACTGTAATGATATTATATAGAATAAATAACATTGCATCACATTATATTGCATAACATCACATTTGACAGCATATTTGTGCTGGTTATAGCTCCCATGTAATCTCAAAAAAACAACAACAAAAAACTTTGCAACATTTTGCCATACTGCATGCATTGTGCAACACTGTAACACAATGGCTCTGCTATGATATGCTACGGTATACAGTACTGCATTGTACTGTACTGGTTTGCTTTGTGTTGCATTGTACTGAATGAGACTCTACTGTTTTTTTTTTACAGAATCATATTGTATTGTACAGTGCAGTACAGTATAGTACAATACAGGGCATGACAGTACTCCACTGTACTGTACTGTATCTTACTGTATCATATTGCATTGCATTGCATTGTATTGCATTGCATTGTACTGTAAGGTACAGTGTTGTGTTGTGTTGTGTTGTATTGCATTGCATTGTATCTACTGTATTGTATTGTACTGTACACTACTGTATTGCATTGTACTGTATTGTACTGCACTGTGTTGTGTTGTGTTGTGTTGCATTGCATTCTATCTACTGTATTGTGTTGTATTGTATTGCACTGTACTGTGTTTTGTGTTGCACTGCATTGCATTATATCTACTGTATTGTATTGTATTGTATTGTATTGTACTGCACTGCTCTGTCATGTAATGCACAGTGCATTACAGTCCTTTGTCTCAGAAAACAAATCCACAGAGCTACAAAACAAAGTCATGCACGCACTGTATGAATCAAACCAAAGACTCACTATAACATCCTAGAAATGTAATATTCACATGGAAGAAAGAAAAAAAACAACAACAACAAACACCACATAATCATTCCATAGACTACTCACAACTAATTTTTGAGAAATGCAAGTTTTTAAACAGAGGAAGAAGAAGAAGAAAACAAAACCAAACCAAATCAGCTGGAGTGGGGTGGAAGGTTTCTATGGGCAACTGCCAATACGAAAAGAAACATCACAACAAAAACAGAAGTCATGAAAGGGCCCATGCAGTTTTAGACTTGTACACCAAAAACATTGACCGATTTATCTTTGCAACAATAACGTGGCCATGAAAGTCTGACACTCTGGGTTTCAGTTGTGATTTAGGTAGTAGATGTATAAAGAAGCATTATTTAATTATGGGTCCGGAGATTGAAACACATGCATATTTTTCCTTTCATCAATTTATGTATTGCATTTTTTTCCCTCTCACCTTTATTTTCAATAAAAGGAACTATTAAAACAAAGATAAAAAAGTTTACTCAGTATAGGCAAGGTGACACCATTGGACTACTGGTGACTACCAGGGTGTCTAAGTCACATTATGAGTTCAAAGTGTTTCAATATGTTTTTTTTGTAAAGTATTCAAAAGAATACTGGTGATTTGTACGTTAACTGAAGAAATATCCAATTGCAGATTTCTTTTCTACAGTCTTGAACAAATATACATGTTTACTGAAACCAGTGTGTGTGTGTGTGTGTGTGTGTGTGTGTGTGTGTGTGTGTGTGTGTGTGTGTGAGAGAGAGAGAGAGAGAGAGAGAGAGTGAGAGAGAGAGAGAGTGTGTGTGTGCGTGTGTGTCTGTGTCTGTGCCTCTGTCTGTGTGTGCCTTTGTGTCTGTGAGTATGTGGTGTATGCGCATGATTGCAAGTACTGCAAATGCCATCTTCCTACATACATACATTCATACATACATACCTATAATCAAACATTTACACTTCAGTACACATGCAAGCATGCAGCCTTACGGAACGCACACCTATTAACCCAGAAACACAACATCACCAGAAAACCAGCACGTCACGTCACATCACGTCAGAGGCCGCATCATCATCCAACACAGCGGAGTAAAAAACAGCAAGCTCCAAGAACGGCTCCTCCAGACAACACCGAAAAAGAGTTAGTCAAAAGTGGGTCAGCTTACAATTCTTACTTGTCTCTATGGACAACAGATACTTGGCGACAGTCCTCTTCTGCTCATCGATGGCCTCGTAGACGCCCTCGTCCGCCTTGCGGAGGTCAGTGATGATGAGGGAGTTGTCCTGGGCGAGGATGTGTCGGTCGTCGGCGATGAAGGTGTTGTTCTTCATCCAGGTCACTGTGCCAGGCACGTGCAGCTTGTACACCACCTTCAGGGTCACCGAGCTCCCCGAGATTTTGGACACCTTCTCGTATTCTGGAAACGTCACCCAAATAACAATATCAATAATAATAATAATAATGAACATTTATTCAGCTGTCCAAGATCTTGGACACCTTCTTGTATTCTGGAAATGTCACCAAAATAATATCAATAATAATGATCATCAACACTTATTCAGGTCCCCGAGATCTTGGACACTTCCTCATATTCTGGAAACTTCACCCAAATAATAATATCAATAATGATAATAATAATAATCATCATCATGAACACTTATTCTGGAATGTCACCAAAATAAAATAATAATATCAATAACAATTGTAATATCAATAATAATAATAACAATTATTCAGATCCCTGAGATCTTGGACATCTCATATTCTGGAATCGTCCCTATTTTTTTGATAATAAAAACAACAACAATAACAATAATAATAATAATGATGACGATGATGATGATGATGATGATGAAAATGATCATAATAATAATAATGAACATTTAACTTGGCCACCTTGTATTCTGGAAATGTTACCAAAATAATAATATCAATAATAATGATGAATATCTATTCAGGTCCCCATGATTCTGGACACCTTCTTGTATTCTTGAAATGTCATCAATTAATATCAATAATAATCATGAACATCTATTCAGCTATCCAAGATCTTGGAGACCTTCTCAAATTCTGGAAATGTCACCCAAATAATATCAATAATAATAATAATGAACATTTATTCAGCTTCCCGAGATCTTGTACACCTTCTCGCATTCTGGAAACGAGATTAAAATGATTAAAGGCTGAAAGTTAAAGGTTCCACAGCATTTTACAACTATCAGGACAGAGAAGTCATATCCACTGTGTCTAAAACTCGACATAGGAAGGCAGTGAAGTCATATCCACTGTGTCTAGAACTCAGCATAGTAAGGCACTGAAGTTATATCCACTGTGTCTAGAGCTCGACATAGTAAGGCATTGAAGTTATATCCACTGTGTCTAGAACTCGACATAGGAAGGCAGTGAAGTTATATCCACTGTGTCTTGAACTCGACGTAGGAAGGCAGTGAAGTTATATCCACTGTGTCTAGAACTCGACATAGTAAGGCAGTGAAGTCATATCCACTGTGTCTAGAACTCGACATAGGAAGGCAGTGAAGTCATATCCACTGTGTCTAGAACTCGACATAGTAAGGCACTGAAGTTATATCCACTGTGTCTAGGACTCAGCATAGTAAGGCAGTGAAGTTATATCCACTGTGTCTAGAACTCGACATAGAGAGGCACGGAAGTCATATCCACTGTGTCTAGAACTCGACATAGGAAGGCAGTGAAGTCATATCCACTGTGTCTAGAACTCAGCATAGGAAGGCAGTGAAGTCATATCCACTGTGTCTAGAACTCGGCATAGGAAGGCACTGAAGTTATATCCACTGTGTCTAGAACTCAGCATAGGAAGGCAGTGAAGTCATATCCACTGTGTCTAGAACTCGGCATAGGAAGGCACTGAAGTTATATCCACTGTGTCTAGAACTCGGCATAGGAAGGCAGTGAAGTTATATCCACTGTGTCTAGAACTGAGCATAGGAAGGCTGGGCCCAGTCCTCTCCTGGCCATGTTTACCTTTCCCAACCAAGTCAGGTATCCAGGTACCCGTTCACACACTGGGTGGAGAGAGGAAAGATGGAGTTAAGTGCCTTTCCCCCCCGAGGAAAAAAAAAACCCACTGTGTTGAAACAGGGGAGTGAATGCTGACCACTGGATCTAAAGCTCAATGCCTCACCGATGCTGCAACGGTGCCCTCATCAAAATGATACTGCCACTAATACTGGTCATGACGATAACAATGATGATGATAATAATGATAATGACGCTGCTGCTGATGATAATATTGATGATGATGATAATAATACTGATAATGATAATAACACTGCTGATGCTGATGATAATAATATTAATGATGATGATGATAATGATAGTACTGCTGATGCTGATGATAGTTATGATGACGACAACAATATTGATGATGATGATGATGACAATGATAATAATACTGCTGATGATGCTGACGCTGATGATGATAACACTGATGATGATGATGATGATGATGGTTATGATAATGACTATAATGGTGATAATAATATTGATGATGATGATGATGACGATAACAATCATAATGGTATTGATGAATCTGATGATGGTAATGCTATTGATGAAGGCGGTGATGATGACACTTACTATACAGGTCTCCCACTTTGAGCTGGATGGCCCTCTCCAGATCATGGTTGTACAGGTCAATGTCAGCAAACGTGATCAGTCTGAAAAAAACAAACAAACCCATCAGACATCCCAATCAGTATGGAACTTCCTTCTTCTTCTTCTTCATTCGTGGGCTGCAACCCCCACTTTCACTCGTATACACACGAGTGGGCTTTTACGTGTATGACCGTTTTTACCCCGCCATGTAGGCAGCCATACTCTGCTTTCGGGGGTGTGCATGCTGGGTATGTTCTTGTTTCCATAACCCACCGAACGCTGACATGGATTACAGGATCTTTAACGTGCGTATTAGATCTTCTGCTTGCATATACACACGAAGGGGGTTCAGGCACTAGCAGGTCTGCACATGTGTTGACCTGGGAGATCGTAAAAATCTCCACCCTTTACCCACCAGGCGCCGTCACTGTGATTCAAACCCGGGACCCTCAGATTGAAAGTCCAACGCTTTAACCACTTGGCTATTGCGCCCGTCAGTATGGAACAATCCTGCAGTTCCAAAAAACATCTCAATCAACACGGAACAGATATTCACAAGTTACGTGAACACAAGACACCTGAATCAACATGGAACGGTCAATTCACAATTTATATTCTGCAAAAACCACAGATTTTTTTTTTTTTTAATGAACTGAACACATGAACATGAGGTTACTTTTACCAATTCATCAGACATCTGAATCAATATGAAACAATCAGATTTATTCCACAAATTACATAGACACTGACATCTGATTCAACATAGAACAGTCTATTGTCAAATTTCATGAACATTCTGCAAAAACCACAAAAAAATCATAAATGAACTGAGCAACCACAAAATAAGGTTTCTTTGTCATGTGTAATGATAATAGAAAGATTGTACAAAGATGATAAAATCTGTATACAGAAAGGAAAGAAAAAAAAAAGATGTTTCCATTCAGAGGGTTGCTGAATTCCATAATCATTCAAACCAGCTGCAAGTGATCTTAACTCTCTCCATACGAACGGCGAAAGAGACGACGTTAACAGCGTTTGACACCAATTACCACCATCAAAATATTGCAAGCGGAAGGCTCTTATACTGAAGAGGTGAATGTTGACAAAGAATACCACAATTCTGATGACGGAAGCTAAAGGTTGGGTCATTGAGACACCCATTGGACATCTGAAGGGTCTATGAAGAGGAGAAGAGAGGACTGGCCGTACTGAGTGATCTTAAGATCAAAGAGCTGGAGTTCTTTGTCAATACACAAAGCACGGAAAACTGAGCAAGACTCCTGTTTAATTATTAAGTCAGTTACAAATATAATTTCTTTTCTCCACATTATAATAACTTGAGTTACCATGATTAACTACTGATAAATCAGAAGAAATGAATTACAACACTAGCAGACCCCATCCCCCCTCCCCCTCGTCCCCCCCACAACCCCCCCCCCCCCAAAAGAAAACAAAAATCAACAACAAAAAACACACCAAGAAAACACCACCACCACCTCCACCCTTACTTAAACCCACCAGCTGCTGACCAACACCAGAATCGAACCCAGAGCACTCAAGACTGAACAAAAAACCCCCCAAAAAAACGCTCCAACGCTCTCTCTCAGAGCCATTGGGCCCCCCGGGGGTGTGGATGCTGTGACTGACTGACTGACCTGCGACCCTTGATCGTGTGCAGGCACTGGCCGGCCTTGGCGTCCCAGCCGCAGTACGGGTCGTAGATAC
>NC_134880.1:43633137-43645637 GCF_041734735.1 Babylonia areolata
TTAAAGGGGTGGGGTGGGGTGGGGTGGGGGCATGGGGTATAACTAACATGCTATTACATTTAACAGAAACAATTCAATAATAATAATTTAAATAATCAGAAACCATTAACACAATTCTGAAGTGCATTAAAGGAATGTAGAAATAGGGCTATGAACTAATGCCTGTGAAAGTTCGATATTAGTGTGTGTGTGTGTGTGTGTGTGTGTGTGTGTGTGTGTGTGTGTGTGTGTGTTCGTCTTCAGTTTAACGTCTTTCCACTTGAAGTGATATTAGTGTGTGCGTGCGTGCGTGCGTGCGTGCGTGCGTGCGTGTGTGTGTGTGTGTGTGTGTGTGTGTGTGTGTGTGTGTGTGTGTGAGAGAGAGAAAATCAGCGTGTACATGCTTTGACTATGTGCATGGGAAAGTAAATAAACACAACAAAAATGGATGCAGCAGCAACAACAGCACCATCACCACCACCACCACCACCCGAACTCTTTCTCTTATCTGCATATACCTCCCTCTCCAGCTGAACACTATCACTCGTTCCCGGCAGTGTTACATGGTTTAGATAGACATACAACTTCACCACAGAAGAAGAAGAAGAAGAAGAAAGACGAGGAGGAAGGGAAGGAGGAAGAGGGGAAGAAGAAGAAGAAGGAGGAGGAGGAGGAGCAGCAGCAGGAGGAGGAAGAGAGAAGAAGAAGAAGAAAGAGGAGCAGGAGGAAGAGAAGAAGAAGAAGAAAGAGGAGCATGAGGAAGAGAAGAAGAAGAAGAAGGAGGAGGAGGGGGAAGAGAAGAAGAAGAAGAAAGAGGAACATGAGGAAGAGAAGAAGAAGAAGGCGGATGAGGAGGAAGAGAAGAAGAAGAAGAAAGAGGAACATGAGGAAGAGAAGAAGAAGAAGGCGGAGGAGGAGGAAGAGGAGAAGAAGAAGAAAGAGGAGCAGGAGGAAGAGAAGAAGAAGAAGAAAGAGGGGCAGGCGGAAGAGTAGCAGAAGAAGAAAGAGGGGCAGGAGGAAGAGAAGAAGAAGAAGAAAGAGGGGCAGGAGGAAGAGAAGAAGAAGAAGACTGAAACAGAATCAAGAAACACGTCACCCACATTCCGCTGGTAAACAAAACAAACAAACAACCAATCAAAGAAAAGCAGGTAGCTGTCACGTGACCGACCCCCCCATCACTCACGTTCCCTGGTCTAGGGTCCGGCACCTCATCCTCCGGAATAGGCAGCCAATTGGATTTTTTCGTCTCCTGCCCCTTGAAAGGGCCCCAGAAGGCCTTGTTCATGTCGTTGACACTGAAGGCACAGATGGCGGAAGCCGTCAAGCCGTTGCTGCAAGAGAAGGAAGATCAAGACAATTATTATCATTGTCCATAAAATGGTGATAGTCTTGGGGTATTTTAGTTTCACACACAGCCAATAAACAGGTAAAAAAAAGAAAGAAGAAAGAAAGAATGACTGAGTCAATTACTAAATAACCAAACAGATATAAATAAGAGCAAAAAGAAAAAAAACCCAAACAAACAAACAATAAAAAAAACAACTACCAAGAAAACACACAAAAAAACAAAAACCCCAAGAAAAACAAAACAATAAATCAATAAAGAAATACATAAATGAATAGACAAATAGACGAAATAAATAAAGAAGAACCCCCGCCCCCCTACCCCCCAATAAACAAACAAATAACCATCCCAACATAACCAAGCAAACAAACAGATGAATAAATCAACAACATTTGAATATACCATACAAAGGAATGAAAGAAGAAACAACAACAACAACAACAACAAACAAAACACTGAAAACAAAAGAACTAATCCGGTTGGTAGGCACTTGAAATTGGGAACAGGCGAAACTGGCGGGAATAGGCAAATGGAGATGACAGCGACAGAGCATGCGGTAACAAGACTTACATGTTGGTAGTGAAGAGACCGTAGAACGTGTCTCCAATCAGACTCACGTCCTCTGCACGATTGAGACACAATCATTCAGAATGAAGTCAATGCCTTGCAGTTTGCACATCAATTTTTTTGTTTTTGCCAGTCATTAACTCTGTTAGCTTGCCTGTGTGCCTGTGTCTGTCTGAGTTGCCTGTCAGTCTTTCTGTGTTTTATTTATTTATTTGTATTTGTTTTTGGTTTTTTTTTTTTTTTTTTTTGCTCCTCCCCTCTCCATGTCTCTCACTGTCTGTTAGTCAAATTTCGTTTCGTTTCAATTCTGTCAAAGTGTTTTCCCGAATCAAACACGCAAACTCTGAGCACTCGGACACGAAGATGATGCCTGATATACTGTATGTCTATCAATCTGTCCGTCTGTCTCTGTTTCTTTCCGGGTCTCGGTCTGTCTGTCTGTTTCTGTGTCTTTGGCATGGTTTTTGCTATATCATCTACCTGTGTTGTGGTGTGTCACTTAATATATGTGTGTGTATATACATAGATACAGATATATATATATATATATATATATATATATATATATAATGTGTGTGTGTGTGTGCGTGAATGCCAAAGTGTCAATCTGGGTGCCGGTGTGAACAAAAAAAAACAACAACCGTCTTTTCATCAAGCTTGTATGCACACGTGCGTCTACCACGTCTAAGCTGTGCTCAGCTCACACAGGCGTCAGCGCATGCTACACGCGTGAGAATCCCACGGCATGTCAAACTAAACGCACGTGTGATGCTGCCTGAAGGTTATGTCTGTCTGCGCAACTGAGTGTGAGAGGGCGCACATGTGCAAAGGCCCACAACTCCCAAACGTTCACCTGATGGAAGAGCTGAAAGCCGTGTCGGCAAACCGAATGAAAACAAACAACGCTTTTCGCGTCAAGTGAGTGAGTGAGATGATTGCTTAGTTATTGGCAAAGCTTGTGAGGGTGTGAGTTGATCCATTTGTTGAGCAAGTTAATAAGTGAGTGAGTGAGTGGGTAGCCATAGTTTGCCAAAATAAGTCCTCATTTAACATGATAAAAAAAACTTCGTCGTCCAAGTCATTCAGTGAGACATTTACAAAATTATGAGAATGAGAGAACTATTTACAGAAAATAACAAACAGAGAGGCCAGGAGATGAAAAGATTAACAAATAGTAAAGAGTGGTAACTCTCTCCATTCACAAGGTACACAACTTCAAGTCAGTGCTGCTTACGCTACCTTCTTCTTCTGCGTTCACTCGTATGCACACGAGTGGGCTTTTACGCGTATGACCGTTTTTACCCCGCCATGTAGGCAGCCATACTCCGTTTTCGGGGGTGTGCATGCTGTGTATGTTCTTGTTTCCATAACCCACCGAACGCTGACATGGATTACAGGATCTTTAACGTGCGTATTTGATCGTCTGCTTGCATATACACACGAAAGGGGTTCAGGCACTAGCATGTCTGCACATATGTTGACCTGGGAGATCGTAAAAATCTCCACCCTTTACCCACCAGGCGCCGTCACCGTGATTCGAACCCGGGACCCCCAGATTGACAGTCCAACGCTTTAACCACTCGGCTATTGCGCCTGTCGCTTACGCTACCACTTCTGGGTTTGTTCCAATGTACCTTTTATTTACCTGTGTGCTAGCCGAATCGGTAGCGTAAGCAGCACTGACTTGAAGTTGTGTACCTTGTGAATGGAGAGAGTCACCACTCTTTACTATTTGTTAATATTTACAGAAAATAGTTATGCTTAGTTTGATAGGTATTCAGTCAGTGGTCAGTTGGCTAGAGTCTGGTCACTGAGGCCAGCTTTGATTTAAAAACCGAGTTCCAACTGAAGGCTGACTCACGGATCTCATCGAAGTAGTACGGGTATTCCCCGGGGATGGAACAGTTGAGGCGTGCCTTCACAAACGACGTCCACACGTTGCGGAGAATGTGTCTCCCTCCCTGGTCGTTCTGAAAATATCGATAAATAAATAAATACACACACAAATAAATACACACCCTGAATGAAAAAAAACAACAAAACCCCCCCACACCAACAACAAGAAGTACGTAAATAATAAATAAATGAAATAAACAAAATAAGTAAATAAAAAGACACAGAAATGAATGAATAAATGAATAAACATTAATCTAAAAAACTGTCAATGGCAATATAGGCGATCATATCTTAACATGGAACTATGTACATAAATAGATTATGAATGAATCAATAAATGAATATGAATCTAAAAAATATTAACGACAAAATAGGCGATTGTACTTAACATAGAACTATGTAGATGTTAATAAACACACACACACACACACACACACACGCGCGCGCGCGCGCGCACATACACTCGCACACACACACACATAACCACACACAACACAACACAACAACACCTCTCCCCCCCCCACCCACACACACGCGCGCGCGAACGGGGGAGACTTTCATCCAAACGGACAGCCACCAAGAAAATTACGAGAAATCCAATCGAATATTCAATAAACGACCCGCGAAAAATTCCGTGAATTATGAATCACGGCCCTGGGCTCTCATAGAAAGGAGGGGTGCGGAGGGAGAGGGGGGGGTGGGAGGGAGGGTGCGGCGCAAGAGAAAAGAAGAGAAATCACAGGAGAAAACTGGGCAAATTAAATCATGACCAGACTCATTTCATACCCAACAACCAACGTCAGGGGTGTCGCGGATCTGATTAGCAACAAAGGCACGTGCATTATGCATGACAATGGAACCTCTGCCTGTCGGCCCGGGAATTTTGTGTGTGTGTGTGTGTGTGTGCGTGTGTGTGTGTGTGTCTGTGTGTGTGTGTGTGTGTGTGTGTGTGTGTGTGTGTGTGCGTGTGTGTGTGTGTGTGTGTGCGTGTGTGTGCGTGTGTGTGTGTGTGTGTGTGTGTGCGTGTGTGTGTGTGTGCGTGTGTGTGTGTGTGTGTGTGTGCGTGTGTGTGTGTGTGTGTGTGTGTGTGTGTGTGTGTGTGTGTGTGTGTGTGTGTGCGTGTGTGTGTGTGCGTGTGAGTGTGTGAAAAATGGAACTGGTTTGTCAGTGTGGTCAGCAAATTCCTTATTTTCAAGGGGGGTGGAGGAGGGGTGAGTGGCCAGTTTGCGTTCAATTGGATTTCTTTCTTTCTGCTTTTTATAAACTTTTGTTCGAGCTCTCTCTCTCAAGAATAAGATGTAGTCTTACGGTTCAGAACGGTGCCAGAGTGGATGAGGGGGATGGCAATGTGTGATGTCTGTTGTCTTGTGTTCAGACTGTGGGCCAAGTGGTAAGGTAGACACTGGACGATATCGTTGATAGAATGGATGGTCGAGTAATGGTGTTTTTGTCTTTTTGTTTTGTTTTTGTTTTTGTTTCTGTTTCTTCTTTTCTTTTCTTTTTTTTAATGTTTGTTGCTTCCTTATTGTAAGGATGTTGTTTTTCGAAAAAAGCTGTTTTGTTTTGTTTTGATGGATTAAGCAGAGTGTGGTATGGTACTTGTGGTGACATAAGAATTAATCTCCTATCACCCCCTTGTCAATAGACCTATGCAGGTAATGACAATAAAATATCAAAGCGTCAAAGCGTCAAAGCGTCAAAGCGTCTCTCTCTCTCTCTCTCTCTCTCTCTCTCTCTCTCTCTCTCTCTAGCTGTAAAACGCTATTTGCCAATAAAAAATTTGTCTTGTCTTGTCTCTCTCTCTATGTGTCTGTCTGTCTGTCTGACTCTCTCTGTGCGTGTGTGTAGTGAGTGTGAGTGTGTAGTGTGTGTGTGCGTGCGTGTGTGCGAGGACGCAGAGCCTTCTCCGGCGCTGGGGGATGCCGGGCAGCCTCACCTTGCAGACACGGACGACCCTGGAGTAGATCTTCTTGCCGCAATTGGTGTACTCCAGGGCCACCTCTCGGAAGAAGAAGTACACGTGCCCATCCAGGTCAAAGGACCCCACGAACTGCGGCTCTGGAAATACATAAATAAATAAATGAATAAATAGATAAATAAATAAATGGACAGAAACATGACATACGCTCATGGTTTAATCCTAGGAGAGATCAAGAGAGAGAGAGAGAGAGAGAGAGAGAGAGAGAGAGAGAGAGAGAGAGAGAGAGAGAGAATGAATGAATCTTTATTTTCCAACGGTGAAGATATTAGCACTTTGGCCTACTTACACATCTTCTCCGTTGTTCTAAGAGACACACAAACATGTACGCATATAAATGTTGTTATACTGAATACTTAATACATGTATAATGTACGAGTATAACACAGCGTCAAACTGAGAGACACAACATCGCTCACACCTGTACTGAACGGAAGCGAGTAACACACACACGCACGCACACACACACACACACACACACACACACACACACACACACACACACAGAGGGAAGAAGAACAACAGATTGTTTTAAACGCGAATTTTCATCATGCAAGAAACGATCAACGACCAAGAGGAGGTCTCACTGGAAACAATATCATGTGCATTTGCAAGCTGTTGCTTTTTCAGCCTTTTTCGTTCGTTCACTCAGTTTCTTTTCCGATCAGTCGGCTAGGCCTAGCTACACGTTGTCAACAAATCACAACTTCCGGCGACTGGTTTGCATGTCGAGTGACGGCTCTTACTAGATTATCAGAAGGAAAAAAGATTGAAAATCAAGTAAATGTTTATGATTTTGTTTGCGATTGATTCTGGAACGTTCCTTGGATGATGATAATTATTAAAACATTTCGCGGGAAACAAACAAACAAAAACAACTGATCTTACGCCCCTGTCAGTCCTTGGATACAAACATTTTTTATGGTTAATTTGAACCAGGCAACTATTTTGAATCAGTTCGGTGACGGGCGCAATAGCCGAGTGGTTAAAGCGTTGGATTGTCAATCTGAGGGTCCCGGGTTCGAATCACGGTGACTGCGCCTGGTGGGTAAAGGGTGGAGATTTTTACGATCTCCCAGGTCAACATATGTGCAGACCTGCTAGTGCCTGAACCCCCTTCGTGTGTATATACAAGCAGAAGATCAAATACGCACGTTAAAGACCCTGTAATCCATGTCAGCGTTCGGTGGGTTATGGAAACAAGAACATACCCAGCATGCACACCCTCGAAAACGGAGTATGGCTGCCTACTTGGCGGGGTAAAAACGGTCATACACATAAAATCCCACTCGTGTGCATACGAGTGAACGCAGAAGAAGAAGAAGAAGAATCAGTTCGGTGCTTCACACACACACACACACACACACACACAAACCACTCCACTCTTCCCTCAATCTTCCCAACCACCACCCCCACTCTCCCGCGACACACAAATCCTCCTACCCCCGTCACCCCTATCCCACACTACAGCTCTCTGTGTCATCCTCCCCCCCCCCTCCACGACCACACACTCTCCCCTTCCCTCCCCAACCCTCTCACCTCCTTTCCCCCTAACGCCCCACCTTCCCCCCACCACACCATCCTCTCCCCCCCTATCCACTCCTATCCTGCTCCCACACCCACACACACACACTGACCGTTGAGCCACTTGGAGCGGTCCCGGAGTGTGCGGACGAAGCGGACCTCGAGGGAGTGGTTGGCGTGGTACAGGTTGGGCCTGAGGATCAGGGGGTCCGCCTTGATGAAGTCCGTCACGCCGCCCGCGTATAGCGCCGGGATCCCGCCAGGGTTGCCGTGCTCTGCGAGACAGTGGGCAGTATTCATCACAGCACGGCACAGCACAGCACAGCACAGCACAGTATAATACAGTACAGCACAGCACAGCACAGTACAGTACAGTACAGTACAGTACAGCACAGCAAAGCACAGTACAGCACAACACAGTACAGGACAGCACAGCACAGTACAGCAACGCACAGCACAGCACAGTACAGTGCAGCACAACACAGCACAGTACAGCACAACACAGTACAGCACAATACAGTACAGCACAGCACAGTACAGCACAACACAGTACAGCACAACACAGTACAATTCAGCACAGCACAGTACAGCAACGTACAGCACAGCACAACACAGCACAGCACAGCACAGTACAGCACAGCACAACACAGTACAATACAGTACAGCACAGCACAGTACAGCAACGAACAGCACAGTACAATACAGCACACCACAACACGTGTGGCGTATAGATATATGCAAGGTTGCATACATACACACATACGTACATACATACATACATGCAAGGAGAAAGAGATGGAGAGAGGGAGAGGGGGAGAGAGAGGGTGAGAAGGAATGGGAGAGAGAAAGGAAATTGAGAGAGAGGGAGAGAGAGTGGGGGATGGAGGGAGGAAAGAAAAGCTGAGGGAGAGAGAGACAGAGAGACAGAAGAAAGCAAGACTGGCGGCAGTGTTGTCAGCAGGGTTATAACACACACACACACACACACACACACACACACACACATACACACATGCACACACACAAACACACACACACACACACAGACACACATACATACATGCATACACACACACACAAACACACACACACACACATACATGCACACACACCCACACACGCACACACACACACACATACACACACACACACACACACACACACACACACATACA
This sequence comes from Babylonia areolata, assembly GCF_041734735.1. Taxonomy (NCBI): domain Eukaryota; kingdom Metazoa; phylum Mollusca; class Gastropoda; order Neogastropoda; family Buccinidae; genus Babylonia; species Babylonia areolata. The sequence goes on from NC_134880.1 coordinate 43,641,602, forward strand.
TACACACAGACAGACAGTTACACACACACACACACTGACCAACGAGAGTGGCCGTGGTGTTGTCAGCAGGGTCATACGGACAGATGCCCACAGCGTCCTCAGAGTCCTCCACCAGAACGTGGAACCGACGGTTCTCCAGCTGCCATCACCATGGTTACCATGACGAGTATAATGATTATGACGACGACGACAACAACAACAAACCTTTATGCATACACTCTATGTTATAAATGTATCCACAAATCTGCCCCTTCCTATCTTTGTGGCTGCCTTCACCTCCACACTCCATCTCGCTCTCTGCGATCGGCTTCGGATCCACTCTGATCACGCATTCGCAGATTCAAACACTCCACTGTTGGCCGCCGTTCTTTCCCTGTCTCTGGACCTTGCATTTGGAATGAACTCCCTCTTTCGCTTCGTCAATTCTCCACACTCAGCTCTTTCAAGTATGGCCTTAAAACCCACCTCTTCCCCAAGATAACTTCCCTTCCCTGCCTCTTCCCTGTCTTCAGTTTCTCCAGTTTTTGTGTGAATGACTGGTGTGAAAGCGCTTTGATTTGTCTCTGCACAAGATTCAGCGCTATATAATATTATTATTATCATAGTTATTACCATATTATTATTATCATCTTTAAAAAAATCATTATCATTATTATTTACATGAATGTATGAATTTCGTTTCCAACAATGACCATCAGAACAGCAGAGGAGGCAACTGCTGTCCAAAACTATCTGGGCTAATGAATTCGATCATAGTGGAGAGTGTCTTGCCCGAGTTACATCCCCACTCTCTCGGCTAGAGGGATTTAGGACAGTCGGCGTTGGGATGGTTCTCAAAGGCCACCTATCACCCCAAGGATGTGGCACTAAAAGCCAGTGCAATGGTGTCTAGTAGTTTGAGAGTAGTAGTCCTTCACAAAAGACGAAGTTGAAAATGACTTCACATTGCAATGGAGAAATCATTGAGTCTGTTGTTGGCCCAACTACTGTTAGCTTGAGCCAATCTGTGATATTTTAGGAGCGTTGGGTAAACATACATGCATCAAGAACATCAAGACCAAAACAAGCAGGTGCAACCATAATCAGACGGGTAAACACAGACACAGACACACACAGACACACACATACACACACACGCACACACACACTCTCACACACATACACACTCTCAAACACACACACACAAACACACACGTACACAAACACACTCTCTCTCTCAGACACACACACACTCTCAAACACACACTCTCTCAAACACACACACACACACACACACACACACACACACACACACACACACACAAAGATATTCAAAATTCGAATAACACAGGAAATATTCCCAGTCAGGTGATGCTAACAGATGATGAATATATACAAACAAAATTAGGAACATTTGTTTATGAATGTTGCTGCAATTTACTGCATTAACTGATTGATTAATTGTGTGTTTTTCATTCATTCATTTATTTACCATTGCATTTGTGTCTTATAAACCTTACGGTTTCATGACAATACAATCTATTCTATTCAATTCTATTCACACACACACACACACACACACACACACACACACACACACACACACACACAGAGCATCCCATGTCCCTCCCTCACTCACCCTCAGCTGATAGGCAACAGGGCGGTAGGCCCCAGTGCCACACATGTAGAACGAGTTGGGTACACTGCTGTTCCGGACCAGCACGCGTATGTTGTTCTGACAGTCCGGGTACTGCAAATACACGTTAAGTCATGGTTAACTCACTCAGTACGCTGTTAACGTCGTCTCTTTCGCCGTTCGTATGGAGAGAGTTAAAACCATCACCCGTATGTTGTTCTGAGAATCCGGGTACTGCAAATACACGTTAAGTCACGGTTAAAACCAACACCCGTATGTTGTTCTGAGAGCCCGGGTACTCTATATACATGTTAAGTCATGGTTAAAACCAACACTGACAGTCCGGGTACTGTAAGCACACAAGTCAAGGTTAAAACCAACACCCGTATGTTGTTCTGAGAATCTGGGTACTGTAAATACACAAGTCAAGGTTAAAACCAACACCCGCATGTTGTTCTGAGAATCTGGGTACTGTAAATACACAAGTCAAGGTTAAAACCAACACCCGTATGTTGTTCTGAGAATCTGGGTACTGTAAAATAATACAGAAGTCAAGGTTAAAACCAACACCCGCATGTTGTTCTGAGAATCTGGGTACTGTAAATACACAAGTCAAGGTTAAAACCAACACCCGCATGTTGTTCTGAGAATCTGGGTACTGTAAATACACAAGTCAAGGTTAAAACCAACACCCGTATGTTGTTCTGAGAATCTGGGTACTGTAAAATAATACACAAGTCAAGGTTAAAACCAACACCTGTATGTTGCTCTGACAGTCCAGGTACTGCAAACAAACGAGTCAAGCCATGGTTAAAACTAACACCCGTTTGTTGTTCCGGGTACTGCAACAACACAAGTCAAGACAAGACAAGACAAGAAGGAAAAGACAAGACAAGACAGAACAACACAGGACAGGACAAGACAGGACAGGACAAGACAGGAGAGGAGAGGACAGGACAGGACAGGACAGGACAAGATAGGACAGGACAGGACAGGACAGGACAGGACAGGACAAGACAGGACAGGACAAGACAAGACAAGACAGGACAGGACAAGACAAGACAGGACAAGGCAAGACAAGACATGGCAAGGCAAGACAAGGTTCATTCCAGGACAGACCCCATGCGGGTTGCATCGGAAACAAAACCGAGGGGACCAAACAAAACATGGCAGACACACAGAAAGAAACAGGAAAGAATGGCTCTCAGATACCGTCAAAAAAGGCACGCGTACATACGCAAACACATACGCGCACGCGCGCGCACACACACACACACGCACACGCACACACAGAGATACGAGCACACGCGCGCGCACGCACATACATGCACGCAATGTGGAGAGCCGTCTGTCATATCGTCTTTTTTGTTTTGTAAAATTTCATTTAGTTTCGTTCCTCCCCCCCCTCTCTCTCCCTCTCCCTCTCTCTTTTCTCTCCCTCCCTCTACCCCCCCCCCTGTCCCTCTCTTTCACCCTCCCTCCACCCTCTTTCTTTCTTTCTTTTCTATTAAAAATTTCAGTCTTTGGCAATGATATGAGGCATTGCTCAATAGCTCACATCTATTTTTTGTCTGGCAAAAAAAAAATTCGCTTCGTTTCGTTAACCCCCCTTCCACCGCCCCCCCTCTCTTCCTCCCTCTCTGCCTCCCCACACTCTGTTTCTCTCCCTGTCCCTCCCTCCCTAATCCTGTCCCTCTCTCCCTCCACCCCCCCTCTCTCTCCTTTCTTCTCTTTCTTTCCCCCTTTCTGCACCCCCCTCTCCCTCCTCTCTCTAATCCTGTCCCTCTCTCATTCATCCCTCTCTCTCTTTTCTTCTCTTTCTTCCTCCCTCTCTCCCACCCTCTCTCTCTCTCTCTCTCCCTGTCCCTCCCTCCCTAACCCTCTTCCTCTCTCCCTCCTTCCCCTCTCTCTTCCCTCCCCTTCTCTCTCCCTCTCCCTAACACTGTCCCTCTCTCCCTCCACACCCCCTCTCTCTCTCTCGTTTCTTCTCTTTCTTCCTCCCTCTCTGCACTCCTCTCTCTCTCCCTAACCCTGTCCCTCTCTCCATCCACCCCCTCTCTCCTTTCTTCTCTTTCTTCCCTCCCTCTCTGCACCCCCCTCTCTCACCCACTCTCCTAACCCTGTCCCTCTCTCCCTCCACCCCCCCTCTCTCTCTCCTTTCTTCACTTTCTTCTTCCCTCTCTGCACACTCTCTACTCCCCCCTCTCTCTCATTCTCCCTGTCCCTCCCTCCCTAACCCTGTCCCTCTCTCCCACCCCCCCCCTCTCTCTCTCCTTTCTTCACTTTCTTCTTCCCTCTCTGCACACTCCCCCCCCTCTCTCTCATTCTCCCTGTCCCTCCCTCCCTCACCCTGTCCCTCCCTCCCTCACCCTGTCCCTCTCTCCCTCCAGGCCCCCCCCTCTCTTTTCTTCACTTTCTTCT
>NC_134880.1:43675637-43680637 GCF_041734735.1 Babylonia areolata
TTCCATGCTTAGCAAAAGAAGTTCCTGTTTGAACAAAAAAAATGATAATAATGACTCCTCTTGTTGTTGGGTCAGAATATCAGATCAAAGTGCCAAGTTTAGAGAATACAAAAAATATAAATATAACAGTAAATGCAATTTGCATATAATTAGGCTTCATTTTATATTTTTTTTGTGCCCATCCCAGAGGTGCAATATTGTTTAAAACAAGATGACTGGAAAGAAATGAATTTTTCCTATTTTTTTGCTTAATTAATTTGGTGTCAACTGACAAAGTAGTTGCAGAGAAAATGTCAATGTTAAAGTTTACCACGGACACACAGACACACACACACAGAGACAACCGAACACCGGGTTAAAACATAGACTCACTTTATTCACACAAGTGAGTCAAAAAGCGGAAGGTGGCAGAATGGTTTATTACATATGTATGCGTACATAACTACATGCATGTATATGAATGTGTATCGTGTGTTTATGCAAGTTTGTGCCTGCCTATGTGTGCGTATGTGGTAGGGTAGCTGTTAGATACACATGTATGTATACAGCGTGTGTGTGTAGTCACATTTTGGTGTTGTGTATGTAACATAGACATAATGTTTTATGTTAACAAAAGCGTTTTTGTATAGCACCTAGAGCAGATTTCTGGATAGTGTGCTATATAAGTATCCATTATTATTATTATTGTTATTATTATGACACACACCTGCCAATATACAGTGTCTGTGACTGTTATTATTATTATTTTATCATTATTTTCATTACTACTATCTTTTTTTTCTTTTTTTTCATCATAATTATTATTTATTTATTTATGTATGTACGCTTATATATATATATATATATTTTTTTTTTTTCTCAAGGCCTGACTAAGCGCGTTGGGTTACGCTGCTGGTCAGGCATCTGCTTGGCAGATGTGGTGTAGCGTATATGGATTTGTCCGAACGCAGTGACGCCTCCTTGAGCTACTGATACTGATACTGATACTGTGAGGGTCTGGGTTCGATTCCCCGCTCTCGCCCTTTCTCCCAAGTTTGGACTAGAAAAAAAACAAACAAAAAAACCGAGACCGAGCGCCCAGTCAAGTCATTTTCGGATGAGACGATAAACCGAGGTCCCGTGTACAGCATGCACTAAGCGCACGTAAAAGGACCCACGGCAACAAAAGGGTTGTCCCTGGCAAAATTCTGTATAGAAAAATGCGCTTCGAAAGGAAAAAGAAATAAAACTGCACGCAGGAAAAAATACAAAAAAGGGTGGTGGCGCTCTGTGTAGCGACGCGCTCTTCCTGGGGAGAGCAGCCCGAATTTCACACAGAGAAATCTGTTGTGATAAAAAAAGAAAAGAAAAGAGATATACAAATACAAAATATCATGGGCTGGGTCATTCAAGACACCAACTGGACATCCATCGGTTGAGGTCTGGGGACTGTGTTGAAGGGAAGAGCGATGTGAGACTATACTACTACTACTACCAGCCGCACCGAGTGAGTTAATTCAGGTCAGGGATGGCGTGCTTGGCATGGGTCGTTAATTGGTTAATTGAAGGGGTAAGTCATGGGGCTTTGCTGTGGAAAGGGTCGGGCGATTAGCTTTCTTTCTTACCTTCTTTCTTTCTTGCCTGCTTTTGGTCTTATCAGTCTAAACGTGCGTGCGTGCGTGGTGTGTGTGTGTGTGTGTGTGTGTGTGTGTGTGTGTGTGTGTGTGTGTGTGTTGGTTTCTTGTTACTAAATAGTTGATGGAGTGGAGTGATGGCCTAGAGGTAACGCGTCCGCCTAGGAAGCGAGAGAATCTGAGCGCGCTGGTTCGAATCACGGCTCAGCCGCCGCCGATATTTTCTCCCCCTCCACTAGACCTTCAGTTATGGTCTGGACGCTAGTCATTCGGATGAGACGATAAACCGAGGTCCCGTTTGCAGCATGAACTTAGCGCACGTAAAAGAACCCACGGCAACAAAAGGGTTATTCCTGGCAAAATTCTATAGAAATATCCACTACGATAGGAAAAAAAACCAAATAAAACTGCACGCAGGAAAAAAAAAAGAGAAAAAAAAGGTGGCACTGTAGTGTAGCGACGCGCTCTCCCTGGGGAGAGTAGCCTGAATTTCACAGAGAGAAATCTCTTCTGATAAAAAAAAAAAAGAAAAAAAAAAAGGTTTTCGTGGCTGCTTTATCCTGTTGATTTCAATTCAAGTGACTTTTTTTTACGGGTCCTCTTCTCTGTCTGTCTGTCTATCTGTCAGTCTGTCTGTCTGTCTCTGTCTCTTCACACACACACACATTTCAGGAATACCTTGTCTGTTTAACTGTCCCTGTCTCTGTTTCTCTGTCTGTTTCTCTCTCTCTCTGTTTCTTCTTCTTCTTCTTCTTCTTCTTCTTCTCCTCATTCTTCTTTTGTTTTTTTTCTCTCTCTCTCTCAAGATACACAAATATTTCAATAATTGCTTTTCTGTCTGTATCTGTTTCACCGCCCCCCTCCACTCTGTGTGTGTGTGTGTGTGTGTGTGTGTGTGTGTGTGTGTGTGTGTGTGTGTGTGTGTGTGTGTGTGTGTGTGTGTGTTCTTCTTTTTTCTCTCTTTGTCCAGGGCTGGGTGGAAAAAAAAGCATGTGTACTTGCTTATCTCATTACCCTGGTGAAATAAAATTTCGTTTCGTTTCGTTTTGTTTCGTTTCTCTCTCTCTCTCCCTTCACTACAAATATATTGGATTCCTTTTTCTGTGTCTCTGTCTCTTCCTCTCCCCCCCCCCCCCCCACTCACCACAAACACGCGCACTCACACACACACACACACACACACACACACACAAACACACACACACACACAAACACACACACACACACACACACACACACACACACACACACACACACACACACACACACACACACTTACACACACTTTTAATATCTATACACATGTTGATGTGTTTTCTTGTCAGGGCCTTTTTCTTTGTGTGAATTCCTGGTTGTCCTCCCCTTGGGGGAGAAAGAGAGAGAGAGAGAGAGAGAGAGAGAGAGAGAGAGAGAGAGAGAGAGAGAGAGAGAGAGAGAGTGAAAGAGAGAAAGACGGAGAAAGAGAGAGACATTGAAAGAGAGACAGAGACAGAGAGAGAGATAGACAGACAGACAGACACAGAGAGAGAAAGAGAGAGACAGGGACAGAAACAGAGACAGAAAGAGAGAGAGTTACGGAGAGAGGCAGAGAGTAGGTACATCTTCCCAAAGGAACATCAAATAAAAGGTAACCACCACCACCCCCCCCCATTCCACACCCCAATCCTATCCACCCCTTCACCCTCAACTCCCACACCCACCCACCCCCACAAAAAAAAAAAGAAAAAAAAAGAGAGAGAGAGAGAGAAAAAAAAAAAGACAGACAGAAATCATCGTCATCACCACCCCCCTCCCCCCCACTCGCCCCCCTCACCTCACCTCACCCCCCCCCTCACCACCCCTTCCCCGCTCTCCAAAAGGTGAGAAGAGGGGGGGGGGGGAGACAACTCCAGCAGCACATTACACGGAGAAAATAAACGTCGAAGACGGAAGCGTTTAACGGGACGGAGTGGTGGTGCTACCGGCTACAACCTGTACCACTTCCCCCCCCTCCCACACGGGCCTTTTTACCCCCCGGCCCGTCTCTCCCCTGAGACATGGGAAGACAAATACACACAGGGAGGGAGGAGGTTGGGGCTTGTAACTGAGACCCCACTCAAGAGGCTTTTAAATATCTCTGTGTGTGTGTGTGGGGGTGGGGCCTGGGGGGGTGGGTTGGGGGCTGGGGGGTCCGGGACGTCGTGGGTGGAGGGGGGCGGGGGGGGGGGGGGGTGGAAGGTTGAGGATGGAGGAGAAGGAGTATGGGTGGAGGGAAGGGGGTGGGGGTGGGTGGGGGTGGGGGTGGATGGGACTCAAAAAGACCAACCACCCTCGTGACCCTGCGTAAAGGAAAAGAATATGGAAAAAAAAAAGAGAAAAAAAGTTAACGCGGCAGAAACGTTTCTTGTTGTTGTTGGTGGTGAATAATTATCGTTGCTTCTCTCTCTCTCTCTCTCTGTCTGTCTTTCTTCCTCTCTTTCTCTCTTTTGAAGGCTTGACAAAAAAAAGCAATTGTTTGCTTATTCTATTACCTAAAGAAATCTCTCTCTCTCTCTTTCTCTGTGTCTGTCTGTCTGTCTCAGAAGAGAAAGGGATTTAACAACAACAGTCAACAAGGAACAGACATTAACAACAGTCAACAAGGAACAGACATTAACAACAGTCAACAAAGGGCAAATGTTGACAACAATCAACAAGGAACAGACATTGACAACAGTCAACAAGGAACAGACATTGACAACAGTCAACAAGGAACAGACATTGACAACAGTCAACAAGGGAAGGGATGTGAAGAAATACCCCCATCGATCCCAACAGTCAACAAGGGGCAAGTGTTGACAACAGTCAACAAGGAACAGACTTTAACAACAGTCAACAAAGGGCAAATGTTGACAACAATCAACAAGGAACAGACTTTAACAACAGTCAACAAGGGGCAAGTGTTGACAACAGTCAACAAGGAACAGACATTGACAACAGTCAACAAGGAACAGACATTGACAACAGTCAACACGGAACAGACATTGACAACAGTCAATAAGGGAAAGGATGTGAAGAAATACCCCCATCGACCCCAACAACAGTGAACAAGGAGCAAATGCTGACAAGAGTCAACAAGGAACAGACATTGACAACAGTCAACAATGAACAGACATTGATAATAGTCAACAAGGGAAGGGATGTGAAGAAATACCCCCATCGACCCCAACAACAGTCAACAAGGGGCAAGTGTTGACAACAGTCAACAAGGAACAGACATCAACAACAGTCAACAAGGAACAGACATTGACAACAGTCAACAAGGAACAGACATCAACAACAGTCAACAAGGAACAGACATTGACAACAGTCAAAAAGGGAAAGGATGTGAAGAAATACCCCCACAGACCCCCCACCTGACGGGGGGGT
>NC_134880.1:43685637-43690637 GCF_041734735.1 Babylonia areolata
AGCCGTTGTTGCTGTTGTTGTTGCTGTTGTTGGTGTTGTTGTTGGTGTTGTTGCTGTTGTTGTTGCTGTTGTTGTCGTTGCTGTTGTTGCGTCACTTTGTGGGCCAGGACTCGACAGTTGTTTTTTCCCCTCCCCACCAGCTGCCAACCCCAACTATATACCTACCTCACCAACCAACATCCACAAATTCCGTCCACCAGTGCTCTCGCCCGGGGAATTTCCCCCCATTTACACATCTAATCCCCTCACCACCACCATCCCTCGACAATCCCCCTCCGCCACCCCTTCACCACCACCACCACCACCACCCACATCCCCTCGCCACCCCCGAAATCCCCCCCACCCCCCGATATCCCCCATCCCCTCACCACCACCAGCCACCACCCACATCCCCTCCCCACCCCCGAAATTCCCCACACCCGAAATCCCACACCACCATCACCACCACCATCCCTTACCGCCATCACCCCCTCCCCCCGCGCCCCCCCCCCCCCCCCCCGCAATCCCCCTTCTTCCCTCCCATCCCCCATCCGTCCTAAAGATATATATATATATATATATATATGTATATATACAGGCAAAGATAAATAATGTGAACATGAATCTCTCCTACGGGAGTGACCCCGTTCATTCCTCGTCACACGTGGAGTGTTGGCCTGTGGCCTGGTGGTCTGCCTGGGAAGTAAAGGGAGACAATCTGAACGTTCGGGATCGAACTCCTCACCTTTGTCTGTTCGTTTGAATAGTTTTTTTTTCTTCTTTCTTTGACTGGCTAGCTGCTTACGTGGTTGGTTAGTTAGTAACTCGATTAGTCAGTCGGTGGAATGGTAAGCTGGTTAGGTAGACAGAAAAGAAAGTTAGTTGGTAACTTATTTGATTAGGCTAGTTAATAGTTCAGTAGCTGGGTTACTGCTTTGTTTAGTTTCAGTCAGTAACTCACCTGTTTGTTCTGCTAACTCGTGTACATCCCCCCCCGTCCCTCGCACCCCCCTCCCCACCACCACACACACACACACGCACACACACACACACACACACACATATCTACATGTTTATTTCCTTGTGTAGCTTACAAAAAGAGTTATCGGTTAATTTTGTCCTCACTTTTCTTCTTCCTTTCTATCTCTATTTTGAAAAAAAAGAAAAAAAAAGGTTGAAAATTAATATGCAACGAGCGATTTATTCATAACCTTCGACGAATGAAGCAAAAGTGGAAAGAAGCAAATAAAGGGACTTAACTAGTAAGATTTGGGGAATCAGATCTTCAATTTTTGACTCACTTGTGTAAACAAAGTGAGTCTATGTTTTAACTCGCTGTTCGGTTGTCTGTGTGTGTGTGTGTGTGTGTGTGTGTGTGTGTGTGTGTGTGTGTATGTATGTGTGTCCGTGGTAAACTTTAACACTGACATTTTCTCTGCAAATACTTTGTCAGTTGACATCAAATTTGGCATAAAAATAGGAAAAATTCATTTCTTCCAGTCATCTTGTTTTAAAACAATATTGCACCTCTGGGATGAGCACAAAAAAATAAAAAAAAGAAGCCTAATATATGCAAACTGCATTACTGTTATATTTATACTTTTTGTATTCTCTAAACTTGGCACTTTGACCTCTTATTCTGACCCAACAACAAGAGGAGTCATTATTACCATTTTTTGTTCAAACAGGAACTCCTTTTGCTAAGCATGGAAGTTTTATTTATTTTGCAAACGTTTTGGTGCAGATAGTAAAAAAGGGAAATTACTCTGTAATTAATGCTAGGGGACTTAATTTATCACAAGTGAGTCTTGAAGGCCTTGCCTCTCTTGTCTTCTTTTGCAATGAAATTTTGTTTTTGTCAATGTAATGTTTTCCCCGGACATTCGCACTTTCTTCGTGTATGGCAGCATTTGGAAAATAATGACTATCTTGAGAAAATATAAATTTATGTGCAAAACGTTGGGAGTAAGATTTGAAAAGACAGTGGCGAAATTTCTAAAGGAACTTAACGCTCTCTGTCTGTGTCTCTGTCTCTCTGTGTGTCTCTCTAACACAGACAGAGACAGAGACAGAGAGAGAGAGCAGATTTTAGGATTTCGTTTGTTGGAAAATAAAAACCACATCGCGAAACACTCTTTAGAAAATGAAATTACACGGAGTGCCGGGGCTTTCCGAAAAAAGCAGAACAAAAATATCTGCAACACGCACATTGTAAAAGGAAAACCTGAAAACTCTGCACTGATATTTTGATAAGAAAGTTCAAATCAAGAAAAAAAAAAGTTCAAATAAACACCTCTCCTAAAAAAGAACAAAAAACACCCCAAAAAAACAAAACCAAAAAAAACAAAAAAACAAACAAAAAAAACAACAACACAACAACAACAAAAAACAACACACGCTTGAGTGCTAACAATAAATTTCTATTAAAAAAACCCCAAAAAACATACAAATTCAAAATAACATTCTACTGTCACTTTGAAAGTAAGACGATAAGCATCGTGTTGGCTCTTTTCCTCGCTTAAGTGCAAGAGCTTTCTGGAGGCAAAACATAAAATGCCGAATGGGGCACTTTTCGGGGGGGCAGGGGGAAGATAAAATCCTCCCCCCCGCCAACCCATCCTACCCCCCGAGAGAAAAGCGAAAAAAAACAGGCCACATCATACCCCACCGCACTGGGGTGGGGGTTTGGTGGGGGGGGTGGTTTTGGATAGTGGAGTGGGGTTTGGTGGTGGTTGTGGTTTTGGGGGTGGGGTAGTTTTGGTGGTAGTGGTTTTTTGTGGGGTGTGGTGGTTGTGGGGTGGTGGTTGTTTTGTTGGGGGGGGGGGGGAGTGGTGGTGTGTGGTGGGGTGTGGTGGAGGGTGGTTTTGGTGGTGGTGTGGTGTGATTGGGGTGGGGTGGTGGTTGGGGGTTTGTTGGGGGTGGTGGTTGTTGGGGTGGTGGTGTGGTTGTGGTGGTGGTGGAAAATGGGGTGGTGGGGGGAGTGGGGTGTGGGTGGTGGGTGGGGGTGGGAGTGGTGGTTTGTGGTGGGGGTGGTGTGGGGTGGTAGGGTGGTGGTGGTGGGGTGGGGGTGGTGGTTGTGGGGTATGGTGGTGTGGTGGTGTGGGGTGGTTGTGGTGGTTGTGGTGTGGTGGTGGGGGGTTTGGTGGTGGGGGTTTTGGGTGGGTGGTGGTGTGGTGGGGGTGTGGTGGGTGGTGGGGGTGGTTTTGGTGGTGGGTGGGTGGTTGTGGGGGTGGTAGTGGGTGGGGTTTTGGGGGGTAAATGGTGGTTTTGGTGGTGGTGGTTAGTTTGTGTGGGGGGTGGTTTGTGTGGTGGTGTGGTGGTTGTGGTGGTGGGGTGGTTGTGGTGGTTGGGTGTTGTTGTGGTGGGGGTGGTGGTGGTGGTGGGGGTGGTGGTTGTGGTGGGGTGGTTTGGGTTTTTTGGGGTGGGGGTTTTGGTGGTGTGGTGGTGGTGGTGGTGGTGTGGTGGTTTTTGGTGGGGTTGGGTGGTAGTGGTGGTGGTGGTGGTGGTGTGGTTGTGGGTGGTGGTGGGGGTGGTGGGGTGGTGGTGGTTGGGGGTGGTGGTTGGTGGGGTGGGGTGGTGGTTGTGGTGGTGGTGTGGTGGTGGGGGTGGTGTGGTGGTGGTTTTGGTGGTGTGGGTTTTGGGGGGGAGTGGGGGTTTGTGGGTGGTGGATGTGGTGGTTGGTGGTGTTTTTGGGGTGGTGGGTTGGGTGGATGGGGGGTAGTGGTGTGGTTGTGGTGGTTGGGTTGGTGGCAATCGTCCTTCCCCCCCCCCAAACCCCCCCCCGATGCCCCGGATTCGCACAAATATCAATCCAAACGCCCCCCAAGGGGAAAAAAATTTCACAACTCACTTACTCAACGGGTCTTTTTTTTTTTTTTTTTTTTTTTTTTTTTTTTTTTTTTTTTTTTTTTAAAAAAGAAACGCCGCCTTAAAATAGTTTCCCCCCCCCCCCCGTGAGGGGGGGGTTTTTGTTTTTCACAATTTTTTCCTTTTTCTCTCTCTTTTTCTTCTTTTTTTCTCTTTTTTCTCTCTCTTCAAACCCTACCCTCCTCTTCCCCTTCTTCCTTCTCTCCCTTTTTCTTTCCCTCCCCCTTCTCTCTTCTCTCTCTTTCTTTTAAATTTTTATATTTTATATCCCATTCTTTCCTTCCCTTTTTTCTTTTCCCTCTCTCTCTTTCCTCTCACCCCCCCCCCCCTTCCCCCCCCTTGTTTTCTTTCTGTGTTCTTCTCCCTTCTCTTTCTCTTTTTCTTTCCCCCCCACCCCCCCCCACAACACACAAACAAACCCAAACACACACACACACAATAAAAAAAAAAAAAAACTTCCCCACCTCCTCAAACCCCCCCTAATCCCAAACCCCCCTCCCCACCCACCCACCCAAACACCTCTCCCCCCCATCCCAACCCCCCCAAAAATTTTTTTTAATTTTTTTTTTTTTAAATTTTTTATTTCCCCCCCCAAACCAAAAACCCACCTTATTTTACAAATTTTTAAATTAAAAAAAAAAAACCCCCCGCCCCCCCCCTTTTCCCCCCCCCCCCCCCCCCCCCCCCACCCCCCCCCACCCCCCCTTCCCCCCCCCCCCCCCCCCCCCCCCCCCCCCCTCCCCCCCCCACCCCTCCAAAAACTTTTTTTTTTTTACCCCCCGTTCCCCCGTGGTGGCCCCCCAGGCAGGGCAAGAGAATAAACCCCCCCCCCCCCCCCCCCCCCAGAGCCCCCACACCCCCCGGGACCCTGCTTTCACCCCTTTGCTGCTGGAGGACTTTCTTGTTCGGGTTTGGGGGTGTTTGGGCCCGTGTTTCGTAGGGTCTCTCTCTCTCTCTCTCTCTTGTTCTTGTCGCTATCTCTATTTTTTCTCTCTCTCGTTGTGTGGGTGGGTTGGTGTGGTGTGTGGTGTGTGTGTGTTTTGTGTTGTGGTTGTGTGTGTGTGTCTGTCTGTCTGTTGTCTTTTCTTTTGTCCTCTTATGTCTGTCTGTCTTCGTTTTCTGTCTCCCTTTTTGTTTCTCCCTTCTCTGTCCCG
>NC_134880.1:43695637-43698137 GCF_041734735.1 Babylonia areolata
ACACACACACACACACACACACGCACACACACACACACACACACACACACACACACACACACACACACACACACACACACACTCATCCACTCTCAGAGAGAGGAGGAAGAGGAGGAAATGGGTTGTGTTTTGTGTGGCTAAGTGCGGGCACACGACATTACATGTATACCCTTTTTTTTTCTCTTCTCTTTTTCTTTCTTTTTTTTTTCAAGAGGGTGGGGGAGGCGGAGGCGTGGAAGATGGCTTGGAGGGAGGGAAGAGATGGGTGTGTGTGTGTGTGTGGAGGGGGGTGGCGGGGGCGTGGGGGGGGAGGGGAGGAATGGGGGCCATGCTGCGCGCATGTGTGTGTGTGTGTGTGCGTGTGTGTGTGTGTGTGTGTGTGTGTGTGTGTGTGTGTCTTTAAATGTGTGGCTTTCTTCCGTTTCCTCTCGAGAGAGAGGGAGACAGTGAGAGAGAGAGAGAGAGAAAAAGAGAACTGAGAGAGACAGAGACAAGGACAGAGACAGAGACACACACACAGAGACATTGAAAGAGAGAGAGATGGGAGAGAAAGAGGAAGAGACAGGGACAGAGAGACAGAGACAGACTGAGAAAGAAAGAGGAAGAGAGAGAGAGAGACAGAGACAGTGAGACAGACAGACAGAGAAAGACAGAGAGAGAGAGAGAGAGACAGAGAGAGAGACAGAGAGGAAGCGGAAGAATGACAATTAAGAAGAAACAAACCCAGCCGAATACACAGTCAGCACTCAAAGAGGAGGGAGAGGAAACAGCACTCTGTGTGTCTTGAGTACCGGGCACGCGACGATGTGTATATATATATTGTTTTTGTTATGTGTATGGAGTTCGGGGGGCGGGGCGGGCGGGTGGGTGGGGGAGCATGGGGGCCTTGGGGGGCGGGGGGTGGCGGTTGAGGGAGGAAGCAGACTAGAGGGAGGCCTGGTTGGAACAAAGTGAGAGGGGGGGGGGGGGGTAATTGGGAGTGATGAGAGATGGGAGAGAGAGAGAGACAGAGAGAGAGACAGAGAGAGAGACAGAGAGATTCAGATTCAGATGATTTATTCATTTAACTCTTTCCATACGAACGGCGAAAGAGACGACGTTAACAGCGTTTCACCCCAATTACCATCATCAAAATATTGCAAGCGGAAGGCTCTTATACTGAAGAGGTGAATGTTGACAAAGAATACCACAATTCTGACGACGGAAGCTAAAGGTTGGGTCATTCAGACACCCACTGGACATCCGAGGGGTCTGTGTAGAGGAGAAGAGAGGACTGGCCGTACTGAGTGAGTTAAATCCTCTCTCTCTCTCTGTCTCTCTCTCATTCTCTCTCTGTCTGTCTCTCTCGTCTAAATCGGTAGACAGATTTCTCAATCGGCCAGTTGGTGTTGCCATTGTAACCGTGAGTGTAAGCACAAAGCCGACTTGGTTTCATGCATGAACTATGCAACAGGCGCAATAGCCGAGTGGTTAATTTAAAGCGTTGGACATTCAATCTGAGGGTCCCGAGTTCGAATCTCGGTAACGGCGCCTGGTGGGTAAAGGGTGGAGATTTTTTTTTTCCTTTCCCGATATCCCAGGTCAACATAATTATGTACAGACCTGCTCAAGTACCTGAACCCTAGCCCCGTATTATGAACAAGGGGCGATAACAGATCTTGCAAAATGTCACCCTAACTGTCAGCGTCTGCACAACTGTTTCTGCTTCCTGGTAGCTGAAAGAAATGAAGGCAATACCGTCTCTCTAAACTTAAAAGCTGTATATACAGATACCATGCCAGGTTAAACAAAAGACCATTATCAGGAGAAAGAGAGAGAGAGAGAGAGAGAGAGAGAGAGAGAGAGAGAGAGAGCGACAGAGAGAGAGAGAGACAGAGAGCGACAGAGAGAGAGAGAGAGCGACAGAGAGAGACAGAGACAGAGAGCGACAGAGAGAGAGACAGAGACAGAGAGCGATAGAGAGAGACAGAGTGATATATATAGAGAGAGACAGAGACAGACAGAGACAGAGAGACAGAGAGAGAGAGAGAGCGCGACAGAGAGAGAGAAAAAGCGCGACAGAGAGAGAGACACAGAGAGAGCGACAGAGAGAGCGAGAGAGAGAGAGAGAGGGAGTTAATTGTAAAGGCCATGGACCCACACACAAAAGGGGCGATGTCACATCAATGGTTACTGTACATCTTTAACGTGCGTATTTGATCTTCTGCTTGCATATACACACGAAGGGGGTTCAGGCACCAGCAGGTCTGCACATATGTTGACCTGGGAGATCGTAAAAATCTCCACCCTTTACCCACCAGGCGCCGTCGCCGTGATTCGAACCCGGGACCCTCAGATTGACAGTCCAACGCTTTAACCACTCGGCTATTGCGCCCGTCACTGGGGGTGAATGACTGAAAAAGGTTTGGCAGAAGGATTCAGGCCCTTGTTCTCCGATGCTGTGTGGGCTAGCTGTGAGGGTGTTCTGTGGGTTCGGTTCCCGCTCTCGCTTGTTCATGTT
>NC_134880.1:43710637-43713137 GCF_041734735.1 Babylonia areolata
TGCACGTAAAACGCCACTTCCTTTATCTCCTCCTCTCCTCCGCCTCCTCCTCCTCCTCTTACAACCTGTGGCTGAAGGTTAGGTTGGGTCGTGATAATAACCACTGGGGCCGGAAACCTTGTGCAAGTAATGCCGTGAGCCCCGGCCCAACATCAGCTTCGTGCAGACACATACATACATGCACACACATTACGCCTAGCACGTGTGCGGCGTGCACGAACGCATAGACTTGACAGCCACACACTCACACGCGCCCACACACACACACACACACACACACACACACCCTATAATCTCTCTCTCTCCCTCTCTCTCTCTCTCTCTATATATATATATACTGCTAAATAAAACCGCAAAGAAAAGAATTGTATGTCCTTTCCTTCCTACTCTCAAATTTTCGCCCACAGGGTTTCATCAAGAGAGCGTCTTGTATCCGTATTATTAGCAACCCTCATGGGGGAAACTAAAAAATTAATAAATAGATAAAAAAAAAAAAAAAAAAAAAAAAGGAGAGAAAACCCCGAAATGACGAAAAACATTTGTTTCGTTGCTGATTTCTTCCTTCCTTCCTTCCTTCCTTCTGTCCGTCCTTCCTTCTTTTTCCCCCCCTTTCATTTGGAGACAAGACGTCTGTCTTTCGTTTCGACAAATTCTTTCTTTCTGCCTTTCTTTCCTTTTCTTTTCTGTTCTGTTCTGTTCAGGGCAGAGGTAGTAATATAAAGAGAAGGTAAGAAAGCTAGAGAGAGGGTTTTTGGTAGTTCCTGATTCCGACAAAGACGCCGACTGAAGCATCCTCAGTTCCAGACCTTCAGCTGAGCGACTGAGAAAGAAGTGGAAGGGTATGAGTTCTGCATGTCAATAAATTCTTACACTGTGCACGTGCACATCAGTGCGCGTGCTGGCAATGTGTCAACTGCTTTCTGCTGTGTTGATGATGCACGTGCCTTCTCTTGACTCTGCTTGCTTTGCATGTATGTATTGTTAGTTCGCGAAGACGGGCGCAATAGCCGAGTGGTTAAAAAAGCGTTGGACTGTCAATCTGAGGGTCCCGGGTTCGAATCACGGTGACGGCGCCTGGTGGGTAAAGGGTGAGAGATTTTTACGATCTCCCAGGTCAACATATGTGCAGACCTGCTTAGTGCCTGAACCCCCTTCGTGTGTATATGCAAGCAGAAGATCAAATACGCACGTTAAAGATCCTGTAAATCCATGTCAGCGTTCGGTGGGTTATGGAAACAAGAACATACCCAGCATGAACACCCCCGAAAACGGAGTATGGCTGCCTACATGGCGGGGTAAAAACGGTCATACACGTAAAAGCCCACTCGTGTGCATACGAGTGAACGCAGAAGAAGAAGAAGAAGTTAGTTCGCGAAGCTGGTATTTGACAGTGGAGGGTGGAGTGGGGGGTGGGTGAGGGGTGAGGGGCGAGGGGTGAGAGATGTTTTCTGTTTACTGTAACGGTATTCGCCTCTGTGTGTGTTTTGACAAGAGGAACAAGGATGAAACGTAACTATGGTGTTGACACGGGAAGATGGTAGCCATGATGATGATGGTGGTGGTGGTGGTGGTGGTGGTAGCGATGGTGATAATACATGCACGCACACGCACAAACACACACACACACACACACATACTCGCTCGCTCTCTCTCACACACACACGCACGCACACACGCACGCGAACACACACACACACATACATACATACATACATACACACATGCACTCACGCGCGCACCCCCACACAAACACACACAGACACACATGCACACACACACACACACGCGCGCGCGCGCGTGCGCGAGCACACACACACACACACACACACACACACACACACACATATGCACTCACGCGCACACACGCACACATATATATCCGTCCACACACAACCACACATGCCGCCCACAAACATTCTGCACAAACCAACAACATAATTTTCAGAAAAAAAAACTATAAGAAAACACACACACACACACTCGCTCACTCTCTCTCCCACACTCGCTCACTCTCTCTCCCACCACACAAACACAAACACACACGCGCACACGTACACACACACACACACACACACACATACTCACACACACACGCACTCACGTGCACACACGCAAACATCATTATATATCCGTCCACACACAACCACACATGCCGCCCATAAACATTCTGCACAAACCAACAACACAATTTTCCGAAAAAAAACCCCAAAACATAACAAAACACACACACACACACACACACACACACACACACACACTTACGCACACGCACAGACACAAACATCCCCGCCCACACCCACACACACACACACACACACACACACGCACGCACACACACGCACACACGCAACAACAGACCCACCCACATACACATGCCTTCTTTTCCGACATCCCTTCTAGCCTTGCGGATTTCAGATAAGACTTTTTTTTTTTTTTTTTTTTTTTCCCTGGGAGTTTGTTCACGTAAGGAGAAAGAGACAGATCGTCGTCTGAGGCAAGT
>NC_134880.1:43730637-43735637 GCF_041734735.1 Babylonia areolata
ACGGTCATGCACGTTAAAGCCCGCTTGTGTACATACGAGTGAACGTGGGAGTTGCAGCCCACGAACGAAGAAGAAGAAGAAGATCTCTTATCTTCTCTCTCCAACACCTTTGCAGTGATGTTAATACTCATTCATGAATCCATTTTTAGTGCAATATAAATAATAATAATAAAATTATTTTGTATAAGTGCACAGGAAGGGAGCTAAGGCACAAGCAGGTTTGCACATAATTATGTTCTTCTTCTTCTGCGTTCGTGGGCTTCAACTCCCACGTTCACTCGTATATACGCGAGTGGGCTTTTTACGTGTATGACCGTTTTTACCCCGCCATGCAGGCAGCCATACTCCGCTTTCGGGGGTGTGCATGCTGGGTATGTTCTTGTTTCCATAACCCACCGAACGCTGACATGGATTACAGGATCTTTAACGTGCGTATTTGATCTTATGCTTGCGTATACACACGAAGGGGGTTCAGGCACTAGCAGGTCTGCACATATGTTGACCTGGGAGATCGTAAAAATCTCCACCCTTCACCCACCACCAGGCGCCGTCACCGTGATTCGAACCCGGGGGACCCTCAGATCGAAAGTCCAACGCTTTAACCACTCGGCTATGGCGCCCGTCACATAATTATGTTGACCTGGGAGATCGGGGGTGAAAAAAAAAAAGCCACCAGGTGTGCCAAAATCGAGAATCGAACTCAGGAAAAAAAACAAACTAGGGAGAGAATTCAGCAGAGCTCTAACCATTCGACCACTGCCACCCCCGTCATGATGTCGTCACTCGAGCCCTCGTTGGAGGACTGTCTCTTTCAGCCTCACCTGCGATATGACCAACCAAAAAAAAAAAAAAAAAAAAAAAAATCCCCCTCAAACCTCACATTCCAGCCAGCCATTCACCACTGGGATCGTTCGTTCAGCTACAGAGGTTATGGTAAACCACTGGGGTCAAGACACGGGAGAGAGAGAGAGAGAGAGAGAGAGAGAGAGAGAGGGAGAGAGAGGGAGAGAGAGAGGGGGAGGGAGGGAGAGGGAGAGAGAGAGGGAGGGAGGGAGGGAGAGAGAGAGAGAGAGAGAGAGAGAGAGAGAGAGAGAGAGAGGGTGGCGGGGGTGAGACGGATTTTGTTTGTTCGTTTTCCATGGATTTGTTTTGTTAGTTCTTCGTCAGGAATCTGTCTTTTTCACCTCCCCCCCCACCCCCCCATCCTCCAATCAGTGTTATAGAAACCTGCCCTTCCCCCTTACCCCCACCCCTTGGCAAAAAAAAAAAAAAAAAAAAAAAAATCAGAAAGAAAAAAGAAAAGAAAAGAAAAGACACACACACACACACACACACACACACACACACACACACACACACACACACACACACAAAAGAAGCACACATCGGACATTCCAGAGAGCCCCTGTTTTAACAGGATCAATAGACACGTACGTACCTCAAAGTTATGGTAAAACATTTGGGTCAAGATACGACAGGTAGTGAAAAAAGGTCCAACGGATTTTGTTTGTTTTACAATTTTATTATTTTTCATTTTTATACAGATCTATCGTTTCCATACGCGTGGTTAAGATATATATGCTTTTCTTCCAATGGCTACTGTAAGCTTTAGAGTGTGTTGCAGAGAATGAATAGATGCCAGAAAAAAAAAATGTACACACCTTAATCCTCAAAACTAGACGAAAGAAGAAGAAGAAGAACTTGAAAAGAAGAAACTTGTGACATTACTGCAGACTGTATGCTCTTCAACCTGCATGGTTTAGATGAACAGATTCCACACGTCGCCATTTTAAAAATATGTACATAAAAATCCCCGAGTTTAAGAGCGCATGAATGGATGTTCATGAGAGAGAGAGAGAGAGAGAGGGGGGGCAGAAAGGGGAGAGAGAGAGATGGAGACAGAGAGAGAGAGAGAGGGAGACAGAGAGAGAGAGACAGAGACAGAGCCAGAGAGAGAGAGACAGAGAGAGAGAGAGGGGGGAGGGAGAAGGGGAGAGAGAGAGAGAGAGAGAGAGAGAGATGGAGACACAGAGAGAGACAGACAGAGACAGAGAGACAGAGAGAGACAGAGAGAGAGAGAGAGAGAGAGAACTCAGAACTCAGAAATATTTTACTGCAGGGCCACCGGCCCGTTTGCAATGGAGGCATATACAACTGAGACACAAAATACCGAAACTAAAGGCGGAAGTGCCCAATGTCATGGACACAACATTTCATCAATGAAAAAGTAAGCGAAACACACACACACACACACACACACACACACACAGAGGTGGATGGGAAATAAATAAATTGGAATAGAGAGAGGGCGGGGATTATTTATTCTTCAGTTTATTTATCTACTTATTCAGTTATTTACATATTCTTCTTATTCATTCAGCTATCATTAATGTATCTCTTCATCTGCTTTCGTATCCGTTTATTCCAGCCATGACAAAACCTAACACGCACCTTTCTTTTTTTTTAACACCAGCATGACACCATACGTTTATCAAGTAGTTTGCTACAACCCCTCTCCCACCCACCACACCCCAACCCAACCTTCATTGACCCCCCCCCCCCCCCCCACACCCCGAAACCCCCCTACCCCCCGCCGTGCAATATTCCATTCCGTCCCACCCCCACCACCACCACCACCCACACCCACCACCCAACCCTTTCCTAACGCTTTCTTCACCCCCCCCCCTCTCTCTCTCTCACCTGGCTACCCCTGAACAATAGGGAGGAAAATCCCTCAGGGAGCTGTCTGTCACAGACGGTTGGGGTACCGGAGGTGGGAGGTGGGGGGGGCGGAGGGGAGAAGGTGGAGATAGAGGTGTGTGTGTGTGGGTGGGGGGCCGGAAGAGGGGGGGATGGGGGGGGAGGGGGCCGGGTGCTGGGAGAGGGTCTATGGCAGCGGAGGTGTTGTGACATCAGTTAGGTCTTGACAGCCGTTCAGCGACTGACTGAGGGGGAGTAAGGGGGAGAGAGAGGGTTGGGGTTGGGGGTGATTTGGATTGGCGGGGTGGGGAGGGGGTTAGGAGGGGATTGTGTGTGTGTGGGGGGGGGGGGGGGGGGGAGGAGGAGTGAAGGAGGTGTCATAGATTCTTGTTGTTATTGTCATGTTCGTGTTCCTGTTCTTCACCTTGTTCTTGTTCTTGGTCTCCTTCGGTCAGTACAACGGTCGTTAAATCTCACGATAAACGGCTTCTACTGTACACAACCGTTCTTCTTCGTCTGTTTCTTTTGTTTTGGTTTCTTGCCATCTTCTTCTGATTGTTTCTTATCCGTCTTCTTCTTCTTCTTCTTCTTCTGCCTTTCCTCCTCTTCCTCCTCCTCCTTCTCCTTCTTCTGCCCTTCCTCTTCCTCCTCCTCCTTCTCCTTCTTCTGCCTCTCCTCCTCTTCCTCCTCCTCCTTCTTCTGCTTCCTCCTCTTCCTCCTCCTCCTTCTTCTGTCCTTCCTCCTCTTTCTGCTCCTTCTTCTGCCCTTCCTCCTCTTCCTCCTCCTCCCTTCTCTCTTCTGCCCTCTCCTCTTCCTCTCCTCTTCTTCTGCCCTTCCTCTTTCCTCCTCCTTTTCTGCCCTCCTCCTCTTCCTCCTCCTCCTTCTTCTGTCCCCTCCTCTTCCTCCTCCTCCTTCTTCTGCCTTCCTCTTCCTCTCCTCTTCTCTTCTTCTGCCCTCCTCTCTTTCTTCCTTTTCCCTCTTCTGTCCCTCTCCTCTTCCTCCCTTTTCCTTCTTCTGCCCTTCCTCTTCTCCTTCCTTCTCCTTCTTCTGCCCCTCTCCTCTTCCTCCTCCTTCTCCTTCTTCTCCTCTCCTCCTCTCCTTCTTCTGCCCTTCTCTTCCTCCTCTCTTCTTCTGCCCTCCTCCTCTTCCTCCTCCTCCTCCTTCTGCCCTTCCTCTTCCTCCTCCTCCTTCTCCTTCTTCTGCCCCTCCTCCTCCTTCTCCTTCTTCTGCCCCTCCTCCTCCTCCTTTTCCTTCTTCTGCCCTTCCTCTTCCTCTTCCTCCTCCTTCTTCTGCCCCTCCTCCTCTTCCTCCTCCTCCTTCTTCTGCCCTTCCTCCTCCTCCTCCTCCTTCTTCCGCCCTTCCTCCTCCTCCTCCTCCTCTTTCTGCTCCTTCTCCTTCTGCTTCTTCTCCTCCTCCTCCTTCTGCTCCTTCTCTTTCTGCTTCTTCTCCTCCTCCTTCTGCTCCTGCTCCTCCCCCTCCTCCATCTTTCTTCCTTTCCTACTCTTCCTCTTTCTCCTCTTCTTCTACTTGTGTTTCCGTTTTGAGCACCATGTACAAAGTCAATAAAGTACATGACCAAAATCTGTCAGTCTGATTGGACTGGGCACATCCACTCAACGTCTAAATCAACTCTCTTGACCCAAAATATAATCATATCAAGCTGCTGGGAGTCGATTAGATGGCGAGTGTGTTGGGCCGGGAAGCGAGCCTAGCTCTAAAAAGAGACAGAGAGAGAGAGAGAGAGGGAGAGAGAGAGAGGGGGGGTGAGAGGCAGAGAGAGGTGGGGTGGGTGAGAGAGAGAGAGAGAGGGGGATGAGAGAGAGAGGAGGGGAGAATGGAAGAGGGAGAGAGTGAAGGGAGGGAGATGGGGGGGGGAGCGAGGAAGAGAGTGAGAGCGAGGGAGGGAGGGAGAGAGGGGAGAAAGAGAAGGAGGGAGAGGGAGGAAGGAAGAGAGCTGGGAAGAGAGGGAAAGTGGGAGAGAGAGAGAGAGAGGGGGGAGAGACAGGGTGGGAGAGAGAGAGGGATAGAGAGACAGAGAGACATACAGAGGGACAGAGAGGGGAGAGAGAGAAGGATAGAGAGAGAGAGAGAGAAAGAGGAAGAGACAGAGACAGAGAGACAGAGGGGAGAGAGAGAGAGAGAGAGAGAGAGAAAGAGGAAGAGACAGAGACAGAGAGAGAGAGAGAGAGAGAGAGGAGAGAGAGGGAGTGAGAGACAGAGAGAGACAGAGAGACATACAGAGGGACAGAGAGGGGAGAGAGAGAAGGATAGATAGACACAGAGACAGAGAGAGAGAGAGG
>NC_134880.1:43743137-43748137 GCF_041734735.1 Babylonia areolata
TTATTGTCGAGGAGGGTGGGAATCACAACACTATCTTGTCAAAGGCGAAGGAATCGCCTGTTACAGCAGTCTCAGGGCTGCGGCAATGGGGGCAATAAATATGATAATGGGGTGGGGTATCTTTGCAGAAGTGTGTGGAGAGGGATGGTTGGAAGAGGGTTAGGTAGGTGTGTGTGTGTGTGTGGGGGGGTAGATACAACTGAAGTGGGGGTCTGGCACCACCCCTGAGGGAGGGTGGTTAGGCTGCAGGGGGCATCAGAGGTGGTTGGTATGACGTGAGCAACATGATGTATTGGCGGCCCTCCCCACCCCCCACACCCCAGCACACACACACACACACACACACTGATCTCAAGGAGGAGGAGGAGGAGGAGGAGGAGGAGGACGAAGGTTGTTGTGGGGTGATGTGTAGGTGTATTTAGCCCGCGGGTTTTGCGGGCCCCGTTGTCTTTGGCGCTTCTGCTTGCTTTGTTGCTGGCCCGTTGACTGAGTGCAGTGCGGTGAAGAGGGTGCTTCTTCTGCTTCTTCTTCTTCTTCTTCCTCCTTCAGGCGTCAGTCAGTTGATGTTAGCACCTGTGTACATACAGACACACAGACACGTGCGTCAGTGCAAGCCCTGCATACACAAACATACACTCCAAAACTCCGTGAGTAGCTGGGCACACAGACTACACGCAGATGCACGCAGACACACACACACACACACACACACAGACAACGTACACACACACATACACACACACACACACACACGCGTGCACGCACACATGCACGCACACACACGCAAGCACAAACACACGCACACACATACACACACACACAGACAACGTACACACACACACACACACACACACACACACACACACACACACACACACACACGTGCACGCACACATGCACGCACAGACACGCACGCACAAACATACGCACGCACACACACACACACACAGACAACGTACATACACACACACGCGTGCACGCACACACGCACGCGCGCGCGCGCGCGCACACACACACACACACACACACACACACACACACACACACGATACTTTAGAAAAACTTGAGAAAAGAGTGAACTATTTACCGCACAAAACTAAACAGAATGAAGGAGGATGAAACAGGAAGAAAAGTCAACACAAGGAACAATCTGCAGCACACGCTCTATATATTGACACACGGTTGTATAACTTCTCAGTCTGATCCCCAGAAAGAGAACGGAAAGCAGGCTTCTTCCTCCGAGTCTCTCTCAAAACTTTTAGACGTGTGTGTGTGTGTGTGTGTGTGTGTGTTGCAGATTGTTCCTTGTAAATAGTTCACTCTTTTCTCAAGTTTTTCTAAAGTATCGTGTGTGTGTGTGTGTGTGTGTGTATGTATGTGTGTGTGTGAGAGAGAGAGAGACAGAGAGAAGAGAGAGAGAGTTTGTGTGTGAGAGAGAGGAGAGAGAGAGTTTGTGTGTGAAAGAGAGAGAGAGTGAACGTGTGTGTGTGTGTGTGTGTGTGTGTGTGTGTGTGTGAGTGACTGTGTGTGTGTGTGTGTGTGTGTGTGTGAGAGAGAGAGAGTTTGTGTGTGTGCGTGTATGTGTGTGTGTTCGCGCGCGCGCGTGCGTGCGTGTATGTATGTCCTCAATAGTCCCAAACCCCAAATTTCCTGCTGGCCATGTTGAAGATTAACATCTCAGTCTCAGAAAGAAATCAACCAGGCAGTCTACTGATGGAAATATCACAATAGGAATATCGACATTTTCATGACCATAACAGCAACAAACAAGAGAGGCAAGGCCTTCAAGACTCACTTGTGATACACTTAAAAAAAAAAAAAAATCTAATCGATAAAATGTGTTCTGCATTTGTTATTATAAAGCTTCGCGTTAAAAAAAAAAAGAAGAAAAAAAGTCCTAACCAGATTCGAATTAAGTCCCCTAGCATTAATTAGGGAGTAATTTCCCTTTTCTTACTATCCGATGATCTGCACCAAAACGTTTGCAAAATAAATAAAACTTCCATGCTTAGCAAAAGAAGTTCCTGTTTGAACAAAAAAATGATAATAATGACTGCTCTTGTTGTTGGGTCAGAATATCAGATCAAAGTGTCAAGTTTAGAGAATACAAAAAATATAAATATAACAGTAAATGCAGTTTGCATATAATTAGGCTTCATTTTAAAAAATTTTTTGTGCCCATCCCAGAGGTGCAATATTGTTTTAAATAAGATGACTGGAAAGAACTGAATTTTTCCTATTTTTATGCCTAATTTGGTGTCAACTGACAAAGTATTTGCAGAGAAAATGTCAATGTTAAAGTTTACCACGGACACACACACACACACACACACACACACACACACACACACACAAAAAAACCCCACCAACAACCCAGTTATTATCAGTGTAGAACAAAGTTGTGCACCTTCGTCTACTATCAGATCAAAATCAAATCACATCACCATTTCAACGCCTCCCCCCTATTCTTTTTTTCAACGTACATTTTTTGGGGGGGTTTGTTCTTAAAGGATGGAAAACATAATTAATCGAAACTCCCAGCCATTGAAATGAGCCGGGTGGTATTTCAAAGAGAATAATAATAATAATAATAATAATATCACAACCCTGCTTTTTCTCAAGCATTGACACTAAGACTAAACAACCCTCATCATTCGCTCTTCGGTGTCCTATTTCAGTGGAAACTACCAAACAGTTGGGAAAAGAAATTCATAATTCTATAAGAAAAAAAAACCCGGTGAGTGCCTGTGTCCTACTAATAAAGCGAAAGAAAAGCAAACATCTGTCAGCTTTCGGTCAATAGTCAAATGAAACTTGACAGCCGCCTTTAATGTCGACTAGGCCGTATCCGTGCGTCTGAACTACCTGTCTGCCGGTTATTTAACATCAAACGAAATTTCGGTGTAAACGGCACACGTTTCACGTTAATATTTGTCTTGGAGGGGAAGGGGGAGGGACTCGGGGTGGGAGGGTGGGGGCGGGGGGGGGGAAGAGACATGGTTATAAGAGAACTGCAATATCGCATGTAATGTAAATACTTGGTATTAGTTTTTTATTTATTTTTTTTTATTTATTGTAGTCTCAGTGTCACGTCAGGAAATCTTATCACGCACGTTGAACAAATAACTATTTCCATGCAGCAAACGTTTCTTTCTTTCTTTCTTTTCATTTCTTTCTCTCTTTCTTTCTTTCTTTCTTCTTCCGAAGTTCTTCTCCTCTTCCTCTTCCTTATTATTACTCTCATCATCATCATCACCATTATTGTTATTACTATTACTATTCTTCCTCTTCTTATTATTACTATTGGCGTCATATTATTATCATCATCATCATCATCATCGTCTTCATCATCGTTACCCTGAATCACTCGAGAAAAGCGTCAGCTATATAACGCACATGTTTGCTAACATTCTGAATCAACATAACACACACACACACACACACACACACACACACACACACACACACACACACAGAGGCACACACAAACACACACGCACACACACACACACACACACACACACACACACACACACACACACACACACACACACAACTCTCCAAAACATGAATGAAAAAAAAAAAAAAATGACGTTCACACACGACGAAGATACCGATTCTCAAGCACTGTGCTACGCGATAAGACTAAACTAACCAACAACCACTGTGATGATTTCAAGCTGAGACAATGCTGCTGGAACAATTATACAAACAATTAAACACACACCACCACACCACACCACACCAGACCTGTTCCCTTCACAACACCAAAGAAGCCGGCTGTGTTATTTCCAAGAACCAGTTTCCAGCACAGACACAGACTCTAACTCCCGGGAGTCTCACCCACACAGTGGCAATGATCTGCCAGAAACACTGCTTTTCACCTCCTCCTCACATACAGGCCTGTGTGAGACTGTTCCGTCCACACACACACACACACACGCACGCACGCACGTACACACACGCACGCACGCACGCTGAGCTTGTCACATCACAAACACGCGCGCGCGAGAGAGTGGAGAGTGGAGAGAGAGAGAGAGAGGAGAGACTGACTAATTTCCCCTGCCACCACTACTACCACCCACCACAGTAAACGAGTGAGTGGAGAAAGGGCGGGCGAGGGGGAGAGAGAAAGAGAGAGCGAGCGCTATGAAAGCGTGGAGCCAATGGCTGAGAAAATCCTGCAGCCAGGTCCCCAATACGTTGTAAGTGAAAATGGTGGTTGAGTGAGGCTCAGTCATTTTCAGTGTTCAGTGTTCAGTGTTCTCTCTCTCTCTGTGTGTCTCTCTGCGTGTCTGTGTGTGTCTGTGTCTGTGTCTCTCTCTGTCTCTGTCTCTCTCTGTCTGTTTCTCTGTCTGTCTCTCTCTGTCTGTCTGTCTGTCTCTCCCCCTCTCTCTCTCTCCCACTCTCTGCCGGGTGTCTCTGTGTGTCTCTCTGTGTGTGTCTCTGTCTGTCTCTCTCTGTCTGTCTGTCTCTCTCTCTCCCCCTCTCTCTCTCCCACTCTCTGCCGGGTGTCTCTCTGTGTCTCTCTGTGTGTGTCTCTGTCTATCTCTCTCTGTCTGTCTGTCTCTCTCTCCCCCTCTCTCTCTCCCACTCTCTGCCGGGTGTCTCTCTGTGTGTCTCTCTGTGTCTGTCTCTGTGTGTGTGTCTCTCTCTGTCTCTCTCTCTGTGCTGAATTAATTATTATATGTTTTATATCTACTTCAATTTGTTATGTGTTCGTATTGATATGATGTGTGTCGATGTCACATGCTTAAATAATTGTTATACGGATTATATGTACTTTGTTTCCTGTGTACTGTTCAAAACTTGGAGACGAACGACTGGGGGATGGGGGAGGGGGGAAAGGGGGTCTGGGGGGGGGGGGGGAGGCACAGTACCCGCCTGTCACATGGACGTTTTAAGCAAATGACAAAGTACCAAGATGCCACTTATTTCCTTAGTAGTTCAGTTTGCCTTGATTATGTTTTTCCTTTCCATTTTATTTGTTTTGCACCATT
>NC_134880.1:43758137-43763137 GCF_041734735.1 Babylonia areolata
CAGTCCCTCCTCTGCAGTAGCCGTGCCGGGGGGACGTCGGAGACTGGAGCATGAAGGTGTGATGATGTGATGCCAGTTACCTCAGTGCTTCATTGACCAGCGGAATACTGCCAGTATAGAGAGTCCGTGAGGGTGTTGTGGGTTCTGGGTTCGATTCCCGCCCTCGCCCTCGCTCCTTTCTCTGAAACGTTCGACAGGAAAATCAATCCGAGCCGTCTGTCTAGTCAATCGGATGAGACGATAAACCGAGGTCCCGTGTGTTGTTGCTAGCACGCACTTTTTTTGGCGCACTGGAAAAAAAAAAAAACATCGTCAGAACCCATGGCGTTGTCGTCCTCTGGCAAAATTCTGTGGAAGTAATCCACTCTGATAGGTGCCGCGAATGCATCTTCTGGATGCACTCACTCACGGCCGGCACTTGAAAAAACCAGTGCATGCCACACTATTGCTGGGACTTCTGCTCAACACGCAATTATTCCTTTTGGATGCTCATCCGGCTCTCTCTCCCCCCCCCGCCCCCACCCCGTACTCCCCCCCTCACCCCTCACCCCCCTCCCCCGCCCCCCAAACACAGACATTAATAAACAGTCCAAGTTGCCGCGCGCGTCTCCCCTCCCCCCCCCCCCTCTCTCTCTCTCTGTGTCTCTGTCTTTATCTCTACGTCTCACTCTGTCTCTCTGTGTGTGTGTCTCTCTGTGTTTCTCTGTGTGTGTCTCTCTCTGTCGCTGTGTGTGTGTGTGTGTGTGTGTGTGTGTGTGTGTGTGCGTGTGTGTGCGTGCGCCCCTGTCTCTGTCTTTCTCTATCTCAAGTCTCTGTGTGTGTGTGTGTGTGTGTGTGTGTGTGTGTGTGTGTGTGTGTTTCAGTTTCCGACTTCCTGTGTCTCTCTTTGTGTCTCTGTCTGTCTGTCTGTCTGACACCCACCCACCCACCCACCCCTCTGTGTGTGTGTGTGTGTGTGTGTGTCTCTCTCTCCCTACCTGATCAGCGGTGTTTCACACTGAGTTCCCAATCTCACACAGGCTCTGTGAGTATTGACCCGAAGGATCAGGCCCGTTGATTAGAGAAGGCTAAGGGGGTTGGGGTTGGGGTTGGGGGGGTGGAGGAACAACAGAGTCTTGCTTGAGTGGTGGTAGTGGGCAGCAGTGCTGGAATGTAGGAGCCGTCCGTTTGAGGGTGTGGGTGTGGTGTGGTGTGGTGTGGTGGTGGTGAGGGGAGGTGGGGGATGGGGAGGGAGGGAGATTGGGGGTGGGGGGGGAAAGAAAAGGGAGGGAAATCTGGATATCTGCTCTGAGAGTGGTGGGGTTGATGAAACAACTCCAGGTGGTTTCGTTACTTATCTTAGACCCCCCCCCCCCCGTCCCCTGCCCCCCCCTCCCCCCCCCGCCTCCCGGCCTCTCCCCCTCTCTTTCCCTCTTATCTCTTTCCCTCTCTTCCACCTCTCCCTTTCTCTCCCCCTCTCCCTCTTATCTCCCCCCACTCTCTCTCTCCTCTTGTTTCCCCCTTCTCTCTCCTCCTCTCTCTCCCCTCCATCTCTCCCCACTCTCTCTCCCTCTCTCTATCCCTTCTCTTTACCTCTATCTGCCTTCTCTCTCCCTCTCTCTCTCCCCCCCTCTCTAATGGTATCATTTTGTGGCCTTGACTCCTCTTATCTCCCCCATCCCTCTCTCCCCCCCCCCTTTCTCCCTCTCCCTCTCTGCCCCTCTCCTCCTCTCTTGCCCCCTTCTCTCTCTCTCTCCCATCTCCATCTCTTTCTCCCTCTCCCTCTCTGCCCCTCTCCTCCTCTCTTGCCCCCTTCTCTCTCTCTCCCATCTCGATCTCTTTCTCCCTCTCTCTCCCCCTCTCCCTCTCTCTTTTCCTCCTCACTCTCTCTCTCCACTCTCTCTTCCCCCCTCTCTCCCCTATCTCTCCCCCTCTGCCCCCCTCTTTCCATCTCTCTCCCTCTCTCTCCCCATCTCTTCCCCCTCCCTCTCTCTCACTCCCACTCCCCCTTCTCTCTCCTCCCTCTCTACCCCCTCCTCCCTCTCTCCCCCTACCCCCCTCCCTCTCTCCTCTCTCCCCCTACCCTCCTCTGTCTCTCCTCCTCTTTCCCCCTCTCTCTCCCCCCTATCTCTCCTCCCTCTCTACCCCCTCCTCCCTCTCTCCCCCTACCCCCCTCTGTCTCTCCTCCTCTTCCCCCCTCTCTCTCCTCCCTCTCTACCCCCCTCCTCCCTCTCTCCTCTCTCCCACTACCCCTCTCTGTCTCTCCTCCTCTTTCCCCCCTCTCTCTCTTCCTTCTCTACCCCCTCCTCCCTCTCTCCTCTCCCCCCCCCAGCCCCCTCTGTCTCCCCCCCCCCCTTTCCCCCCTCTCTCTCCCCGCCTCTCTAATAGTTTCATTGTATGGCTTTAACTCTATCCATACGAACGGCGAAAGAGACGACGTTAACAGCGTTTCATCCCAATTACCATCATCAAAATATTGCAAGCGGAAGGCTCTTATACTGAAGAGGTGAATGTTGACAAAGAATACCACAATTCTGACGACGGAAGCTAAAGGTTGGGTCATTCAGACACCCACTGGACATCCGAGGGGTCTGTGTAGAGGAGAAGAGAGGACTGGCCGTACTGAGTGAGTTAACTCCGCAGGGGGGGGGGGGGGGGGCGTGGGGGGGGGGGGGGGCATTGTATTGCATTGCAGAGCATTGCGTTGTCCTGCGTTGTATTGTATTGCATTGCGTTGCAGAGCATTGTATTGTATTGTAGAGCATTGCGTTGTACTGCATTGAATCATGGTATTGCATTGCGTTGCATTGTATTGTATTGTATTGCGCTGTACTGCATTGTATTGTATTGCATTATGTTGCAGAGCTTTGTATTGCATTGCGTTGTACTGCATTATATTGTATTGCATTGCGTTGCGTTGCGTAGTGTTGTACTAATGAATTGTATTGTATTGTACTGAATTGTATTGTATCGTATTGTATTGTATTGTACTGAATTGTATTGCATTGTATTATATTGTACTGAATTGTATTGTACTGAATTGAATTGAATTGTATTGTACTGAAGTGTATTGTATTGTAAGAAAAAGAAAAAAAAGGGGAAAATAAATAAAATAATACTGAAAATAAAATGAAATCAAGATCACACAAAGTTCACACACACACACACACTCACACACACACACACACACACACACACACACACACACACACACACACACAAAAGAACAGAATGATCGCGACTGAGCGAGCTGTGTAAAGTAAGCAAGCAAGCAACTAACTGTATAAAGCGACCGACCCTGTTCGCATGCTCACCAAACTGAGCTAAACACACACCGACATGGGCCCTCCCCCCCCCGGGAAAGCCACGTTGGGTCTGGACACACACACACACACGCACACACACGCACACACACACACACACACACACACACACACACACACACACACACACACACACACACACACACACACACACATCCCTGGTAACAGTAACAGTAACAGTAGAGTAGCGAGGCTGCGACCGACGTCCTGACCCTGACAGTCGGCTCCAACTGGCGCCATCGACTAATTATGTCTGCAGGGAAATTGGAGGGAATGGAGGGTGGGGGTGGGGGGGGGGGGGGAGACAGAGAGAAAGGAACTGAGCAAAAAGCAGCGAAGGCATAGAGAGAGAGAGAGAGAGAGGCGAGGAACTATAACTTACTCGTGAGGAGAGAGAGAGAGAGAGAAAAATGGGCTAATCCACTGGTGCCCCTGGCTGATCCTGTTACTGCTACAACTACTTCTGCTGCTACTGTTTTCTTCAGGAGGTTCTATTCCTTCCCTGTGTTGGTGCGGTTGTTGTTAACAAGTTCCGTGTGTGTGTGTGTGTGTGTGTGTGTGTGTGTGTGTGTGTGTGTGTGTGTGTGTGTGTGTGTGTGTTTCTTTCTTTCTCAAAGGCTGAGCGATTCTTATCAGTGTGTTTTGTCTGGTGGTATTATTATTATTATTATGGAAGGGTGGGAAGTTGTGTGTGTGTCGGGGTGTGTGGGGGATGTGTGTGTGTGTGGGGGGGGGGGGAGAGAGGAGGTTAGGGGTGGTGGAGGTGGGGTATGTGTGTGTGTGTGTGCAAGGATGTGTGTGTGTGGGAGGGGGGGCGGAGGTGGTGGGGGATGGGAGCGGGGGATATGTGTGTGTGAGCTCGTGCGCGCACGCGTATGTATATATGTATGTGTGTGTGTGTGTGTGTGTGTGTGTGTGTGTGTGTGTGTGTGTGTGTGTGTGTGTGTGTGTGTGTGTGTGTGTGAGGTGGGGAGAGTTGTTTGTGTGTATGCTGTCGTTTGAGTAGTTGTTGGTGGTGGTGGTGGTGGAGGTGATGGTGGTGGTGTGTAACGATGAAAATAATAATTAACCTCTCAGCTGCAAAAAAAAAAAAAAAAAAAAAAAAAAAAAAAAATCACTATGACGTGCTCACTTTTCGAACAAACAACACTGAAAACCAATTCGCCTGCTAATTCAACGTATATGCAGATATAACTAGTTTAGTTTCAGTTTCAGTTTCAGTAGCTCAAGGAGGCGTCACTGCGTTCGGACAAAACCATATACGCTAGATCACATCTGCCAAGCAGATGCCTGACCAGCAGCGCAACCCAACGCGCTTAGTCAGGCCTTGAGAAAAAAAAAAAGAAAAGAAAAAAAGAAAGAAAAAAAAGGTGAATAAATAATAGATAAGCTTACATAAATAAATAAATAAATAATAATTATAATATAGAGTTTATCAAAGACCAAATCACCTGTTTTAATTCAAGGTATATGCAGATATAAGGGGAGTTTATAAAAGACCAAATCGCCTGTTAGTGAATACGCAGTATTACTGGTTTATCAAAGACCAGATCGCCTATTAATTCAACGTATATGTAGATAATACTAGTTTACCAAAAACCCAAATCGCCTATTAATTCGACGTATATGCAGATAATACTAGTTTATCAAAAACCAAATCGCCTATTAATTCAACGTATATGTAGATAATACTAGTTT
>NC_134880.1:43768137-43773137 GCF_041734735.1 Babylonia areolata
GCCGAGGCAGTCCTGACACATGTCAACTTATGCAATTTGTCTACAGTCCGATTGACTGTCATTGTGTGTGTGTGTGTGTGTGTGTGTGTGTGTGTGTGTGTGTGTGTGTGTGTGTGTGTGTGTGTGTGTGTGTGTGTGTGCTTGCATGCGTTTAAGTGTGTGTGTGTGTGTGTGTGTGTGTGTGTGTGTGTGTGTGTGTGTGTGTGTGTGTGTGTGTGTGTGTGTGTTTGTAATTGTGTTTTTGCTTGTTTTAACGCCTCCTCTACGTACCATTCGCTTGAAATTAAATTTCAACTTACACACAAGTAAACTACAGACAGAAAAACTCAAACACACAATAATACACACGTGCAGACTCACACAGACTCACACAGACACAGACACACACACACACAGACACACACACACACACACACACACGAACGGACACATTTATATACACATATACTGAAACACCGACCACAACCACCACCACCCACACACACTCTCTCTCAATCTCTTACACCACTGCTACCCCTCCCCCACTCCCACCCCCTATCCGCTTCCCCCTCCCCCTTCGGGCAACCCACCCACCCACACCCCCCCTCCCACACACACACACACACACACACACGCACACACACACACACACACACACGCATACATTGGGAGAGAAAGGTTCCATCCAAGTTCCTGACATTCCTGCAGCTCGTGCACATTATGTAACTGAACAGCAGCAGCATCTGTTTCATCTGTCCATCTGTCAGACTGTCTACCGGCCTCTCTGCAGGGTAGTCTCCCTCCCCCCCCACCCCCCTCCCTTCATACACACAGCACGTTCCGAGAGAGCGTAATAAGAATGGAGAGAGAGAGAGGGAGGGAGAGAGAGAGAGAGGGAGAGAGGGAGGGAGGGAGAGAGAGAGGGAGAGAAAGAGAGGGGAGAGGAGAAAAAGAGAGAAGAGAGACAGAGAGACAAAGAGAGAGACAGAGAGAAACAGAGAGAGAGAGAGAGACAGAGAGAGAGACCAGAGAGAGCGAGACAGATCGAGACAGAGAGACAGAAAAGGAGAGAGAGAGAGAGAGAGAGAGAGAGAGAGAGAGAGAGAGAGAAAGAGTGAGAGGGAGAGAGAGAGAGAAAGAAAGAAAGAGAGAGAGAAAGAGTGACAGAAACGGAGAGAGACAGACAGAGAGACAGATCGAGACAGAGAGACAGAAAAGGAGTGAGAGAGAGAGAGAGAGAGAGGGAGAGAGAGAGAGAGAGAGAGAGAGAGAGGGAGAGAGAGAGAAAGAGAGAGAGAAAAAGAGTGACAGAAACGGAGAGAGACAGACAGAGAGACAGATCGAGACAGAGAGACAGTAAAGGAGTGAGAGAGAGAGAGAGAGAGAGAGAGAGAGAGAGAGAGAGGGAGAGAGAGAGAAAGAGAGAGAGAAAAAGAGTGACAGAAACGGAGAGAGACAGACAGAGAGACAGATCGAGACAGAGAGACAGTAAAGGAGTGACAGAGAGAGAGAGAGAGAGAGAGAGAGAGAGAGAGAGAGAGAGAGAGAGAGAGAGAGAGAGAGAGAGAGAGAACGAACGACCGAACTATTATTTCAAGAGGGTAATGGAATAAGCACAGTGTTTGGATCCGAGAAAATTGAAGAGGAAATAATGAGTGAAGGAGAGAGATAGAAGAGTGAGAGACAAACAGACTGGGAGAGAGGGAGAGAGAGAGAGGGGGGGGGGACAGGCAGAGAGAGGTGGGGTGGGTGAGAGAGAGAGAGAGAGAGGGGAGAGGCAGAGAGAGGTGGGGTGGGTGAGAGAGAGAGAGAGAGGGGAGAGGCAGAGAGAGGTGGGGTGGGTGAGAGAGAGAGAGAGAGAGAGAGAGAGGGGGGGAGGCAGAGAGAGGTGGGGTGGGTGAGAGAGAGAGAGAGAGAGAGAGAGAGGGGAGAGGCAGAGAGAGGTGGGGTGGGTGAGAGAGAGAGAGAGGGGAGAGGCAGAGAGAGGTGGGGTGGGTGAGAGAGAGAGAGAGAGAGAGAGAGAGAGAGAGAGGAGAGGCAGAGAGAGGTGGGGTGGGTGAGAGAGAGAGAGAGAGAGAGAGAGAGGGGAGAGGCAGAGAGAGGTGGGGTAGGTGAGAGAGAGAGAGAGAGGGGAGAGGCAGAGAGAGGTGGGGTGGGTGAGAGAGAGAGAGAGGGGGGGAGGCAGAGAGAGGTGGGGTGGGTGAGAGAGAGAGAGAGAGAGAGAGAGAGGCAGAGAGAGGTGGGGTGGGTGAAAGAGAGAGAGAGAGAGAGAGAGAGAGAGAGAGAGAGAGGGAGAGGCAGAGAGGTGGGGTGGGTGAGAGAGAGAGAGAGAGAGGCAGAGAGAGGTGGGGTGGGTGAAAGAGAGAGAGAGAGAGAGAGAGGGAGAGGCAGAGAGAGGTGGGGTAGGTGAGAGAGAGAGAGAGAGGGGAGAGGCAGAGAGAGGTGGGGTGGGTGAAAGAGAGAGAGAGAGAGAGAGGCAGAGAGAGGTGGGGTGGGTGAAAGAGAGAGAGAGAGAGAGAGAGAGGCAGAGAGAGGTGGGGTCGGTGAAAGAGAGAGAGAGAGAGAGGCAGAGAGAGGTGGGGTGGGTGAGAGAGAGAGAGAGAGAGAGAGGCAGAGAGAGGTGGGGTGGGTGAGAGAGAGAGAGAGAGAGGCAGAGAGAGGTGGGATGGGTGAGAGAGAGAGAGAGAGAGAGAGAGAGAGAGGGAGAGGCAGAGAGAGGTGGGGTGGGTGACAGAGAGAGAGAGAGAGAGAGGGGACAGGCAGAGAGAGGTGGGGTGGGTGAGAGAGAGAGAGAGAGAGAGAGAGAGAGAGAGAGGGGAGAGGCAGAGAGAGGTGGGGTGGGTGAGAGAGAGAGAGAGAGAGAGAGAGAGAGAGGGGAGAGGCAGAGAGAGGTGGGGTGGGTGAGAGAGAGAGAGAGAGAGAGAGGGGAGAGGCAGAGAGAGGTGGGGTGGGTGAGAGAGAGAGAGAGAGAGAGAGAGAGGGGAGAGGCAGAGAGAGGTGGGGTGGGTGAGAGAGAGAGAGAGAGAGAGAGAGAGGGGAGAGGCAGAGAGAGGTGGGGTGGGTGAGAGAGAGAGAGAGAGAGAGAGAGAGAGAGGCAGAGAGAGGTGGGGTGGGTGAGAGAGAGAGAGAGAGGGGAGAGGCAGAGAGAGAGGTGGGGTGGGTGAGAGAGAGAGAGAGAGGGGAGAGGCAGAGAGAGGTGGGGTGGGTGAGAGAGAGAGAGAGAGAGAGAGAGAGAGAGAGGGGAGAGGCAGAGAGAGGTGGGGTGGGTGAGAGAGAGAGAGAGAGAGAGAGAGGGGAGAGGCAGAGAGAGGTGGGGTGGGTGAGAGAGAGAGAGAGAGAGAGGCAGAGAGAGAGAGAGAGAGAGAGGGGAGAGGCAGAGAGAGGTGGGGTGGGTGAGAGAGAGAGAGAGAGGGGAGAGGCAGAGAGAGGTGGGGTGGGTGAGAGAGAGAGAGAGAGAGAGAGAGAGGGGAGAGGCAGAGAGAGGTGGGGTGGGTGAGAGAGAGAGAGAGAGAGAGAGGGTGAGAGAGAGAGAGAGAGAGAGGGGAGAGGCAGAGAGAGGTGGGGTGGGTGAGAGAGAGAGAGAGAGGGGGGAGGCAGAGAGAGATGGGGTGGGTGAGAGAGAGAGAGAGAGAGAGAGGCAGAGAGAGGTGGGGTGGGTGAAAGAGAGAGAGAGAGGGTGAGAGAGAGAGGGGGGCAGAATGGAAGAGAGACAGACAGACAGACAGACAGACAGACACAGAGAGAGACACAGAGAGAGACAGAGACAGCGACAGCGACAAAGACAGACAGACAGAGAGACAGGGAGACAGGGAAACAGAGAGACACAGAGACAGACAGAGACAGAAACGGCATGACAGAGACAGTGACATGGAGAGAGACCCAGACACAGCATGAATCATTCACCCAGAGGGTCTCTCTGACTGAAGAGCACCGGCGAACTTCTTCTTCTTCTTCTTCTGCGTTCGTGGGCTACAACTCCCACGTTCACTCGTATGCACACGAGTGGGCTTTTACGTGTATGACCGTTTTTACCCCGCCATGTAGGCAGCCATACTCCGTTTTCGGGGGTGTGCATGCTGGGTATGTTCTTGTTTCCATAACCCACCGAGCGCTGACATGGATTACAGGATCTTTAACGTGCGTATTTGATCTTCAGCTTGCATATACACACGAAGGGGGTTCAGGCACTAGCAGGTCTGCACATATGTTGACCTGGGAGATCGTAAAAATCTCCACCCTTCACCCACCAGGCGCCGTCGCCGTGATTCGAACCCGGGACCCTAAGATTGGCAGTCCAACGCTTTAACCACTCGGCTATTGCGCCCGTCTGCACCGGCGAACAACACGTGCAGTGTTGACAGGGCGTTGTCAATTTCTGGGAACTGTGACGTCATTGTGGCCATGTCTGTCCACCCCTCTGTCTGTCTCACTGGGCACTGTGACGTCATTGTGGCCATGTCTGTCCACCCCTCTGTCTGTTCACTGGGCACTGTGACGTCATTGTGGCCATGTCTGTCCATCCCTCTGTCTGTCTGTTCACTGGGCACTGTGACGTCATTGTGACCATGTTTGTCTACCCCTCTGTCTGTCTCACTGGGCACTGTGACGTCATTGTGGCCATGTCTGTCCACCCCTCTGTCTGTCTGTTCACTGGGCACTGTGACGTCATTGTGGCCATGTCTGTCCACCCCTCTGTCTGTTCACTGGGCACTGTGACGTCATTGTGGCCATGTCTGTCCACCCCTCTGTCTGTCTGTTCACTGGGCACTGTGACGTCATTGTGGCCATGTCTGTCTACCCCTCTGTCTGTCTCACTGGGCACTGTGACGTCACTGTCTGTCCACCCCTCTGTCTGTCTGTTCACTGGGCATTGTGACGTCATTGTGGCCATGTCTGTCCACCCCTCTGTCTGTCTGTT
This sequence comes from Babylonia areolata, assembly GCF_041734735.1. Taxonomy (NCBI): domain Eukaryota; kingdom Metazoa; phylum Mollusca; class Gastropoda; order Neogastropoda; family Buccinidae; genus Babylonia; species Babylonia areolata. The sequence goes on from NC_134880.1 coordinate 43,773,035, forward strand.
CACTGGGCACTGTGACGTCATTGTGACCATGTCTGTCCACCCCTCTCTCTGTCTCACTGGGCACTGTGACGTCATTGTGACCATGTCTGTCCACCCCTCTGTC
>NC_134880.1:43783137-43800637 GCF_041734735.1 Babylonia areolata
ACCACCTATATACTACCATCCTTCGCACAAACTCACACCACCCAGACTAAATTTCTATCCATACAATACCACTCCATCATCTAAATCTAAATACAACAACAACAACAACAACAGCAACAAAAACAACAACAACAACAAAACCAACAACAAAGCAACAAGCAAAAAGTAAAACCTCAACTCGAAATGGACTCTAGGCGGCAATCCAATCCATAATAACTTACCAAACCAAACCACCAGTGGAATATCCAAAATGATGGGAACTATCCAGAAACTGCGACAGGCTTTCTCCCACATGTCAATAGAAAAGAAATCCCCAAAAACCAGTTTGGAAAAAAAACCCCAAAACATGAAACCCATTACGACACTGACTACAGGCTGTTATCTTATATATTGTTATATATTGTTATCTTATATATATATTTATTTATTTTTTTACATTATAGTTATTATTTATTTATTTATTTGTTTAAGCTTATCTATTATTTATTTACCTTTTTTTTCCCCCTCAAGGCCTGACTAAGCGCGTTGGGCTACGCTGCTGGTCAGGCATCTGCTTGGCAGATGTGGTGTAGCGTATTATGGATTTGTCCGAACGCAGTGACGCCTCCTTGAGCTACTGAAACTGAAACTGAAACTGATAGTCTGCCCCGCCTGCGAAGAACAGAGTGAAGGGGACAGAGACAGGCAGAGTGAGACAGACTCATTTTGAAGATACAGATGATTGACTTTATCTCTGACACCACGTCGTGACAGGCGTCCACCGGAAGATCCGGGTCACGGGATCAGACGATTCCCTCCATGCCGGCTGTGTGTCAGTGTTAGGGACAGGAAGTGGGCAGGAAAGGGGAGGGAGGGAAGGGGGTTGTGCAATGGGGCATGTTTTTTTGTTTGTTTTTGTTGTTGTTGTTGTTTTTTTGTTCAGGAATCTTGCAAAAATCACTGTGATGGGAAGCGTACCAGATATAATACTTGAAATAAATCAGCGATTTGACAAAAAAAAAAAAAAAAAAAAAAAAAAAAAATTGCATGAACAGATAATAAATAAACAAACAAACATATCCCATATTCACGTACTGAATATTAAACAACATAACCCATGTTGTATTTTAACGTGCACATATTATGTCTCTCTTGCCTCTAGAAGTTGTTCAAAAATGCATTACCTGTTGAAAAAACCCTTTTGTTGGGAGAAAAAACAAGTTGTGTTCAAAACGTTTTAGTTTAAAACTGACAAGATATCGAACTGACTAACCTTCAGTGATGAGTTACTTATATTATGTATGATAGTCAGTCGTGTCCGACTATGACCATCATAACGGCAGAGGAGGCAACTGCTGTTCCGACTGTTTGGGCTAGAATTTGATTACAGTGGAGAGTGTCTTGCCCAAGTACATCCCCACTCTCTGGGCCAAGAGGGTTTTAGGACAGTCGGCGTTGGGATAGTTCCCAAAGGCGAACTAGCCCACAAGGCTGCAGCACTAAGAGCCAGTGCAATTTTGCCTCCTAGTTTGAGAGTCATAGTCCTTCACAAAAGACTAAGCTGTAAATGGTTTCTCATTGACTGGAGAAACCATTGATAATACAGCTCTCACTTTGATGAGTTACTATCAGGGAAACAACTGCTCTCCCAAGCTGGTGTCTTTCAGTCCTTTGTTTTAAAATTGTGCGTGTCAGTGAAAGCTGGGCAGGAAAGTGTTTTGATTTCCTTCCACAAACGATTAAGTGCTACATACATTTATCATTATTACTGTGATTATGATGATTATGATGATGAGGAGGAGGAGGAAGAGGAGGAAGAGGAGGATCATCATCATCAGTGTTAATATTGTTATTAATATGGTTGCTATCATTAATATTATTATTATTAGTATTATTATTATTATTATTATTATTATTATTATTATTATTATTATCATCATCATCATCAACTTCATCATCACCGACATCATCATCGTCATCATCATCATCGTCGTCATCATCATTATTATTACTATTACTACTGTTATCATTATCATAATGATTATTATTATCATCATCATCATCATTATTATCAACATCATTATTATTATTATTATCATTAGTAGTAGTAGTAGTAGTTGTTGTTGTTGTAGTGGTGTCATTATGACCACTCCCCACATTGTTGCACCTATGGACTGAGTTTCAGGATCGAAACTCCAGTTGTATCCTCCACCCCTCCTTCCCCCCCACCCCCCCCCTCTTTGCCACCCACCCCCACCCCTCCACACACACACACACACACACACACACACACACACACACACATACACACACAGCCAGCCCAACACCTGAGAGCCCTCGACATTTCATAAGACTACGTTCCTGCAGTGGGCTGAAGGAGGTTTAGTTCAGCCGTCAGTTCCTACCTAGCCTGGAGAGCAAAACGTTATCTTTATGACACTCGACGAGTGATGAGATATAATACGCGCTGACTGACAGTTGTGCTTTTTTTTTTGGGGGGGGTTGATGGATTTTTAATCTGTGTATGCTTTGGCCAGTACCAAGAGCCTTTTTCTTTATCTGCCGGAGGCATCATACACACCTTTCCACTTTGCTTGCTGTTCGTGTCCCCTTTCCTCCAATAACTGTTTTTAACTTTCAGTGAGAGTGAGAGATGGGGGTGGGGACTTTGGGGGGCGGGGGTGGGGGTGGGGGGGATACAGAGATAGGTGAGAGGGAAGAGGGAGAGAGAGAGAGAGGGGGGCGGGGGGCCAGAGAGGGAGAGAGGGGAGAGGGTGGGACAGCGAGGAGGGAGAAGGGTGGGGAGAGGGATACAGAGAGAGAGAGAGAGAGAGAGAGAAGAGAGAGACGAGAGAGACGCAGCCGCAGTGATTTATTCATTAAGGCCATAGCCCCATATGAATGAGGTGCGATAACAAAGATATGCATACATTACCGTAACTGGCAATAAGCGTTCAACTGCTTATACAATTAAACTATAGAAATTAGGACAACACCATTTCTCTTACTTAAAAGCTTTATCTAAGTACAATGCGAGATTTCTTATAAACACTGTCGTTAGATGATGCCATCAATAGACAAAATTGAAACAACCAAGGATATCATAATATTTCTTTGAAACAAATTTTACACGAATATTATGCAATACAGGGCACTTCAGAACAAATGAACTTTCATCTTCCGTTGACTCTTTGCACAGAGGGCACAAGTTCTCTAAATGATTAACATTTTTTATAGCGATACTGTGCAAATTGATTTCAGACATACCAAATCTAAATCGTGTTAATATGAATCGTAAATGTTTGTCAATATTGAGCAAAAGATAATTCTCTGAATGTGAAATGTGTAGAAGTATAGCTCTATAGGAACGCCCAAATACCGATCCTTGGTTTGATTTTGACTTTTTCCGGCAGTTTTGCATTAAGTATATTCAATTGCGAAATGAGATTCACCACAAACATACTGCCAACGACTCCTTGATTGACCCAGTCATAACGCAAAGTCGCATCTCAACAGGGACAAGTTCGGTAATTTGAAGCCAGGATACTGTTCCCAAATCTAAAGTCATAAACAGTGTATTGGAGGAGTGCTGTTGGCGTCGAGGAGAAGGAAAGTCAGAGTATTGAGAGCAGAAGGGATTTACAGACAGCCATCATCAGGAAAGATTGTGACGAGGGAGAGAGGACAGCAGAAAGGGGGGCTGGGGTGGAAGGGTCGAGATCGAAGGGAAACAGAGGAGGCAGGGAGGGGAGAAGGATTTGGGGTTTTGGTGATTGATTATTTAGCGCGACAGATTCTCTGTTGAATCGGGGCTGGCTCTCCCAGGGAGAGGGCGCGGCCATAAGACAGCGCGAGGGGCCAGTGGTGTTGGGGTTCGGGCAAATTGTTTTCCAGTGAGGGGAGTCTACAGAATTGCAGGAGAGAACCTTGGTGCGAGGAGTCTGTACGTGGCTAAGTGAAGCTGCAGAGGAAAGAGTAAAAGTAGAATGACAGAAGTACAGACACGATCAAGAGTTAGGGAGAGAGGAGAAGAGATTCGAGAAGGACTGACCAGGAGAACACAGAGACAGAACTCGATCCAGCAATTACCACAATAAACAACTCTTATGTCTAATTTGGGACAGGAGGGTTTGTTGTTGGCAGAGCACATGTCAAGAGTAAGATGGAAGAGAACAAACGATAAATGATAGAAATGAATAGAAAAAAAAAGAAATTAAAGGCACAAAGGAATAGCTATACATAGATTCTAAATTTGTGCCTTCATTTCAGTCAGCAAACGCATGACTCTAACCCCCCCCCCAAACAAGCACACACACCAGCCAAACAGCGAAACATACATCTTACCTTTCTCGTTCTATTACAGAAGCAATACAATATCAGACAGTGAGACAGACAGACACAGGGACAGAGACAGAGACACAGAGACAGACACAGAAACAGAGAGATGTCAGAGACAGACCAAGCTCTTTCAGTCCCAGCAGGAAACCTCCACAAAACACCTCGTGTATTGATAACCATTGACGACTGGCGTCACTGACATCAATACAGCCATCACCTTGCCCTTTGAGAGCTGTTGTCTTCTTCTTCCTCTTCTCATTATTATTAGTATTATTATTTCAATTATTATTACTATCGGTGTATCAATACTTTTGTTGTCACTATTATCATTCTACTGCTGTTTCTACAACTACAGCAACAACAACAACAACTACTACTACCTAGTTGTGGCCCCAAATTCAGAAGCTAATAGAGAGAGAGAGAGGGAAGTGGAGGGGGAGGGGAGAGGGCTCGCGAGAGGGATGGACATGTAGACACAGAGAGAGAAACAGACAGACATACAGTCAGGGCAAAACAAAACAAAACCAAACCAAACCAAACCAAACCAAAGGAAGCGCACGATGATGAGAATAAATTGTTTTGACATTTTACACGTCCCGACAAGAGCTGTGGGAGCAATGTGTGAGTCAGTGACCTTTATTTTCCTTTCTTTTTCTTTTTTTTTTTACGTCATGAGTGATGTCGTCATGTATGATGTCGTCATGTTCAGGCTGATTACGTGACAGCCAACAATTGAGGGGAGGGACCGGCTCTGAAGTCCGGACAAACTGAGGAAATAATGGCCAGTCCATGACAGCTTTACGTCATAAAACGTTTAATTTTTTTTTTCCCTGTCGGTTCACATGAAATACTTCTGGGGAAAGATCACGATCACATGTGAGTTTCAGTTTCAGTTTCAAGGAAATGTCAAAGCGTGTGGGCTGACCCACATACGCTACCTCACGTCTTATATATATATATATATATATATATATATATATATATATATATGTGTGTGTGTGTGTGTGTGTGTGTGTGTGTGATTATATATATATATATATATATATATATATATATATAGAGAGAGAGAGAGAGAGAGAGAGAGAGAGAGAGAGGGAGACACACACACACACACACACACACACACATATATATATATATATATATATATATATATATATAGAGAGAGAGAGAGAGAGAGAGAGAGAGAAGGGGGACACACACACACACACACATATATATATATATATATATGTATATATGATAACATAATAAAATATTATTGATAGATAGATGAATAGACAGACAGATAGGTAGATAAATAGATAGATAGATCGACAGATATATAGATAGATAGGCAGATAGATAGGAAGATAGATAAATAGATAGATAGATCGACAGATATATAGATAGATAGGCAGATAGATAAGAAGATAGATAGATAGATAGATCAATAAAAGAACAACTGCAGTCTTGGCATGTCTTCAAAGCTTGTTAATTAAAATGCAGCAAATTTTCGCTGTACAACAAACAGCTTTTTCAGATTCCCATCGGTTCCCATGACCTGACCAGACCAGAGTGTGATCTGTATATCTTAAGGTGATGATGGTGATTGTGATGGTTGGGAAGCTATATGTCCATCCAACGCATAGATCAGAACACGCTGGTCAGGTCATGGGAACCTATGGGATATCTGAAATAAAAAGAAACAACAACCCCGAAGTCCCCATACCCCCACCCCCAAGCCGAGCCCCATTTCCCCATGGGAATCTGAATATCACAGACTAGGTACCCAACAGCAGACGCACCTACATAGGAATATACACGAACCCGACAAAGACTATAATAAGAATCGATATGCCAGCACGACAAAAAAACAACAACCCAAAACAAAACCAAAAAAAAAAACAAAAACAAAAAAAACCCACCAACAAAACCCCCGAAAAAAAACAAAAAACAAAACAAAACAAAAAAACCCCCACACATCAACATTATGTCAAATGCATCAGATAGGTATAACAAACAAACAAACATACATACATACAAAAGCAAGTGAAAAAAAAAAGAACATAAGATACATAGAAGGTAACTTATAATCATTCATCTGGATTATTTATGTATGTGTGTGTGCGCGCTCTACAAAGTGGAGGAATCAGTGAGATAGATAGATAGATAGATAGATAGAGAGAGAGAGAGAGAGAGAGAGAGAGAGAGAGAGAGAGAGAGAGGATGAAACTCGTTGTCATTTAACTGCCAATTCCCTTGAAATAGCGGGCATCGAAACCTTTCGCTGCACTCCCACAAAAAAACAACAAAAAACCCCAAACAACAACAACAACAACAACAACAAAACAACAACAACATATCTCCATGTGTGTGTGTGTGGGGGGGGACGTGGGGGGGGGGGGGGGGGTGCGCGTGCATAATTATATGTGTGTGAGTGTGAATGTGTGTGTGTACTTGAGCAAGCGTGCGTGCGTGTGTGAACGTGAAACAACAACAACAACAACAACAACAACAACAACACACACACACACACACACACACAAGCTATTTAAAAAAAAAAAAAAAAACAAAAAAGAAAAAAAGATTCATTCACTTACGATTCGAGTTTGAAGCAGCATCTACGTGAAAGGGGCGACAGCGCTGTTGGAGCTGAGTTCTGTCACGTCTCACTGTTCGCGAGATCTCTCCTACAGTGGAACTGGTCACTTCGCTGTGGTCAGTACGGCCTGGGACTGGTGGAGGGACACGTCTGGACAGACAGACAGATCAATTAACCGGGCATTAGGTCTTGCGATGGACAGCGTGTCAGTTTCCACTGACTGGTCAAGAAGATGGTTGGTGCTAGGCTGATTGGGTTGGATGGGATAGTAAAAAAAAACACAATGTTGGTTGGCTAGACATCTAATTGGTTAGATGAGTCAGTAAGCAGGTCAGTAAGTCAGTCAGTGTTCAGACACGAACTTCACCACCACCACCACCACCACCACCGCCACCGCCACCTCCCGCCACACACCACAAATATATAAAAAATAAACAAAAAGCAAAACGAAAACCCAAAACAGTTTCAGTTTCAGTAGCTCAAGGAGGCGTCACTGCGTTCGGACAAATCCATATACGCTATACCACATCTGCCAAGCAGATGCCTGACCAGCAGCGTAACCCAACGCGCTTAGTCAGGCCTTGAAAACAACAAAACATAAACACGAAAAAAATCATGGAAAGAAATAGAAACATAATCAGAGAGAGAGAGAGAGAGAGAGAGAGAGAGAGAGAGAGAGAGAGAGAGAGAGATACAGAGACAGAGACAGGGACTGAACGAACGAACGAACGAACGAATGATTTATTGTGGTCAGACCCATTGTTGCCCATTCACAAATAGTCAGGGTGGGGAAGGCGTTGTACATGTCAGAAACCTAACGAAATATGAAATGCATTGTACACATGACACAATATCACGATCGTGACATGGAATCCACTTCATGCAATTAATTACAATTATGTCATATTAAGTCTATCTAAACACAGTGTTTGTTTTTAAAGAGGTCTACAAGTGAAAAAAAAAAGGACACAGCGAAATAATCATGATAAATCCAGATGATTTCCATTTTTAACACTTTTAGCGTTTGAAGTTGTGCCTTTGAACGTATTCAGTAAATTGTCCATTTTCTTGGCCGACTACTTATATAGATAGATAGATAGATAGATAGATAGATAGATAGAGACAGACAGACAGACAGTGAGAGGGACAGAGAATAAAAAGACTTTCAATGGAAAGTTTTGAAATTGAAGCCACGCCCTGATCGATGTCCTGATATTGGAAAAATGAAACAAAAACAAAACAAAACAAAACAAAACAAAACAAAACTGTACAGAAACAAATAATTAAAGCGACAAGTGTTCTGAATGCTATCAGCAAAAACACACACGCAAACACATCAAAGAAAAGGGATTAGTCCCCTTCCAACTGAGGAGAGAACAGCGAAGATAAACACATGGACCTGCTCGCTGAACGTGGGGACTGCGATATCCCCAAAGAACTTCTTCTTCTTCTTCTTTTTCGTTCGTGAGCTGCAACTCCCACGTTCACTCGTATTTACACGAGTGGGCTTTTACGTGTATCACTATTTTTTTTTTTTTTTTACCCCGCCATGTAGGCAGTCATACTCCGTTTTCGGGGGCATCCATAACGAACAAAAGCTGTCTGACACTCACACTATTTACCACAGCGAGTCAAGTGTCAAAGCCTTGGAGCACAACAACTGATTTTTTTCTCTCTCTCTTGTGAACCATGGATCAAAGTAACAGTGAATGACGGGCTGGAGCGGTGTCAGTTGAGGTGTCAGGAAGCGCTTCTCCAGCCGGAGTGGTCCAGCATAGATACCGCGAAATAAAAGTCCTTTTGTTTTTTGTTGTTTTTTTTCTTTCAAAGAGTTAGTACCTTTTCCTGCAGATCCCCAATACAGTGACAGAATTATCAATTGTGATTGTGGTCACTATACGGAAGGAAGGAAGGAAGGAAGGAAGGAAGGACAACCAGAGGAGAAAAACGAGGTTTCAATCCTTCACCACCACTGCCTTCACTCTTCTCTTCAGTAGTTTAGGAGGGTACGATCGGTAAACTGGACGATCATTGTCACAGATAAGGTAGGGTAGAAAGAACGATTGTGTGAATGGACTTCATAGGTTACAAGGGTTCAAACAACTGATGATAACGATTCTAAATGATTATAAACGAGAATGCAAATGCTCATTTTAGGTGGTTGTTTTTTTTCTAGCCTTTGCTGGATTGCGCTGAAAGTTTGTCGGAAAGAAAGAAAGAAAGAAAGAAGGAAGACGATGAAGAAGAAGAAGAAGAAGAAGAAGAAGAAGAAGAAGAAGAAGAAGAAGAAGAAGAAGAAGAAGAAGAAGAAGAAGAAGGAGGAGGAGGAGGAGGAGGAGGAGGAGGAGGAGAAGGGGGAGGATGAGAAGTCATTTCAGAGCTGAACACTTAAATTACAATCCCTAGCTTACTCACAAGACAAACACATGATCTGAGTAGCACACGATCTTTTTACTTTACTTTATATATTTAATTTTAAAAATATATGTTTTCTTGTTTCTTTTTTGTTGTTGTTGTTGTTCTTCATTCATTCACTCATTCATTCATTCATTTGTTTATTTACATCTTATTTTCGAATCGAAGAGTTCCAGATTTAGCACTGTTTGTATCAATGATAAACAGCTTTTGGGTTCAATTTCTTTCGCCAACAAACTATGAGGAGACAGGTAAATGTTTATTCACAGGCTGGCTCCAGAAGTATTTCGTTACCTCCCCCACGCCCCATCTCTCTCTCTCTCTTTCACACACACACACACACACACACACACACGCATGCACACACATAACGCACACAACCCCCATATACACACGCACGCACACACGCACGGACGAACACACACACACGCAACACACACACACACACACACACACACACACACACATACCCACCCCCACCCCCACCCCACACACACGCACGCACGAACACACACACACATGCACACGCATACACAAGGGGAGGGAGGAAAGGAGAGACAGAGACAGAAACAGAGATAGAGACAGAAACAGAGACAGAAACAGAGACAGAGGCAGAAACAGACAGACAAAGGCAGAGAGACAGGGATGATGATAAATCATTCTCATTTAATTGGCCATTTTCTGTGGGAACGGTTGACAGCCCAACCTTCATCCTGCTAGAGACTCCGCCCCCCACCCCACCGCCAAAAGAAAAAAAAAAAGAAAAAAAAGAAAAAAAAAAAAAACTACCCCAAAACAGACTCCACCCCAAAAACATCTCGTCAGGCAGCTTGTGTGTGTGTGTGTGTGTGTGTGTGAGTGAGTGAGTGAGTGAGTGAGAGAGAGAGAGAGAGAGAGAGAGAGAGAGTGTGTGTGTCTATGTGTCTTTGTGTCTCTGTGCGTCTGTGTGTGTGTGTCTATGTGTGTGTACGTGCATGTGTGTTTATAAGCGTGCGTATTTTTGTGTGTGCATACACGGACGCCTCTGTGTGTGTGTGTGTGTGTCTGTGTGTGTCTGTGCGTGTGTGCGTGTGAACGTACACGTGTGCGTGCATGCATGCCTGTGTGTGCTGTGCGTGCTTGTGTGATGAAATTTCCTTCTCCTTTTGGATCATTTCAGGAAGGAAGCTGCAGGTGATTTACTGGAACTGGTAATTGTACGTTATTGCCTGCGTGGGGGTGTGACCCATAAGGGTTAATAGTATGCCCCATGGGGGTTAAAAGTTATCAAATGCTGACGAGCAGTCCTGCTCGTTTAATGTCATAGCAGAAATGAGTGGCTTCATATTATTTATCGTTTTCCTACATACAGTTCTCCACCTGATGATTTTCTTTTCAAAATTATTTGTTGGATATTCGTTATTAATCAAAACTGTTTGAAGCGAAATGGATGGGTGATTGTCTTTATATTCCTGATGATTTTATTTTGATGAATGGTTGTTACTTCAATATGTTTTATAAACTATTTTCTTCACATCTAATTTTGTTTGGTCGCTCCGAAACCCCTGTGCTGTTTCGGTAAAAAATATGTAATTAGTTTCATACGGATTCCTTTTATTTCAATTCTATTTCAAATCAACATGTATGTATCCATAGATCGTATATCATCAGACAGACACAGACAAACAAAATGGGCAGAGACAGACAGACAGACAAAAAGACACAGTGAGACATATCTAACAGATAAAAACTGAGGCAGACACACACACACACACACACATACACAGACAGACAGACAGACACACAGACACAGACACAGACACACACACACACACACACGGACAGACATACAAACAGACAACCACACACAGACAAAGAACCAGATAAAGATTAAACCAAAGACAGCTACATGCTCCTCATATCACCACCCCTCCCCCCACCCCCCCCTTTCCCCCCGTCGCCCCCCACCACCGACGAAACCACCAAGGAAAGGACTTGCAAAAAGGAATCGTACAGCACGGTAACAGGACTGAAGCCGCGACAAGCCTGTCTGAACAACTTTCACAACACTGAGCAACACAGACAACCAACTATAACGATCGCCAATACAATACTTCAGTGGAAGACGCGGCCTTCCAACAAACTTTTTTATTTTTATTTATTTATTTTTATTTTTTTATATAAACAGAGAAGGAACAGCAGGCTCAGATCATCGTGCTCAGTGGCTCAGAACTCAGGGGAAAGAAAGAAGCTATCACCATACCTCTGATATTATTATTATTATTATTATTATTATTATTATTATTATCATACAAACCACGTTCCTTTAAACTGATAGTCGTCCGGCCCAGACCGCCAAGAGAGAGAGAGAGAGACAGAGAGAGAGCCTCGTTTGGGAATAAAGATGGCGACCGGCGATATTTGTGTTTCTCAGTTTTGGTCAGCCTCTGTCTCTCTCTGCACGCGCGCGCGCGCGCGTGTGTGTGTGTGTGTGTGTGTGTGTGAGAGAGAGAGAGAGAGAGAGAGAGAGAGAGAGATAGTGTGTGTGTGTGTGTGTGTGTGTGTGTGTGTGTGTGTGTGAGTGTGTGTGTGTGTGTGTGATGTTTATTATAAAGCAATGGCTCCCTGTTTCACACAGAATAAAGTACAATATCAGCATTCTATGTTATAAATGTATTCACAAATTAGCTCATTCCTATCTCTGTGGCTGCCTTCACCTCTACACCCCATCTCGCTCACTACGATCAGCTTCGGATCCACTCTGTTTACGCAAACCCAGATTCAAGCTCTCGACTGTTGGCCGCCGTTCTTTCTGTCTCTGGACCTTGCAACTGGAATCAACTTCCTCTTTCGCTTCGTCGAGTCTCCACACTCAGTTCTTTCAAGTCTGGCCTTAAAACCCACCTCTTCCCAATATAACCGTCCCTCCCCTGCCACTTCCTTGTCCAGTTTCTCCAGTTTTAGAGTTATGCATGCGTGTGAATGACTGGTGCGAAAGCGCCTTGATTTGTCTATGCACAAGATTCAGCGCTATATAAATACCATTATTATCATTATCATTATCATCATTATTATTATTATTATTATTATTATTATTATTATTATTATTATAAAGCGTTTTGAGCTCAATAAGTATCCATTATTATTATTATTAAAAAGGGAAAAGGGTTGCAGAGAGTGAGTGAGAGAAAAGAGAGAGAGAGAGAGAGAGAGAGAGACAGACAGACAGACAGACAGACAGACAGACAGACAGACATACATGTAGGTACGCAGACAGGCAATCACACACACACACACACACACACACACACACACACACACACACACACACACACACACACACACACACACACACACTCACTCACTCACACACAAACACACATCACACACGTACACCCCCCTCCCCCCCCTTACACACACACACACACAAACACACACACACTCACACACAAACACACATCACACACGTACATATGCACACGCACACACACACACACACACACACACACACACACACACACACACACACACACACACTCACATTACAAAAAAATTTGAAAATTTCATAATTGCCTGTGCTCCCTATTTGTAACACACGTATACATACGCATGGATGCCAAGAGGACTCGGGGGAAAACGACTGACCCTTATCAAAGCCAGACAGCAGCAGTCACGGACAGCTGTCTACAGTACAGCAATGCCAGCAGCACAGAGCACTCATCTCCTACTCCAGGATTAGTCTCGTTGGAGAAGGGAAACTGACTGGCTGACAGGTACTGCCGTCAGCAGACATGCTGCGATGATAAGGCAGAACCCAGGAAGAGTGCCCCCCCCCCAGGCCCCCCTGCTGAAATGACATAACGTGCTTTCAGGATTCCTGTCCCCCCCCCCCCCCCCCGTCTCTCTCTCTGTGTGAGATACTGATTGATGGTGGAAGGGGGTGATGAGAGTAAGTAAGGGGAGAGTTAAGTTAATGAGAGACAGAGATGTGAGTGAGTGAGGGAGTTGGAGAGAGATAGAGAGGGGGAGGGAGGGAGGGAAAGAGAAATGGGGAAGGAAGAGAGAGAGAGAGAGAGACATAGAGAGAGAGAGACAGAGACAGAGACAAAGAGGGAGAGAGAGAGAGAGAGAGAGAGAGTCAGAGGGTGGGGAGGTGTATTCTGTGTTGAAGTCCAATAAAGCTCTCTGAGCACACACACGCAGACACACAGACACACAGACACAGACACACACACACACACACACACACACACACACACACACACACATCAATACAGAGTTCTGTGCCTCGTTTTTTAAATGAAGCGAAGATGAAAAAAAAGTAAAATAAATCAAACAAGTCTGAAATCTAGAAAGAAAAAAATCCCTACAGCCAGCAATCAACTGCAAAATAACCATGGGAAACAAAAACTTCAACAAACAACCCAAACCAGCCCAAATTCCCCGACCCCAATTTCGTATCTCTGTCAATCCTGACAAGTATTGAGACCTGAAGCACCCCGTCCATATTGACAATCTCCTCCATGCGACGAGCTGACCTACTTTGGAAACAACCAAGTCAGTGTGGCAATATCACATCTTTTATGACAACCCCCTACCCTTCAAATGACTCTAAAAACTGCAACACCGTTCAAAGTTATTTGCCTCCCTGTTCCCCATCTCCTACCTACACCCCAGGCCCCCGTCTTTATACAAACTTGTTAAAAATTCATCTGTTCCACACTCAGTCACCATCCACCATCCCCAACCCCCTTTTACAAAAAATCTCTAAAGGAACTTCAAATGACAATCCAGTCCTTAACAGCTGCCGAACAAAACCACCAGACCAAACCGCTGGTGGAATCCTAAATGATGGAGAATAATCCCGAAAACGCGATAGGCTTTCTCCTCTTCTCGACAGGAAAGGAACCCCCGAAAACCAGCTCGGAAAACGAAACCCATTACGACACTGAATAACTGGCTGATAGTCCGCCCCGCCTGCGAATAACAGGGTGAACGGGGGCTCCTACAACGGGCAAAGCGCACGGGCAGACGGGCACAGGGAAAGACTCATTTTGGAGATGCAGATGACTGACTTTATCTCTGACACCACGCCGCGACAGGCGTCCACCGGAAGATCCGGGTCACTTAGGATTAGATGATTCCCTCCACGCCAGCTTTGTGACAGTACAAGTGGGCGGAATAGGGAGGGTGGGTTGGAATGGGTACTGGAGCATGTCTTTTCGTGTGGTTCATAGAGCTCGTGAAAATTAATGTACGGGTACGCGACAGAGATCATTCCAGTGGTAATAGTTGGGCTCTAAATGACGGAGAGAAAATTACGTTGCAACAACGTGGCAGCAGTGTTACTGGAAACTACGTCATGTAAAATCTGTAATTCGAAAAAAGAAGAAGAAGAAGAAGAAAACATTATCCAGCTCAAAAGGCTTTACAACAACCCAATACTTGCGAAGTAAAATTTTTGAATGACTTCACAAAAGAACCACACGAAACGAACTACAATTCTCATCACATGAAAAGGATGCTGAAAAAAAGAAGAAAATTCTTCAATTCAATACGAAAAATTAGATGTACTGACGAAGGAACCACAATGCAGCATCAAGAAAATTCTGTTAACTGCCAGACATCAGTTCAAAAGAATCCATTTTCAATGAACGAAAAAAACCGTCCACTTTTGCGAGCTGTTCCAATATTCTTTAGACTCCAGAATGAGGAAAACAATCACTGGTTCACAGAGAACGCATCGATCGTAAAATCCAATTTTCACTGTCCATAAGTGTGCAACGAAGAAGTTTCAATACCCGGCCACAAGTATGCCTCGTAGCAATTTTCACTTTCCACAAGTATGCCTCGTAGCAGTTTTCAGTCACCACAAGTATACCTCGTAGCAGTTTTCAATCTCCACAAGTATGTCTCAAAGCAGTTTTCACTTTCCACAAGTATGCCTCGTAGCAGTTTTCAGTCTCCACAAGTATGCCTCGTAGCAGTTTTCAATCTCCACAAGTATGCCTCGAAGAAGTTTTCACCCTCCACAAGTATACCCCGTAGCAGTTTTCATTCTCCACAAGTATGTCTCAAAGCAGTTTTCACTTTCCACAAGTATGCCTCGTAGCAGTTTTCAGTCTCCACAAGTATGCCTCGTAGCAGTTTTCAATCTCCACAAGTATGTCTCAAAGCAGTTTTCACTCTCCACAAATATACCTCGTAGCAGTTTTCATTCTCCACAAGTATACCTCGTAGCAGTTTTCAATCTCCACAAGTATACCTCGTAGCAGTTTTCAATCTCCACAAGTATGCCTCGAAGAAGTTTTCACCCTCCACAAGTATACCCCGTAGCAGTTTTCATTCTCCACAAGTATGCCTCGAAGAAGTTTTCACTCTCCACAAGTTTGCCTCGAAGAAGTTTTCACTCTCCACAAGTATGCCTCGTAGCAGTTTTCACTCTCCACAAGTATGTCTCAAAGCAGTTTTCACTTTCCACAAGTATGCCCCGAAGCAGTTTTCACTCTCCACAAGTATGTCTCAAAGCAGTTTTCACTTTCCACAAGTATGCCTCGAAGCAGTTTTCACTCTCCACGAGTATGTCGCTGAGCCAGTCACACATGAAATGGAAGCACCCACTGAAACATTTCGTTACAACGTGCACCCGGGCTCGGTTCAACAAGTTAGTTCCACGCCTCGAGAAGACGTTATCTTGAACGACAGGTGCGGAACGATGAGACACAGCTTGTGCTGATTGACAGTTCTGTTTTGGCAAGATGGGATAGTTAACCTGCTTGTGCTTTGTTTGACAATAGAGGAAATGGTTTTCATCGGTTGCATGCATGCTATCCGGCAAAGCACTTTCCATTTCGCGCCACCACTCTCTCCTTTGAGAACTGACTGACTTTCAGGGTCTGTGGGAGGCAGGAGTGAATAGAGAGGGGGCGGGGGGCAGGGGGGGGGGCGGGGGGGGTAGGGGAGGGAGCAGGGAAAGAAAGAAACAGACACGGAGACAGAGAGAGAAAAGAGAGTGAGAGACAGATAGAGGCAGACAGACAGAAAAAGAGAAAGAGAAAGACAGAGACAGACAGGCAGACAGAGAGAGAGAGAGAGAGAGAGACAGACAGAGACAAACAGACAGACACACAGAGAGAGGGTGACAGAGAGAAAGAAAGGAGAGAGACAGAGAGATACAGAGGGACACAGAGAAAAGGAGAGAAACAGAGAGACAGACAGACAGGGACAGAGAGATAGGGGAGAGAGAGGCAGAGACAGACAGAGAGACAGACAGAAGGAAAAACACAGAGAGAGACAGAGACAGAGACAGTGAGACAGACAGACACAGGGCCAGAGACAGAGACACAGAGACAGACACAGAAACAGAGAGATGTCAGAGACAGACCAAGCTCTTTCAGTCCCAGCAGGAATCCTCCACAAAACACCTCGTGTATTGATAATCATTGACGACTGGCGTCACCGACATCAATACAGCCATCACCTTGCCCTTTGAGCTGGCACTGAGGAGCAGCAGGCTTCTTAGAGGCAGGAATCAGCTTCTTTCCCTTACTTTCAAGGACCTGTATCTGCACTGTACAAACAAACTGTTATGACATTTAGATAATTGGATTACTTTTTGGGGGCGAAACGTCAACAACTGACTCCGGTGATTTATGGCCGACAGTGATAACCGGCTCAGGGGGAGGGGACAGGGGGCGAGGGGGGTAGCGAAGACATAGAGAGAAAGCCGGGAAGACTGACTGAAGATAGTTTATTCATTTTAAGGCGTGCGTGCGTGAGTGCGATTTTGTGTGCGTATGATGTGTGTGTATGTCTGTGTGTTTTCATGTGTCTCTGCTGATTCACTAAGGTTCCCATAACCTCCCGTTCCCCTGTCCTGAGCTTTACCAATAACAAGTTCATCGCTCTGTTGACTTCCACCCCTTCCTTCATCCTTCCTTCTCTCCTTCCTTCCTTCCTTCCTCCCCTCCTTCCTTCCTCCCCTCCTTCCTTCCCTCCCTCCTTCCTTATAGAACCTAAACGTCTTTGTCATCAAAAGCGCCGCCCTCCAAGCAATGAAACAAACAAACAAACAAACAAAGATTTCCCGCAATGTATGAAACGATGACGACTCAGCCAAGCGGATGACCTGTATTTTCTGTGGCGATTTTCTTCCCAGACTTTGCCGTCCGATGACCCGTGCACGGCTCAAAACACAGGGGACTT
>NC_134880.1:43815637-43818137 GCF_041734735.1 Babylonia areolata
AGAGAGAGAGGAGAGAGAGAGAGAGAGAGAGAGAGAGGGGGGGGGGGAGATGTCACCCTGTAACAAACCAGATAAATAGTCTGTGGACAACGAAAAGGGAAAATGAGAGAGAGAATAAACAATAAAATGGAAAGAAAAGGAGAAAGAAAAAAAGCGACATACATACATACATACGTTCAGATCATCGGCAGACAGACAGACAGAGACAGACAGAGATCGAAATGAAGATGTAATTTGAGAGAGCTGTTTTAGCGATACCAGCATGGGGGGGGAATCTTTCGTGTCTCAAAAAATACTTTCCTCCCCCCGGGGGATAAATCACTAGAGGGTGGGGAGATTGTCTGCTTCGTCACCTTGCTGCTCATTCCCATTAAGCGATGTGAACAACGCAAAATCAATCCAAGAGTAGAATTTCACGAAGGAAGGAAGAAAGGAAGGCAGAGAGAGAGGGAGAGAGAGAGAGGGAGAGAGACAGAGAGAGACGGAGAGAGAGTAGGAAGAAGAGGAAAAGACAGCCAGCCAGCCAGCCAGAGACAGTGAGATAGGGAAATACACACACACACACACATACACACACACACACACACACACACACACACACACACGTGTGTTGTGTGTGTGTGTGTGTGTGTGTGTGTGTGTGTGTGTAGAGAGAGAATAGAATAGAATATGTCTTTATTACCAAGGGTACCGGGGTCACAAGGAATATGGGGGTGGGGTGGGGGGGGGGGGGTTAGTACATAACAAGGTATGAACATAAATCGAAAATCATACACAAACACAGATACAGTAGAAATTGGGATACATAAAAGTGCATATCAATATAAAAACTTTTGCATACTCACACATACACGCACTGCACACACACAGACACACACACACACACACACACACACACACACACACACAGACACACACACACACACACACACACACACACACACACACGTTTAAACAGAAGCTGCATATTACATATGGGTCCCCTGATGACTAGATCTTCAGGTAGATGGTTGTTGATATATGTGTATGGGTCAACACAAGACGTTCACACTCGGCCAACACAAGACGTTCACACTCGGCCAACACAAGACGTTCACTCTCGGCCAACACAAGACGTTCACACTCGGCCAACACAAGACGTTCACACTCGGCCAACACAAGACGTTCACTCTCGGCCAACACAAGACGTTCACACTCGGCCAACACAAGACGTCCACTCTCGGCCAACACAAGACGTTCACACTCGGCCAACACAAGACGTTCACTCTCGGCCAACACAAGACGTTCACACTCGGCCAACACACGACGTTCACACTCTCGTGGTGTCTAGGCTCCATTCCTTGCAGAAAGCACTGAGGTAAATACCAACACCGGTATAATATAAAAAAAATATATATCAACAACGGTAGACTTGGCATGTCTTTAATACTTATAATTTAAGGGGCGGCAGATTTTCGCTGTGTAAAAGTTTCTCAAGGAAAGGCCACAGACATAAAAAGCTTCACAGGCTGGTTGAATCTCAACCAGTGAGAGAAAGTCAGGTTATTTTATAAAAATGCAGAGCGAGAGAGAGAGAGAGAGAGAGAGAGAGAGAGAGAAAAGCGACAGAACAGAGAGGAGATCATGTTTATAGAGAAAATGAGATAAAGAGACAGAGTGAGACATGTGGCAAAATACAGTAATATCATATGACTTGACATAATAAAGAGAGAGAGAGACAGAGACAGAGACAGAAAGTCAAGCAATTCGAATTGTCCGAACACACGTGACCCCCGAAAACACAGACACTGGATCGTCCAAAAGCAGCGTCTGGCGTGAGACAGACGAAACTGTGACCCACATGTCATCCAGTTATTGCGAGCTGATCGAGTGAGTGGGCATTCCATTCATTCCAAACTCTATTCGCACGTGATTTTCCTGCAGTGGATGGCGTGAATGACCACGACTTATTTACAGTACATGGGCATGGACACACTCAATTCACGAACACAACCTATGACACAATAACTGTTGTTATTCCCGTCGCCAGGATCAGTCATTCGCGCGGCTTTTGGGACAGAGCGCAGCGCTTTTGAGCTACCATCTTGCGAACAAGCGCGATTCGGAATTAAAAAAAAAAAAAAAAAAAAAATCACGCATTTCGGCCGTAGCCATTCCTTTTTGGTTTTTTTGTTTTGTTTTTGGTTTATTTTTTTTTCCCCACAGGGAGAGAATTTGAACAAAGCTCGCGAGTTTCTGACGTCAGCGCTGACCTTGATAACAAGTCTAATTGGACAGGAAACGACTGATCGAATTTCGCTGAAGCTTGTCCGTTATGCTTTTTTCCCCCTTATTTGGGAGACAGAGAGAGAGAGAGAGAGAGAGAGAGAGAGAGAGAGGCATCAGTTTAGATTTAGCAGTTTGTCCAGCTATTTTTGAGTGTGAGTGTGTGTGTGTGTGTGTGTGTGTGTGTGTGTGTGTGTGTGTGTGTGTGTGTGTGTGTGTGTGTGTGTGTGTGTGT
>NC_134880.1:43823137-43825637 GCF_041734735.1 Babylonia areolata
CCCGTGTGCAGCACGCACTTGGAGCACTGAAAAAGAACCCATGGCAACGAGAGTGTTGTCCTCTGGCAAAATTCTGTAGACGAAATCCACTCTGTTAGAGAGAGAGAGAGAGAGAGAGAGAGAGAGAGAGAGAGAGAGAGACTGGACACTGGAATTATTTACTGTCATTGCCAAGAAAGGTCTTTTGACAAGGGGGCAACAACATAAATGCATATATTTTAGCTTCAAAACAACAACAACAAAACTATACTTTTTCTCTGAACCCTTCAGTCAGTTTAAACCAAGAAAAATATGCAGTACTTGGAAACACTTAAGTCACATCCTGACAAAAACTCAACGAAACGGAACTAAAGAAAAACAATGTAATGATAATAAAATATCAAAATGAATGGGGACTGACTCGACCATCCATTCAAAAATATATCAAACCAATACATACTGCCTCAACAATACACTCAAGTATGCAATGTTATGTTTTCTGTTTTGTCCAAATAAAATAGCAACTTCTGTACTAACTATAATTAAGTGTCTTCTATGCTGTTGATACTATTCTGACTTATGTACCTTTGGAGAGAGAGAGAGAGAGAGAGAGAGAGAGAGAGAGAGAGAGAGAGAGAAGTACAGAATGCTAATCAGTGCACAGACGAACAGTTCCATGACCCACAAATTAAATCCTATTTTCATTTCCCTTCTTCTTCCTCCTGAAACATTCAAACCACTCACACCACTCAGAAGAAGAACAAGAACAAGAACAAGAAAAAAGCACGAATAAAAAACAAGTGGCAGGTCAGCACATGTGAAAATACTTCACTGAGCAAATGTTACAACGCCTTTCCCCTTTGCAAGCTTATTTATTTCTCACTCACACACAGTCACACCCTCGCCCCCTTTAAAAAAAAAAAAAAAAAAAAAAAAGGCAGTGGGGAATGTGAAGGATTTCCTCTGTCTGTCTGTCTGTCTGTCTGCCGGTCTGTTTTGTCTGTTCTGACACTGAGAGCAATGCTCGCCAACAGATCTTCACCGCACGTGACCTGAAATTTGGCACGCAGACCCGCAGCCAAACCTGCCAAGTTTTAGATGCAGATGGAACGAATCTCTCTTGTAATGAACGAAAATAGTAGCGAAGGCGTTTTAAAGAGAAGACATGGTGTTTAAGGGTGTTAGCGCTTAGCTAGAGCCACCTGTCAAAGTTAATTTCAACGTTTAAAATTCTGTTGCTTTAGTTAAAGACTTACAGACTGAGCGGGGATAAAAGCCAGTTATGATAATAATGCGTGATGTGTTTAGGACACTAGCACTTAGCAGAACCACGTGTTTGTAGTTTAAAATTGATCAAAGGGTGGACGAAATAATTATTTGGCTCTGGTTCATCGCTTCTTTTTTTTTCATTCTTTATTTTGTTTCAGCATATAGAAATTACGATTCCACACAAAATTCCTGCTCTACAAGTCACTAGTGGTCTCCATCCTCTTATATGGTTGTGAGGCATGGACACTGATGGCAGAAACAGAAAGAAGAATCCAAGCATTCGAAATCAAGTGCTTGAGGAGACTACTACACATCTCCTACAAGGAACTCAAGACCAATGACTATGTGCGGAACCTGGTCAGCAACCTTGTTGGGCCCCAAGAACCACTGCTGGCGACTGTCAAACGACGGAAGATGGCATGGTTTGGTCATGTCATACGACATAACACCCTGTCCAAAACCATCCTGCAAGGGACTGTAGAGGGAGGGCGCAGACGGGGACGGCAGAGAAAGAGCTGGTCCGACAACGTCAAGGAATGGACCAAAATGACGATGCCAGATCTCCTCACGACAGCTGCCAACAGAACGGCGTGGCGAGCTATGACATCTTCCTCATGTCCCCCCAACGACCCCAGCGGTCAAGGGAATGAGTGAGTGAGTGATAGAAATTACTGGCACATGGTTCAAGCTCACGTTTCTTGTAAAGTGAAAGTAAAGCAATAGAGGAGGAGGAATTTCGTTAAATGTCCCATCACACATAGTGTTGACATCAGTCTAGTTTCAGTATTGATCTTCACAGTTGAATGTTATCATTTGAAAATAAAAGCATACAAAGGCAGGAGATGGAGGCAGGGGTGGGTGGGGGGTGGGTGGGGGGGACCGGGGGAGGGGGGGGGGTTGGGGGAGGGGTGGCTGAATGATAAAATTAATACTAATAATTATGGTATTTATAAAGCGCAAAATCTTGATGAAATCAACTCTAAGCGCACAAAAAAATCAAACAAACAAAAAACAAAAACCTGCACACACACACACACACACACACACACACACACACACACACACACACACACACATACACGCGCGCGCGCGCTGTGGGCCATATGGCTCTGAACACAACTAATTCAAAAAGAAGCATTATGTACAAATATTGCTGTATGCACCCACCCACACCAGTACACACACACACACACACACACACACACACACACACACACACACATTTCAAGACCTGCTGTACGGCTAAACAAAA
>NC_134880.1:43850637-43853137 GCF_041734735.1 Babylonia areolata
AGTGGGGGTGGTGTGGGGGTGGTGTGGGGGCAGGAGGAGTGGGGGGTGGGGGTGGGGTAGGGGGTGGATCTTTTAACTTACTTGGTTTCAGTCTTCACAGAGAGTCGGAGCTGAGCTTTCTACAGCAAGCAACAACCACCACCACCACCACCACCACCACCACCACCGACACTGACGTCACCGCCGTCACTGTCTTCGTCGTCGTTCTCGTCGTCGAACAAGACCTCCTCATCCACTGAACGCCACCACCATCACGGCCATCACTACTACTACCACCACCACCACCAACATCGACCACAAGCCATCATCATCACCACCACCACCACCACCACCATCACCAAGTGTGCTGCAACTACAACAACAGCAGCAGCATCGCGGCAGCAAAACAGCACCGTGGGTGGAGATGGAGGGGGTGGAGGGATGGAGGGGGTTGGGAGAACGCGGCCTCATGTTCTCCGGCAGCGGCCCTCCGTCTCTCTCTCTCTCTCTCTCTCTCTGCCATCCATGTCTCCCTTTCTTCCTCTCTCTCTCCTCGCGCGAGTTTGTGCCGTGCCGTGCTGTGCCGTGCCGTGCCGTGCCGTGCTGTGCTGTGTCGTGCTGTGTGTTGTATAGTGCCCGGGCTGTGTTAATGGCCGAGGCCCCTTGCTGCTCTTTATGTGCTTGAGCTTCGTTTGTTGTTAGCTGCTGCTAATGCTGCTACTGCGATGATCGGAGAAGCGATTCTCTCAGTCCTATCTTCTCTTAGCGTCGCTGCTTTTGCCTGAAGAGGCAGACGTTTAGCTTGTGATAGAAAGAAGTAGCAGTAGAGGTAAGCTTATATCAGAGATTGACAGAAGCGTACAGTTGGGTCGACGGCAAAGAGAGAGAGAGCTGAACGGCGATCAATGATTTCTCCACTGCGATGGGAAGCCATTTCCTGCTGAGTCTTTTCGTGAAGGACGAGGACAACTCTCTCAAACCTGGAGGCAGGGTTGCACTGGCTCTTTGTGCCGCCTGCAGCCTTTGGGGATAGTTCACTGGCCTTGGGGAACCATTCCAACGCCGACAGTCCTAAAGCCCTCTTGGCCGAGAGAGTGGGGATGTAACTTGGGCAAGACCGCTATAATCAAATTCTAGCCTCCTTTGCTGTCCTGGCAATTTCAGTCGGACAAGACTATCATCATACATAGAGTGATGGCTGAGAAGTAACGCGTCCGCACAGGAAGCGAGAGAATCTGAGCGCGCTGGTTCCAATTACGGCTCAGCCGCCGATATTTTCTCCCCCTCCACTAGACCTTAAGTGGTGGTCTGGACGCTAGTCATTCGGATGAGACGATAAACCGAGGTCCCGTGTGCAGTATGCACATAGCGCACGTAAAAGAACTCACAGCAACAAAAGGGTTGTTCCTGGCAAAATTCTGTAGAAAAATCCACACCGAATGGAAAAACAAATAAAACTGCACGCAGGAAAAAATACAACAAAAAATAATAATAAAAGGAAAAAAAGGGTGGCGCTGTAGTGTTGCGACGCGCTCTCCCTGGGGAGAGCAGCCCGAATTTCACACAGAGAAATCTGTTGTGATAAAAAGAGAAATACAATACAATACAATACAATACAGAGGCAGTAGGAGGAGGGGGAAGAGGAGAATGAAGTGGAGAGAGAGGAACAGCAGCTATAGTATAATAGTAGTAGCAGTAGCAGCAGCAGCAGTAGTAGTTATAGTAGTAGCAACAGTTGCAGTAGCAGCAGTAGTTTCAATGATAATAGTAGTAGCAGTAACAGCAGCAGTAGTAGCAGTAATAGTAGTAGTAACATCAGTAGCAGCAGTAGTAACAATAGTAGCAGTAGTAGCAGCAGCAGTAGTAGTAGCAGTAGCAGAAGTAGCAGTAATGGTAATATTGGAAATATCAGAAACATAAGGCAAGCGGCTGCAGTAGTCACAGTAATAGATTTTTTTTTTCACCAAACTTGACAAAATCTGTGTTTATTTTTTATTTATTTATTTTTTTCAATTTTATAGCCATAACCTTCATCACCATCAACATCATCATCATCACCGACAGAATCTTCCTCTTCCTCCTTCTTCTACCGCCTTCTCCTCAGTCTCTCAACCAACCTCACCCTCGTCCTCATCCTCATTCTCTGTCAGAGCTAGTTTGCTGTTGACGAAGAAGCCCAAGCTGATGTTTTTTGTGTTGGTGTTGACAGATCTGGCCATGTTTCCGTCCCCGAAAACCACTTGGGGGAGGGGAAGGCAGGATCGGGAGGGGGTGGGAGGTGGGGGTGGGGATGGAGGGACTGGGGGGAGGGGTGGGGCTCCAATTCTCGTCACGACGTGCTAATTGTGTCCTGATTAATGTCTGTCTGTTGTCAAAACACTGCTAATTGTGTCCTGATTAATGTCTGTCTGTTGTCAAAACACTGCTAATTGTGTCCTGATTATTGTCTGTCTCTTGTCAAAACACTGCTAATTGTGTCCTGATTATTGTCTGTCTCTCGTCAAAACACTGCTAATTGTGT
>NC_134880.1:43863137-43870637 GCF_041734735.1 Babylonia areolata
GTGCGGGTATGTGTGAATTATATCCTCCCATCCTTGCCACCGCCAGCAACGCTCACAACACGAACATTCCACTCATTAGCTGCACAAATGTTGCGGACCAAACGATGAAAATCGTGTCAACAATACTGCCCTTCACCCCCCGCCCCCACACACAAAACACAGACACACACACACACACAAACACACACACAAATCCTCAAACCTCAGTCATCAACCGAAAATTCTCCACCATTTGTTTTCATGCTGACCTGAATCTCACAACGTCCGTAAAACAGCAGACACTGGCTCCGTCACACTGAACTTAAAACAGGTTCCAGCTCTTCTACAAAGCGTAGCAGTAGTAGTTCTAGTCCGCTTTCTCGCTCATAGCAGGAGCAGTTCCTTCAAGCTCCAAACAACAGAACAAGCAGTGGTGGTGTTCTTTGTCACAACAGAGGGGGAGAAGGAAAAAAAAAACCCAAAAAAACAAACACACACACACACCAAGGCTTGTCAAGGATTGACGACCATGAAAAACCAAACCTGACACTGAACACCCAACGTTCTTCAGCAATGACTGTCAGCCTTGACGAAGCTCCGGTAACATACCGTTGTTGAGTGAATAATAGTGATGGTTGAGACTGTGATGGGGAGGGGGAGAGGAAGGATGTGTAGTCTTGTCGTATGATCTGGAAGCAGCAACAACAACAGCAGTGGCAGCAGCAGCAGCGGCAGCAGTCTCAGTAGGCGGGAGCCAGAGCCAGCAGCGACATCAATCAATACCGGTAGGCCGACACACAACTTGATCAGAAGCTGGCACCACCACCACCAGCACCACCATCACCGGCACCACGGCAAGGGAGGCTGGTAGCTGGCTGGCTGTGGAGTGACGGCTGATGTCTCTCTCTGTCTCTCTCTGTCTCTGTCTCTCTCTCCCCTCTCTCTCCCTCTTCTTTCTCTCTCTGTTTCTCTCTCTCCCCCCTCTCTCCCCCTCTCTCTCTCACACACTATTTTGTTGCTGTTGTAATTATACCCCAATGTCATCAGGGCTGTAAAGCTATTGATATTAAAAGGGTTCTGAGTTCTCTCTCTCTTTCTCTCTCGCTCACACACACACACACACACACACACACACACACACAGAGGCGTTGTGTATCCGTGATGAGTGTGGCAAAGTGGTTCGAACACACGGACCGAGCAGAGTCCGCACCCGCATCAAAAAGAACATCAAGGGTTGAACAAAGTCTTCATCCATCAATCGTTTCACTCTGGAAGTTGTTGCCGACCGACAGACTTCGGATCTCGAACGGCTGTAGTCAGTCGCCTGTTTGTTTTCTGGTTTTCTTTTTCTTTCTTTCTTTTATTTCATTTTCATGCTGGATGTGGTCGTGGTTTGATGATTAAGTTTTCTATCTGGAATGTTGAACAGACATGATAATTATGGACCTGTGCTGCCGCTAGGCTAGCCGGGCTTTATCGATCAAAACAGCGTTGTCACAATCTACACGGTACGTCCTGCGTTTGTTGAATCACAACGGGCACTGCTTGAACACCACCGAAGGGAGTCTCTATGGCAGTGCAGGGTCTCCTCTAGTGTGTGACCTCCTGGTGACCTGACATCAATTAGTGCCCTGTGGACTGCCGGCGCTGGTACTGTGGCAGATGAAACTAAATGTGTGTGTGTGTGTGTGTGTGTGTGTGTGTGTGTGTGTGGCAACCCCCCCCCACCCCTCACACACGCAATTTCATAATTTGCGAAACTATCTAATTACGACTGTAAAATAATATAATCATCCATCGGATGTGATCAATACAAAGATACAAGACAATATCCTGAACCCTAGTGATTTCTTCAATTGCGATGACTGTCAGAAAACACTCGCCAGCTATGTTTATCATTGCATGTGCATCTTAAATGACCATTTATTTCTTCGTTCATTATGTTCTTTTGTTATGTCTGTTAACCCCTAAGGATTTTATGTAATAAATCAAGTCAAATTGAGTTGAGTCGAGTCACACACAAACAAACAATAACAGCACCAAAGTTTCAGTATCAGTTTCAGTAGCTCAAGGAGGCGTCACTGCGTTCGGTCAAATCCATATACGCTACACCACATCTGCCAAGCAGATGCCTGACCAGCAGCGTAACCCAATGCGCTTAGTCAGGCCTTGAGAAAAAAAAGAAATAAAATAAAATAAAATAAATAAAGTAAAACACACACACACACACACACACACACACACACACACGCACGCACGCACGCACGCACGTGCACAGAGCTCTCCTGTCACATGTGTACACTTACACCCTCGCGCACGCACACAAACACACAGACACACACAGACACACAAACACACACGCACAGAGGCTGTCACTGATTGGCCGCAAGAGGGGTGGCAAAAGATCTCTGATGCCAAGAACGTGGCGTCTAGGTGTTGCTCAGTCAAATGTATTTGGAAAAGCCCACAGAGACTCTGTTCCATTTTGAAGTAATCTGCGCAGTGTTGCTTTGGAAATGATGCCGATATTCGTTTGATTTGCAAAGCGTGCTCTACCTTTCATGCTAGAATTACGGCCGCTCTCTCTCTCTCTCTACCTTTATTTCTTTGAGGCGATCGATGGTGTGATGGCCTTGCAACTGTTCTTTTTGGTATTCTTTGACCAAAGACGACAACAACAACAACAAAACAACAAAGCAACAAACAACAACAACAACAACAAACAACAACAACAAACCAAAAAACAAACACAGCCACAGTTCTCTCTTGGAGTTTTCCCCCTTGCCTTGCTGTCGGAAAACGATAAAACGGAAATGACCAACAGCAACGAACTGCCCATGCATGCGTCGGAAACCATCCAACGTCTTTTGTTTGATCTGTCACCCCCCCTCCTCCAGGGGTATTGAGCTCGCCTGACTGCCTCTGCACAATGCGCTGGGAGCGACATACCTCCGGAGTGACAGGGGGTGGGGGGGGGGTAACGCGTTTTTATTGGACCTATTATCACTAGTATCAGTTTGTTTTTGTTTTTTTTTGTTTTTGTTTTTAAATTTTTTTTTAAACAAACGCGGATTTGGACGCACTGGCTGATGGTGGTGGTGAGTGAGGGTGTGTTGTTGGGGGTACATGTGTGTGTGTGTGTGTGTGTGTGTGTGTGTGTGTGTGTCTCTCTCTCTCTCTCTGTATGTCTGTGTGTGTGTTTTCTTGTGTGTGTGTGTGTGTGTGTGTGTGTGTGTGTGTGTATGTATGTGTGTGTGTGTCTGTGTGTGTGTCTGTGTGCGTGAGAGAAAGAGAGAGAGAGAAGAGAGAGACAGACAGACACAGACAGACAGAGGGAGACAGAGATAGAAACAGAGAGAAGAAAGAAAGAAAGAAAGAAAGAACGAAAACACCCACAGAATGAGAGGAAGAGCGCAGCAGAATATTTTGTGGACTCCGAACGTCCCACATGAACCAGCAGGCAAATACACATAAACAATCATTTTCCATCACAACAGACAATAATCCTGATGGCCATTGTCTGACACGGCTGACTGACATACACTACACAGATAGAAAAAAGAAAAAAAAAAAAAAGAAAAAAAGAGCGGGGAGGGTGTAATAAGAGTGCATGTGGGGAGGAGAGTGAACTGCGTGAAACGGATAGGACATGTGTGTTTTTTCTTCTTCTTCTTCTTGTTCTTGTTGTTGTTCTCGTGTTTCTGTAGTATGCTTTATACATTATTTCTGGACTGTAATTTTAGCATAACGCGGAAAAAATGTTTGCAAGCTTCAGAAGTTTGGATGACGGGCGCAATAGCCGAGTGGTTAAAGCGTTTGGACTGTCAATCTGAGGGTCCCGGGTTCGAATCACGGTGACGGCGCCTGGTGGGTTGAAGGGTGGAGATTTTTCCGATCTCCCAGGTCAACATATGTGCAGACCTCCTAGTGCCTGAACCCCCTTCGTGTGTATATGCAAGCAGTAGATCAAATACGCACGTTTAAGATCCTGTAATCCATGTCAGCGTTCGGTGGGTTATGGAAACAAGAACATACCCAGCATGCACACCCCCGAAAACGGAGTATGGCTGCCTACATGGCGGGGTAGAAACGGTCATACACGTAAAAGCCCACTCGTGTGCATACGAGTGAACGTGGGAGCTGCAGCCCACGAACGCAGAAGAAGAAGAAGAAGAAGAAGTTTGGATTTACGTCGTGTATTTACGAGGCTTGTGGATTTCAATCAAAGCATTTGGATACTGGTTGAAATATTTATTATTACGGTTATCTTATTAACAACTGGGGACGAATAACTGAGTACATGGCCTAATTCATTCAAATCACATAGTGTACACTTTATTTCTTGTTTAGGTGTGTTGTTGGGGGTACATGTAACTACATGCATGTATATGAATGTGTATTGTGTGTGCGTGAGTTTATGTAAGTTTGTGCCTGCCTATGTGTGCGTATGTGTTAGGGTAGCTGTTAGATACACATGTATTGTTAAAATGTATGTATGCAGTTTGTGTGTGTGTGTGTGTGTGTGTGTGTAGTCACATTTTGCTGTGTGTATGTAACATAGATGTAATGTTTTATGTTAACAAAGCGTTTTTGTAAAGCACCTAGAGCAGATTTCCGGATAGTGTGCTATATAAGTATCCATCATTATTATTATCATTAGGTGTTGCCAGCAGTCTGTCCTGTTGAACAGGGAGTTTATGATTCGAAAGTCTGGATTTAGTCATGGGCTGCTGGAGAGAACGTGGTGAAACAAACATATTTTTTTCGAAAGAATAAATCATTGACTCACTTGTGTAAACAAAGTGAGTCTATGTTTTAACCCGGTGTTCGGTTCTCTCTCTCTCTCTGTGTGTGTGTGTGTGTGTGTGTGTGTGTGTGTGTGTGTGTGTGTGTGTGTGTGTCTGTGTGTCTGTGTGTGTCTGTGTGTCCGTGGTAAACTTTAACATTGACATTTTCTCTGCAAATACTTTGTCAGTTGACACCAAATTAGGCATAAAAATAGGAAAAATTCATTTCTTTCCAGTCATCTTGTTTAAAACAATATTGCACCTCTGGGATGGTCACAAATTAAAAAAAAAAAAATGAAGCCTAATTATATGCAAACTGCATTTACTGTTATATTTATATTTTTTATATTCTCTAAACTTGGCACTTTGATCTGATATTCTGACCCAACAACAAGAGCAGTCATTATTATCATTTTTTGTTCAAACAGGAACTCCTTTTGCTAAGCATGGAAGTTTTACTTATTTTGCAAACGTTTTGGTGCAGATAGTAGAAAAGGGAAATTACTCTGTAATTAATGCTAGGGGACTTAATTTGCTTTAAACTGGTCTTTCTCATCTTAAACATTACATTTTGAAATTATACTCAATACATAAAAAGCTTGGATTTTTTTTAAAAGTGTATCACAAGTGAGTCTTGAAGGCCTTGCCTCTCTTGTTTTAAACATGTGATAGTTGTGATACACGCCACTGTTATCAACATAAGTTCTTCATGTCTGGACATATTGATCTTTCATTGTTTGCTGTATGATACTCTTGAAGCGACAGTATCAGTATCAATATCAGTATAAGTAACTCAAGGAGGCGTCACTGCGTTCGGTCAAATCCATATACGCTACACCACATCTGTCAAGCATTTGCCTGACCAGCAACGTAACCAAAACGCGCTTAGTCAGGCCTCGAGAAGAAAAATAAAGATAAATAAATAAATAAATAAATAAATAAATAACAAAAAATAAGTTTAAAAAAAAGAGAGATCAATACATAAAAATACTACTACTACTACTACTACTACTACTACTACTAATAGTGACAATAGACAAATAGAATGAGTGGCGCAAGTAAGTAAAAAAACACACAAAAAAAAACAACAACAAAAAAACAAACAAAAAAACAAAAACAAAACAAAAAAACAGACAAACAAACAAAACAAAAAAACAAAACAAAACACACACACACACACACACACACACACACAAAAAAAAAAAAAAAAAAAAAAAAAACCCACACGCACACACACAAAACTTTCAGTTTCACTTTCAAGAAGGTGACTGATCCCTGATCCATATACGCTACACCGCATCTGCTGTGATAAAGGAACAGTTGCCTGACTGTTGCACAAACCCAGCACGCTGGTCAGGCTTTGAGAGCCTACACTGAAACAACAATAACAATACGATAAAATGAACACAACAACAATAACAACACGATAAAATGAACACAACAACAATGACAATACGATAAAATGAACACAACAACAATAACAATACGAAAAAATGAACACAACAACAATAACAACACGATAAAATGAACACAGCAACAATAACAACACGATAAAACAGACACAACAACAATAACAACACGATAAAATGAACACAACAACAATAACAATACGATAAAATGAACACAACAACAATAACAGCACGATAAAATGAACACAACAACAATACCAACACGAAACAAATGAACACAACAACAATACCAACACGATAAAATGAACACAACAACAATGACAATACGATAAAATGAACACAACAACAATAACAACACGATAAAACAGACACAACAACAATGACAACACGACAAAATGAGCACAACAACAATAACAACACGACAAAATGAACACAACAACAATACAAACACGAAAAAATGAACACAACAACAATAACAGCACGATAAAATGAACACAACAACAATGCCAACACGATAAAATGAACACAACAACAATAACAATACGAAAAAATGAACACAACAACAATGACAACACGATTAAATGAACACAACAACAATGAGAACACGATAAAATGAACACAACAATAACAGCACGATAAAATGAACACAACAACAATAACAACACGATAAAATGAACACAACAACAATAACAACACGATAAAATGAACACAACAACAATGACAACACGATAAAATGAACACAACAACAATAACAACACGATAAAGCAGACACAACAACAATGACAACACGACAAAATGAGCACAACAATAATACCAACACGATAAAATGAACACAACAACAATACAAACACGAAAAAATGAACACAACAACAATAACAGCACGATAAAATGAACACAACAACAATAACAACACGATAAAATGAACACAACAACAATAACAGCACGATAAAATGAACACAACAACAATGACAACACGATAAAATGAACACAACAACAATGAGAACACGATAAAATGAATACAACAATAACAGCACGATAAAATGAACACAACAACAATAACAACACGATAAAATGAACACAACAACAATAACAACACGATAAAATGAACACAACAACAATAACAGCACGATAAAATGAACACAGCACCAATAACAACACGAAAAAATGAACACAATAACAATACCAATAGCAACAACAACAACAACAACCAGATTCAAAACAATAACACAAACACCAGTTCTTTGTCCTCTGTCCCCTGTGATGATGAAGAAAAAAATATTAGATGTCTGATCTTTGCACGAAACAAAAATACTAACCTTGGAAAA
>NC_134880.1:43875637-43883137 GCF_041734735.1 Babylonia areolata
AACAACAACCCCAAAACAATAACATAAAGAAACGTACCATAACACACACAAAAAAACAGCTTCAAAAAACAACAACAACAACCCCAAAACAATAACATAAAGAAACGGACCATAACACACACAAAAAAACAGCTTCAAAAAAACAACAACAACCCCAAAACAATAACATAAAGAAACGTACCATAACACACACAAAAAAACAGCTTCAAAAAAACAACAACAACCCCAAAACAATAACATAAAGAAACGTACCATAACACACACAAAAAAACAGCTTCAAAAAAACAACAACAACCCCAAAACAATAACATAAAGAAACGTACCATAACACACACAAAAAAACAGCTTCAAAAAACAACAACAACAACCCCAAAACAATAACATAAAGAAACGTACCATAACAAAGAAACACATGGGGAAACCCAACAACATTTTGCATTCATTAGAATGTAGCATCAACGACAAGAGAGAGAGAGAGAGAACAAATGAACAAATGAACAAATGTTTTATTGAGGGTAACTGGATAAGCTGGAAGCTTCTTTACACCATGCCCTCCCTCACACACAAACACACACACCCACTCACATGCACAAAAGATGAAAAAGGAAAAAAAAAAAGAAAGAAAGAAAAAAAGTGAAAGAAAAAAGAAAATCGGTACGGACACTCGGTGTAGACGGTAACAACAACAACAACAACTACTACAACAACAAGAGTTAATCACGAAACATAAAAAAATAGCATGGACTATAACTCACACACACACACACACACACACACACACACACACACACACAAACAAACACGCACGCACGCACCAGCTTACGCACGCATGTATACACGGACTGATATACACTAATCTTCTGAGCTCCTTTCCCTGTTCACATTGTCAGAGGGCAACGAAAAAAATGTTATTATGTAGAAGCTCTCTCAAGAAGCTCAAACAAAATACGGAATATAAGAATTATTTATAATTGATTCATGAGATATTTTTGGTACTCTTTTTTGAATGATACCAAGGTGGATTTATTTTTCAAATAGTCGGGAATTTCATTCCATAGTTTACCACCAGAATACATGAGAGATGTCATGAAAAGGTTAGTTCTCGGACGAGGGATAGAAATGGTATTTTTGCCACGAACACTTTTTTCAGGAAATTTCCTCTGAAGGTAGGATGGTGCTAATTTCTTTTTAATTTTGTACATAAAATCACCTTTATTAAAGATACATTTGAGATGGAAAGGAAGAGAGAGAGAGAGAGAGAGACAGACAGACAGACAGACAGACAGACAGACAGACAGACAGACAGACAGACGGAGACAGTGAAAGAGAGATAGAGTGAGAGAGAGAGAGAGAGAGAGAGAGAGAGACAGGGGCAGAGACAGACAGACAGACAGACAGACGGAGACAGTGAAAGAGAGAGAGAGAGAGAGAGAGAGAGAGAGAGAGACAGGGGCAGAGACAGACAGGGATAGACAGTCAGACAGAGACAGAAACAGACAGAGACGGACAGACAGACAGAAACAGACAGAGACAGAGATGGAAACAGAAACAGAGAGATAGTAACTGAAACAGAGACAGACAGATCATACACACAAACACACACACACACACACAGAGAGCAGCCTTAATTACTAAGCAAGGACTACTTACTCTACTACTACTACTACCACTACTACTACACCAAAAGCGGTCAGGTCAAATTCCAAGCCAACATCAATTCACACCCCCCCCTCCAAGCATCCCACCACCCCCCAGGTCCACCGCACCCCACCCCCTTGACAAACAGAGGGCTGATGGTGGCACACAATGGACACACGGCCTCTTGGGCCCAGCCGATGGACCGGAAACAGAGCGCCGCTAGACACCAAGTGAGGAGAACTGACGCCCAGGTGACAGGGTCAAGTGACGGGGACACTGCTGATTCCAGGCTGTGCTGTCAGCCTTGTGCTCCACGTATTTGTATTTGTATTTCTTTTTATCACAACAGATTTCTCTGTGTGAAATTCGGGCTGCTCTCCCCAGGGAGAGCGCGTCGCTACACTACAGCGCCACCCTTTTTTTTTTTTTTTTCCCTGCATGCAGTTTTATTTGTTTTTCCTATCGAAGTTATTTTTCTACAGAATTTTGCCAGGAACAACCCTTTTGTTGCCGTGGGTTCTTTTACGTGCGCTAAGTGCATGCTGCACACGGGACCTCGGTTTATCGTCTCATCCGAATGACTAGCGTCCAGACAACCACTCCAGGTCTAGCGGAGGGGGAGAAAATATCGGCGGCTGAACCGTGATTCGAACCAGCGCGCTCACATTCTCTCGTTTCCTAGGCGGACGCGTTACCTCTAGGCCATCACTCCACATCCTCCTGCACATCTCGCCGCTCTGCTTTGGTGCTATACGCCGTGGTGATGATGAGGGTGGTGGTGCTGGTGGTGGTGGTGATGCTTGATGAAAAGTGGAGTGATGGCCTAGAGGTAACGGCGTCCGCCTAGGAAGCGAGAGAATGTGAGCGCGCTGGTTCGAATCACGGCTCAGCCGCCGATATTTTCTCCCCCTCTCCACTAGACCTTGAGTGGTGGTCTGGACGCTAGTCATTCGGATGAGACGATAAACCGAGGTCCCGTGTGCAGCATGCACTTAGCGCACGTAAAAGAAC
Source organism: Babylonia areolata (assembly GCF_041734735.1). NCBI lineage: Eukaryota > Metazoa > Mollusca > Gastropoda > Neogastropoda > Buccinidae > Babylonia > Babylonia areolata. The sequence continues at coordinate 43,878,287 of NC_134880.1, forward strand.
CCACGGCAACAAAAAGGTTGTTCCTTGGAAAAAAATCTGTAGAAAAATCCACTTCGATATGAAAAACAAATAAAACTGCACGCAGGAAAAATTACAAAAAAAAAAGAAGAAGAAAAGAAAAAGGAAAAAAAATGGTAGCGCTGTGGTGAAGCGACGCGCTCTCCCTGGGGAGAGCAGCCCGAATTTCAAACAGAGAAATCTGTTGTGATAAAAAGAAATACAAACACAAATAATGATGATGGTGGCGGCGGTGGTGGTGATGAAGGTGATTCTGATTATGATGATGATGACTATGATGATAGTGATGACGATTATGATAAGGGTGATAATGAGGGTGATGACGATAATGCTGATGACGGTGCTGTTGGCGGTGGCGATGATGATGATGATGACATAAGGTGGTCGTGGTGATGGAGATGATGGTGGCTGTGGTGGTGGTTGTGATGATAGTGATAATGATGGTGGCGGCGGTGGTATGGTGATGATGATGGTGGCGCTGGTGGTGGTGGTGATGATGGTGGTGGTGGTGATGATGATGATGGTGGTGGTGATAATGATGGTGGCGGTGGTGGTGGTGATGATGATGGTGATATAGGGTTGTGGTGGTGATGATGGTGATGATACAAGGGGGTGGTGGTGATGATGATGATGATGATGATGGTGATGATGATGAAGAGGAGGAGGAGGAGGATGGTGATGGTGCTGACGGTGATGATGATGATGATGATTATGATGATGGTGGTGATAATGATGATGATGATTCGATGATGATAATAATTATGTGATGGTGCTGGTGGCGGTGATAATGATGATTATAATGATGTTGATGATGATGATGATGTTGTTGATGATGATGGTGGTGGTTATGACGATAATGGTGGTGGCGGCGGCGGTGGTGGTGGTGATGATGATGATGATGATGGTGGTTTTGGTGCTGGTGGCGGTAATGATGAATATGATGATGATGGTGATGGCGGCGGTGGTGGTGGTGATGATGATAATGATGATGATGATGATGGTTTTGGTGCTGGTGGCGGTAATGATGATGATGATGATGATGGTGATGATATATGATGATGATGATGATGGTGATGACGATGGTTATGGTGGTAATGGTGGTGGTGATGATGATGATAGTGGTGGGGGTGCTGATGTTGGCGGTTATAATGATGGTGCTGGTGTTGGTGATGATAATGATGGTGGTGGTAGTGGACATGGTGGCTGGTAGTTGTGTTGATAACGATAATGATTAGTGAAACGCTCCACACTAACATCAACTAATCAGAAGATTAGTCTGTTGTTGTTGTTGTCGTTGTTGTTGTTGTTGTTGTTGTTGTTTTCCGACGATAGAGCGGGTGGAACACAAAGGCAACGAAATGTTGTGACAATCATCCTCGGTGGTAAACACACATTGTTGTTTCTTTTGTGTGTGTGTGTGTGTTTCTTTTTTGACTCACTTGTGTAAACAAAGTGAGTCTATGTTTTAACCCGGTGTTCGGTTGTGTGTGTGTGTGTGTATGTGTGTGTGTGTGTGTGTGTGTGTGTGTGTGTGTGTGTGTGTGTGTGTGTATGTGTGTGTGTGTGTGTGTGTGTGTGTGTGTGTCTGTGTCTGTGTGTCTGTGGTAAACTTTAACATTGACATTTTCTCTGCAAATACTTTGTCAGTTGACACCAAATTTGGCATAAAAATAGGAAAAATTCAGTTCTTTCCAGTCATCTTGTTTAAAACAATATTGCAACTGTGGGATGGGCACAAAAAAAAATAAATAAAAAAGAAGCCTAATTATATGCAAACTGCATTTAATGTTATATTTATATTTTTTGTATTCTCTAAACTTGGCACTTTGACCTCTTATTCTGACACAACAACAAGAGGAGTCATTATTATCATTTTTTTGTTCAAACAGGAGCTTCTTTTGCTAAGCATGGAATTCTTAATTTATTTTGCAAACGTTTTTGGTGCAGATAGTAAAAAAGGGAAATTACTCTGTAATTAATGCTAGGGGACTTAATTTATCACAAGTGAGTCTTGAAGGCCTTGCCTCTCTTGTTGTATGTTTTTTTTCCCCACTTGCTCAGAATATATTGTCTGTCTGATTGTAGCTGTCATGCTTTCCTTGACATAGTCGATGACTGCCCTCAGAAGTCTGGTTTTCTTGTTGCTCTATTGTGCTGTGTGTCTCTCTGTCTGTCTGTCTGTCTGTCTCCCTCTGTCTGTCTGCCTGTCCGTCAATGAGATACACTTTGTTCTTTGCTGTCCAGCTTTAAGGAACATTCGAGAGGAGTGTATTCAGCCTAAATATTATATAGTAAACCTACGTTGTTTAAATTGAACTTATTGATGTCATCTACTTCCCCTGAAGTTGTTCGCAAATTTTCACCATTTCTATACAAAGCTTTCAAATTTAGAGAAATGGCTACTTCGTGAAAATGCTGTATGTATTCTTTTGTTTGTTTGTTTTTTTCTTTTATTGTTCTACACATTGAACTGTAATGCTGGTATATTTTTGTTTGACTGTGTTTATTGATGCTCACAGTGTCGTGATGTATTGTTTGTAAAATAATGTTGACATTCCCCTTCATAAGGGGCCTAGGCCTATACATGAATAAACCATTTTGAATCTTGAATCTGTCTGTCCGTCTCTTTCTTTCTCTCTCGAGCGCGCGCGCGCGTCGATTTTGTGTCAGAGTAGCCGTAAAATGCCCCCCAAAATACGGGATGGAACCCGTAACATTTCCAGTGTCAACGCTGAACAGACATGTGTACGAAATGCTCAAAATACAACATGGTAACGTAATGATAACTTGGTAACAAAAGTGAAGAACATATTAACAGCAAACAGGGTGGGTTTTTCTTTTTTTCTTTTTTGGATAAACATTAATAATAATAATAATAATAATAATAATAATGGATACTTATATAGCACACTATCCAGAAATCTGCTCTAGGTGCTTTACAAAAACGCTTTGTTAACATAAAACATTACATCTATGGTACATACACACACCAAAATATGACTACACACACACACACACACACACACACACACACACATTCTTATTCGAGTTTATCGAGACAGACAGACATGCAAAAATTATATTTGGAATTATTAATAATAATATCAAACACACGTGGTTTTTTTTTATAAGAAAAGAGGCAGACAAAGGCCGAGACAGACAGCTATCGAATAGAGGGTGGGGGTGGGGGTGGAGAGGGGGTGAGAGCAGAGCAAAAAAAGAGAGTGCTGAAAGAAGGCAAAGACAGAAACATAAAACTGGAAGTGAGAGAGAGTAAAAGAGAGATGGGAGTGGGGCAGAGAGAGAAGAAGAAGAAGAAGAAGAAGGAGGAGGAGGAGGAGGGTGCACACACACACACACACACACACACACACACACACACACACACACACACACACAGAACTTCAAACACACAGACACACACACACACACACAAAGAGAACTTCAAACACACGCACACACGTACACATAAAGAGATCACTTTACACACACACAGATAACTTGACACACACACACACACACACACACACACACACACACACACACACACACACACACACACACACACACACACATAATGACAAACCCGCACACACACACACACACACACACACACACACACACACACTGACAAACACAGCCACACTGACTCACACACACACACACACACACACACACACACACACACACACACACACACACACACACACACACACACACAGACACACACACACACTATCAGCGCCCACACAGACTCTGAACAAACCAATTTTTCATCATTACAGCCGGGATCACACCAGTCTTTTATCCTCTGTGACATTTTGCAACGACACACACACACACACACACGTACACACACACACACACACACACACACACATACACACACACAGCACCTTAAAATATCGGTGAAGCGCACAAAGTAATTCCCCAATGAGTTTTTTTGCCAGGAAGGTTTAACTCACTCAGTACGGCCAGTCCTCTCTTCTCCTCCACACAGATACCTCGGATGTCCAGTGGGTGTCTCAATGACCCAACCTTTAGCTTCCGTCGTCAGAATTGTGGTATTCTTTGTCAACATTCACCTCTTCAGTGTAAGAGTCTTCCGTTTGTAATATTTTGATGGTGGTAATTGGGGTGAAACGCTGTTAACGTCGTCTCTTTCGCCGTTCGTATGGAGAGAGTTAATCGGCAGTGTGTTCGAAGTTTTTGTTTTGCCCGTTCAAAACTTGTTCATACATGTACATTTTCGACCATGTCACATTTATTTTATTGTTTTTTTTTAAATAATTTTTTTAAATATTTTTTTTACAAATACGTAAACTTTTCACTGTAGCTGTCTCTATCTCTCTATCTTGGGCATTACTCTCTGTCTGTCCGTCTGTCTGTCTCTCTCTGTGTCTCTCTCTGTCTCTCTGCCTCTCTCTCTCCCTCTGTCTCTCTCTCTCTGTCTCTCTGCCTCTCTCTCTCTCTGTCTCTCTCTGTCTCTCTGCCTCTCTCTCTCCCTCTGTCTCTCTCTGTCTCTCTCTCTCCCTCTGTCTCTCTCTCTCCCTCTCTCCCTCTGTCTCTCTTTGTCTCTCTGTCTCTCTCTCTGTCAAAAGAAAGCGCCAAGAGGAAATCAGCCAGTTTACTTGTTCAAGGCAGTGAAGTTTCCAATTCGTTGCAGCTTCATAAATTTCTGGCAAACACTGCAGTCATTCGTGCATTGAACCACCCCTTCGCGAGAGGAAATGGCCTTCACATACATAAAACATCTGCGTCATCCTCTCTCCCTCTCTCTCTCTCTCTCTCTCTGCCTGTCTGCTTCTATTCTTACTTCTCCACCACCTCCAC
>NC_134880.1:43895637-43918137 GCF_041734735.1 Babylonia areolata
TTCTCTCTCCTTACATTTCTGGATATGCACACTCTGCTGGGATCCCTGTCAAAGACTTTTGGTGGTCGCCGTGCGGGATGGCTGGGGGGGGGGGGGGGGGGGGGGGGGGGCGGCGTGGCAGGATCGGTCCATGGGGTTGGATTTCTGATCCAGCGTTCAGTTCTCGGGTGGTCAGGGTTCGAAGCCCTGTTTCGGCACGGTGCTGTTATGCTGACTGATGAATGATACGGATACTTATATATCGCCTGTCCCCGGTCTGTGGGCCTTTCCAAATACAATAGACTGAGCAACACACTAGACGCCACGTTCTTGGTATCAGAGATCTTTTCCCATCCCTCTTGCGGCCAATCAGTGGCAGCCTCTGTGCGTGTGTGTATGTGTGTGTTTGTGTGTATGTGTGGGTCTGTGCTTTTGAGTGCGTTTGTGCATGCGAGAGAGTGTAAGTGTACACAAGTGTCAGGAGAGTTCTGTGCACGTGCGTGCGTGCATGCGTGCGTGCGTGCGTGTGTGTGTGTGTGTGTGTTAGGGGAGGTGGGGGTGCGTGGGGAGGTGGGGTAGAGGATGAGGTATGTGAGTGTATGCATGCCTACACTATGGGAGCAACAGGATATTGGAACGTATATATATATATATATATATATATATATATATATATATATATATATATATATATATATATATATATATATATATATATATATATATATATCTTTGTATATATGTGTGTGGGGTTGGGGGTGGGAGATATGGGCGTATGTGTGTGTGCTTGTACAAGTAAGTGTTCAACTCTGTGAGTGTGTGTGTGTGTGTGTGTGTTTGTGTGTGTGTGTGTGTGTGCCGTGGAAGCTGCGATACCTAGACTAGAAATGAGTGTGTGGAGGAGGGGTGTAGAGGAGGTGCAGTGTAATGTGTGTGTGTGTGTGTGTGTGTGTGTGTGTGTTGGAGCTCATGTACGTTTATATGTATTTGTCTGTGCTTTCATATCTGTGAAACTGCATGTTTGGTGCATATCTGTTATGCATGTGTGGGTGTATGTGTGAATGTGTGCCTTCATGTTTTACATTTATTTGCTTATTTATCATCATTGTTGTCTTATTTTTTATTTCTTTATTTCTTTATTTATCTATTTATTATTATTATTATTATTGTTATTATTATTATCATCATCATCATCATTATTATTATTATTATTATTACTACTACTACCTTTGTCTATATTATAATTTTTATTTATTTATTTATTTATGTAAGCTTATCTATTATTTATCCCCCCCCCCTTTTTTTTCAAGGCCTGACTAAGCGCGTTGCGTTACGCTGCTGGTCAGGCATCTGCTTGGCAGATGTGGTGTAGCGTATATGGTTTTTGTCCGAACGCAGTGACGCCTCCTTGAGCTACTGAAACTGAAACTGTCCCCGGTCGGAGACCAAGCTCTAAGCGCTTTACAAACACGGGGTCATCTGCACAACAGCCTGCCTATCTGGGTAGAGCCGACTGACGACTGTCACTGGGCGCGTTCATTCAATACGATTTCAGGCACGCACATAAAACGCTGATTCACTTTTTGTTCTGCGAATCAAGTGCAGGGTTTCCTCTGACGTGTGGCCCTGCGGCGGTGTTACATTGATTGCTCCCCCGTGGACTGCTGGCATGGATCCTGGCTGTGGCTGTTGTTCAGGGGAGTGGGTGGAGGGAGTAGTGGGGTGGGGGTGGGGGTGGGGAGATGGTAGGTGGGAAAGGGGGTTGGCGTGGATTAATGACGAGCAGTATCGGGGTGATGTAACTGCATCGGACGATGAGGAAGCCACACGAGAAACCTAAACCAAGCAGCAAAGAAATTGATAGATAGATAGATAGATAGATAGACAGATAGATAGATAGGCCTACAGGCCGACAGACGGACAGACAGGCTGACAGACAGACAGACAGACAGGCCATCCGACAGATAGATAGATAGATGCTGCAGTGTTATCCCTCTTTTCATATGATCCAAATTAGCGTTTCGTTTTGGATGATAGCGTCAGAATTTACTTGCAGAGCAAAGTTCTCATTATTCTAATTAGTGGAACTGTTCGACTCTAACAGGTAATATGTCGTCTTGATTACATTATGAAACCTTAATTTAATGATTGCATACTGGGGTGGAGGTATACGTCTGTGAGTAAGTGTGTGTGTGTTAAACATTTTTGAGGTACTGATGTTATTGATATTTGGTAATTTGATTTGTAAATATGTTTCTTTTAAGATTGTATTCATATCATTATTATTTTTTTTTTTTTTTTTGAAATTTGATTCTCTTTGTATTGCTCAGTTAACATTAATTTAAATGATTGTTAAAATGTCAGTACAACAAAAAGTTAATCCAGTGATTGATTTCAGTCCGTCAGTCAGTCACTCACTCAGATAGATATATAGCTAGATAGATCAGGCTGACAGACAGACCGTCCGTCCGACAGACCGACAGACAGACCAACCGACCGACAGACAGACAGATATAGATAGATAGATACAGACAGATAGATGGAGGATAAACCGCTGTGCACAAACAAACATGATAAATGGACCTGCATGTTGGCTCCAGTGACAATGTAACCCTATCACTCATCCTCTGTTCTGATGTCTCCAGTGTGTGTGTCTGAGAAGAGAGGAGGGGGGGGGAGGTGAGGGGGGGGGGGGGTGTGACATGGGGCAAAGGAAGGAGGGGGAATAGGGGAGGTAAGAGGGGGAGGAGTGGCGTCCCCTGGGGCCTGCTTTCTCGGAACTCAAAGGTCTCCTTGCATTGTGGGGAGAGATGGACGGCGCGCCAAAACGAATGTGACAGGACTGCACCACCCATCGTCTTTCTTCTTCACCTACACTCCCTCTACTCTGTGTCTCTCTCCGTCTGTCTTCTGTCTCTCTGTCTCTGTCGGTCTCTCTCTCTCCATCTCTATCTCTCTCCCTCTCTCGCTATATATATATATATATATATATATATATATATATATATATATATATGTATATATATATATATATATATATATATATATATATATATATATATATATATATATATATATACACACACACACACCTGTGTCTCTGTCTCTCATTCTCTCTGTCTGTCTCTCAGTGTATAATCTTTTTTTTTTTCTCTGTGTCTCTGTGTCTCTGTATCTCTCGTTCTCTATGTCTCTCTCTATCCGTCTGTCTCTGTGTGTGTTTCTATCTCTGCATCTCTCTTTCTCTGTTCTGTCTGTCTGTCTCTCTTCTCTCTCTGTCTCCGTCTCTTTCTTTCTCTCAGTGGCTGTCTGTATCTTTCTCTCTCGCTCTCGTTCTGTATGTGTCTCTTTCTGTGTCTCTGTCTGTTTTGTCTGTCTAAAGAGACACATCCTCTCTCTCTCTCTAGTTTTAAAAACGGCATCAATTTTTCAAAAATTCTAATCTAACTTACTAATATACCTAATGAATCTCTCAAACTTGGCACCTCCTTATCCTAAAATGTACTGATTATGTTCCAATGTCAGTGATATCTTATGAATATAGAAAATGAAGTTTGCTTTTGATTCACCACCCATGTCGCATCTCTGTCAATCTATCTCTCCTCCTTTTTTTTTTTTGTCCTTAATGATTTGGTCTTTTCAGTGATAGTCTGTCGTGTCGTGCTTAATTAGGTAATGTACATGCTTTCATTTATGCCTTTTATTTTCATATGTAATTGCGCGCGTGCGTGCGTGCGTGCGTGCGTGTGTGTGTGTGTGTTTTGCCTTTGCTTTTTTCCCCCCTTTTCTTCTTTGCCCTTGAGGGCTGGATGTAAAAAAAAAAAAAAAAAAAAAAAAAAAAAAAAAAGCAGCTGTGCTTACTCCACTACCCTCTTTAAATAAAAATTCGTTTCGTTTCGTTTCGTCTCTCTCTCTCTCTCTCTCTCTCTCTCTCTCTCTTTCTTTCTTTCTTTCTTTCTCTCTCTCTCTCTCTTTTAATCTTTTTTTTTTCTTCTTTCTTTTCGTCATCTTTTTTTCTTTAAGAAAATCCTTTTTCTAAACCCCTACACCCCCCAACCTTCGTTTAGAGAAAAGGAACAACAACAATAAACAAACACCAACCCAACTCAGTTGTTTCAATGTTAGATTCCAACTCCCCCGTCCCCACCCCCACCCTTCCTCCCTCCTCCATCCCCCTGACCCCCTCTCCGCTCCCCCTGACCCCTCTCCGCTCCCCCTGACACCCCCCCCTCCCTCCATCCCCCTGACCCCCTCTCCGCTCCCCCTGACCCCTCTCCGCTCCCCCTGACACCCCCCCTCCCTCCATCCCCTGACCCCCTCTCCGCTCCCCCTGACCCCTCTCCGCTCCCCCTGACACCCCCCCCCTCCATCCCCCTGACCCCCTCTCTCCGCTCCCCCTGACCCCTCTCCGCTCCCCCTGACACCCCCCCTCCCTCCATCCCCCTGACCCCTCTCCGCTCCCCCTGACCCCTCTCCGCTCCCCCTGACACCCCCCCTCCCTCCATCCCCTGACCCCCTCTCCGCTCCCCCTGACCCCTCTCCGCTCTCCCTGACACCCCCCCCCCTCCCTCCATCCCCCTGACCCCTCTCCGCTCCCCCTGACCCCTCTCCGCTCCCCCTGACACCCCCCCTCCCTCCATCCCCTGACCCCCTCTCCGCTCCCCCTGACCCCTCTCCGCTCCCCCTGACACCCCCCCTCCCTCCATCCCCTGACCCCCTCTCCGCTCCCCCTGACCCCTCTCCGCTCCCCCTGACACCCCCCCCTCCCTCCATCCCCCTGACCCCTCTCCGCTCCCCCTGACCCCTCTCCGCTCCCCCTGACACCCCCCCTCCCTCCATCCCCCTGACCCCCTCTCCGCTCCCCCTGACCCCTCTCCGCTCCCCCTGACACCCCCCTCCCTCCATCCCCCTGACCCCTCTCCGCTCCCCCTGACCCCTCTCCGCTCCCCCTGACACTCCCCCCCCTCTCTCCCTCCTTCCCTCCCTCCAAAAAAAAACCAACAACTTTAATCTTCAGCTTCAATAGAAAAAAAAAAAAAAAAAAAAGAAGAGAAAAAAGCAACATGCTCTCAACAACTGATTACATTTAAATTTCGCTTTCCGAGTCGTGTCTGTCTTGCTTTGAGGAAGCTGAGTCCGATCTTCAGTTTTCTCCCCCTTCCTTTTTTTTTTTTTTTTTTTTTTTTTTTTTTTCTCACCTCCGTGTTGCTGGGAGTCTAAGCCATGTTTTTTTTTTTCTTTTATTCTTCCCCATCTTTGTGTCTCTTTAAAACTCTCCTTTTCAAGAGCTTTTGCCAGGACATTTTTTTTTTTTTATTGAAAGCTGGGGAGGGATAACATGGAAACAAAAAAAACAAAAACAAAAAAATCAATGTAAATAACGTCCTCTCCATCTCTCTCTCTCTTTCTTTCTTTCTGATATTGCTTTCGCCGTACACGTGAATGGGGTCTTCTGGTTTGTTTGTTTTTTTGGGTTTTTTTTTTCAAAGACACGCCCCCTCTCCCCTCCCGTTATTCGTTTTATGTTGTTGTTGTTTTTTTGTTTTATCACCCCATCTCTCCCTTTACCGACCCCCCATCCCCAATCCCCCGTACCTTCTTCCCCCTCCTCCTCCTCCTCCTCCCCCCCCCCCCCCCCCCCCACCGCTGCCCACCTCCCGGTTCTGTCTTCTGCTTTTTATCTTCCAACGTTATTATTTTCCTTTGCCATCTTATTCCCCACTGCATCCTTCTAAATTTTTTTTGTTATATACTTTTCATGTTTGTTCTTTTTCATTCTCAGCCATCTCACGTTCCTTCCTCTTTGTCTCTTTTCCTTTGTCCTCAAACTTTGTCCTTTTTTTTTTTTTTATTCTGTCCGAGCAGCATCTTGGGTTTCCACTTCAATGTCGGCAACATTCCTTTTACGTGACGTGTTCCTACTGTGTGCCTGGGCCCGTAAGGCTTCTTCTCGGTCATGGTGCTTCAGGTGCAGATTGGAACCGCACCGAGTGTGTTGTATATCTCTTTTGACACGACAGATTTCTCTGTGTGAAATTCGGACTGCTCTCCCCACAGAGAGAGAGAGAGACAGCACGTCGCTAAACTACAGCGCCACCCATTTTTGACTCACTTGTGTAAACAAAGTGAGTCTATGTTTTAACCTGGTGTTCGGTTGTCTGTGTGTGTGTGTGTGTGTGTGTGTGTGTGTGTGTGTGTGTGTGTGTGTGTCCGTGTGTCTGTGTGTCTGTGTGTCCGTGGTAAACTTTAACATTGACATTTTCTCTGCAAATACTTTGTCAGTTGACACCAAATTTGGCATAAAAATAGGAAAAATTCAGTTCTTTCCAGTCATCTTGTTTAAAACAATATTGCACCTCTGGGATGGGCACAAAAAAATAAAAAAAGAAGCCTAATTATATGCAAACTGCATTTACTGTTATATTTATATTTTTTGTATTCTCTAAACTTGGCACTTTGACCTCTTATTCTGACACAACAAGAGGAGTCATTATTATCATTTTTTTGTTCAAACAGGAACTTCTTTTGCTAAGCATGGAATTTTTATTTATTTTGCAAACGTTTTGGTGCAGATAGTAAAAAAGGGAAATTACTCTGTAATTAATGCTAGGGGATTTAATTTATCACAAGTGAGTCTTGAAGGCCTTGCCTCTCTTGTTTGTATTTTTTTCCTGCGTGCAGTTTCATTTGTTTTTCCTGTCGAAGTGGATTTTTCTACAGAATTTTGCCAGGAACAACCCTTTTGGTACTTTTACGTGCGCTAAGTGCATGATGCACACGGGATCTCGGTTTATCGTCTCATCCAAATGACTAGCGTCCAGACCACCACTCAAGGCCTAGTGGAGGGGGAGAAAATATCGGCGGTGGAGCCGTGATTCGAACAAGCGCGCTGAGATTCTCTCGCTTACTGCGCGGACGCGTTACCTCTAGGCCACCACTCCACTTCACGGTGATAATGTGCAATCGTTCCATTCAGGTACTTTTTGAAAAAAAAAAAAATCACATGGCCAAAGATTTGACAATTTGACCTTTTTTCCTCTAAAAAGAATCTTTTTCGGGCATGACTAGTGCTGATTCATCTGTGCGAGGTTCACGTGCTGGGAATGTGAAGTCTCACAAACAGATCGCACACCACTTCCGATCAGACCGCAAGGTCATATATATTCTGTTATCTGTTTGTTTGTTTTTTTGTTTTTTTCAACACTGCTCGAATCGTTTTGTGAAAACACCCGCACTTCTCAAACCATGTTCGGCTAGTCTTTTTTTTCTTTTCTTTTTTCTTTTACTGCATTGTCGATTGAAATGGTATTCATGTTTTATTGTGGTAATTCAAATGTGTGGACCCTACCATACCACATGTAACATAACGTTCAGACTCTCAAGCTACGATATCACAGTGATAAAACGCAGCATAAACGAAAGAGCATTACTAATGACATTTGCATCAACAACAAAGCAGGCATCAGATGTGATAAGATAAGATAAGATAAGATAAGAATGACTTTATCATCTCCAGCTGGAGAAATTTGGTCAGGTGCATTTTCACAACATAGACAAGCAAACAACATGGGGACCACAACTGTAAAAGTCAACAACAGCTTTTACGAATAAATTATTACGAAGATACAAATGTAAAAAATATCACATACACCGTTTCATACATACATCCACACACTGCAGGTAATAACTAGTATTCTTAATGTAAAAAAACAGAAAGAATTAAGAAATATTATTTGAATATAATTATAAACATAGCCTACTATACTGCACATTAATTATAATAGACAGATAAGAATAAAGATAAATTGCGGAAAACCGCAACCAGATAATCAGCACACACCCGCACCCCCCCCCCCCCCACCCCACCCCCACCCACCCCACACACACGGATTTCTTGATTAACTCTCTTCATACGAACGGCGAAAGAGACGACGTTAACAGCGTTTCACCCCAATTACCATCATCAAAATATTGCAAGCGGAAGGCTCTTATACTGAAGACGTGAATGTTGACAAAGAATACCACAATTCTGACGACGGCAGCTAAAGGTTGGGTCATTCAGACACCCACTGGACACCCGAGGGGTCTGTGTAGAGGAGAAGAGAGGACTGGCCGTACTGAGTGAGTTAAACCTTCCTGGCAAAAAAACTCATTGGGGAATTACTTTGTGCGCTTCACCGATATTTTAAGGTGCTGTGTGTGTGTGCATTATCAGAGAGGCGTTATGGTGTGCAGGCTATTCCATATACGCTGCACCACATCTGTCAAACATGAGGCAGACGCACCCTACAGTTTGGTACAATGGAAAACAGGCAAACAAACAAGGGGGGGGAATAATGCAGGGCAAGGGAGGTAACTCACAGATCTAGCAGATGCTTGACCTACCCCTGGACCTATCGCGTTGCTCAAGCTTTGAGTGTTTACTTAGCCTGGGGCTGCTTTAGTGAGTGCTGCATGTGAGTGGTGTTGCTTTGAATAATGCGGTTTGTGCGAACGTAACCTAATGTTTTATACACATGTAGTATATGTATGCTGTTTCTCCACTTGGCTAGATGCCAGTAAAGACAGTCCCAGTTCATGTTAGTGACGTTTATGTTGTTTTAAAACAGCTGCTTCTCTGTTATGATACTAACTTAAACTGCATTATTCCACACATGTTTAAGTCAAAGTGTAAGCTTGCCATTTATTCCGTTGCCATGGTTGGGTTGCCTGTTTGTTTTGTTCGTGTGGCATTCTTTATGTTGATGATGATGAATTTTGTTTAATTTCCCGTCAGACATACTGCTGATTGAGACTGTTTGTTGGAGTATCGATTTTTGTACATTTGAGTGCCATCGCTTAGGAGAGGAGGGAGAGGGGGATGAATGGACATCTTTCCGTGTAGGTACCTCCATGGGGTGTTTTCTGGAATAAACTTTAAACCGAACTCCGTGTCTTGTTGTTTTATACCTAATCATTATGCGTATGTTCTTTTGTTGCAGTTGTCTTGTGTATCCAATATTCCTTGAAGACCCCGGTACACTTGGTAATAAAGACATATACTATCTCTGTGCATAGACTCCCGCAGAACTATGTCATTCAAAGTGCCCACGGTAGGTTAACAGCCACCACTGTGGAAAGCCCGGAACAAGACCGCTGCCACTTGCAGACAGAAGTCTGCTGAAGTGTGTACTTTATTGATGATAGGCAGGTGCCAGTCAGTGATGGAATGTCACGTCCTGGGCAGTCATTCCTGCAGCCGTAGCGGGATCTCGATGCCAGACAGGTCACTCTCATTTCTATACATGCTAACCCCGCCCCCCACCCACCCCCACCCCCACGTTATACCACCACCACCACCCAACATCTTCCCAGTCACCACAGCTTGGATACACCTGGGACTCCTCCTCCTCCTCCTGCCTCCCCTGCTCTCCACCACAGTACTACATATTGGGAGTAGATTCTAAAGTATTGTATTTCAATCTGAGGGTAGCGGGTTCGAATCTCGGTTACGGCGCCTGGTGGGTAAAGGGTGGAGAGTTTTTCCGAACTCCCAGGTCAACATAAGTGCAGACCTGCTAGTGCCTGAACCCCCTTTGTGTGTATACGCAAGCAGACCAAATACGCACGTTGAAAATCCTGTAATCCATGTCAGTGTACGTTGGGTTATGGAAACAAAAACATACCCAACATGCACACCCCAGAAAACGGAGTATGGCTGCCTACATGGCGGGGTAAAAAAAGGTCATACACGAAAACGCCCCACTCGTGCACATACGACTGAACGAGGGAGCTGCAGCCCACGAACGAAGAAAAAGAGAGTATTGTATCATGGTTGTCATGTATTCAGATATTGAGTGTCGTTTTAAGTGTTGTGATGTGTGTTTGTTTTTATTATGTATTGCGATTTAAGTATTGTGATATAATATGTGCATTGTTTTGGTACTGTGATGATTGATTTGTGTAGACTGTGGATGATTGTACTTATTAATGAATATAAATGAGTGTTTGAGTGCACTGGTTATCTGTAATGTGGCTGTGCATGAAATACAGTTTTCATTTTAGTGTTTTAAATGCATGATTTAAATATTTTTTTGTTTACTTCGTATAGCGCAATTGATCATGTTTTACACGGAAATGCGATTTATAAATCAAATTCTTCTTCTTCTTCTTCGTCTTCTGATCATCATCATCATCATCATCATCATCATCATCATCATCATCATCTTCCGTCAGTATCTATCCCCATGTCATGATGATGACCACACACTTTACTGTGACCCTTGGCCGTGACGACGACGACGACGACGACGATGATGATGATGATGATGATTACGACCCCACACTTCACCGTGAACCTTTGCCGTACCCCCAGGACTAGTGGTGGTGGTGGTGGATGTCCCCATGAGGGACTGTCCCATGGGCGGAGCGGAGTCTGGGAGACTCCCCACCCCCACCCCCCACCCCCACTCCCCGCCCCACACCACACACCACTGACATTTTGCCAGGGGGTAGATGGGGCGGGGGTGGGAGCATAGGGCGTGGGGGGGTTTGGGGGGTGGTTGGCGGTCTCTGGAGATTGCACTCAAGAGTGCTGCTTGCTGCTCCGGTCCTGTTCTTCTTGTTGTTCTTGTTGCCGAGTGGGTTGGGCAAAGTTATCGTTGGTTCAGCTGCCTGTGAAAAGTTTAGGGTAGGACAAGTGCCGAGAAAGAGAGAGAGAGAGAGAGGTGGGGGGAAGAGGGGGGAGAGGGAGGGAGAGAGAGGGAGAGAGAGGGAGAGAGAGAGAGGAGGGAGAGAGATACAGAGAGGGAGGGAGGGAGAGAGAGGGGAAGAGAAAGAGAGAGAGAGAAAGAAAGAGAGAGAAGGGGTAGGGAGACATAGAGAGGGGAGAGAGACGTGGAGAGAGGGGAGATGGGGAGGGAGAGAGAGAAAGAAAGAGAGAGAGGGGGAGGGAGACAGAGAGAGATGGGGGAGTGAGAGACGTAGAGAGAGGGGAGAGAGAAAGAGAGAGAGGGGGAGAGAGAGACGTGGAGAGAGCGAAGAGAGAAAGCGAGAGAGGGGGAGGGAGACAGAGAGAGATGGGGGAGTGAGAGACGTGGAGAGAGCGGAGAGAGAAAGAGAGAGAGGGGGAGGGAGACAGAGAGAGATGGGAGAGAGAGAGACGTGGATAGAAGGGAGAGAGAAAGAGAGAGGGAGGGGAGAGAGACGTGGAGAGAGGGGAGAGAGAAAGAGAGAGAGGGAGAGGGAGACAGAGAGAGAGAGAGAGGGAGAACGAAGAGAGAGACGGTGAGAGAGACAGACAGAGACAGACAGACAGACAGACAGAGGGGGAGAGAGAGACCGGGTCAGACCAGGTCGGCATTCCGATTCCATGAAAGTTGAGCTGTACAAGTGGGAGTTGTAGAGGGGAAAGGAAAACAAAGATGGTCACACACACACACACACACACACACACACACACACACACACACACACACACACACACACACGCACACACACACACACACACACATATATATATATATATATATATATATATATATATCGAGAGAGATATCGATAGATCGATCGATAGATAGATAGACAGGTAGATCTGTGTGTGTGTCCGTGTGTTTGTGTTTCTGTGTGTGTGTGTGTGTGTGTGTGTGTGTGTGTGTGTGTGTGTGTGTGTGTGTGTGTGTGTGTGTGTGTGTGTGTGTGTGTGTGTGTGTGCGTGTGTGTGTGTGTGCGTGCGTGACTGAACTCTGAGTGATACAGGAAACGAATGATCAGAATGCCTAAGGGCAGCTGTCAGTCGGGTTTACCCAGACAGGCTACAGTATGTTGCGTAAATGACTCAAAGTTTGTAAAGTGGTTAGGGCTTGGTCAGTCTCAGACTGAAGATAGGCCCATACGACTACTACTACTACTACTACTACTACTACTAAAATCAAAGTATGGTGCTTAGAGCCTCGCCGACTACTAAGGCACTACTTCTACTACTACTGCTATTACTACTACTACTACTATGACTACTCGGCTAGGCTCTCAAGGCTTGACAAGCGCGTTAGGTCTATACGAAGAAGTCATCTACTCCTCAGAACATTTTTACAGCTGATGTGGTGCAGATTATATGGATCAGTCCGCTCGATTTGTCACCTGAAAACTGAAACAATTACAACAACAACAAAACAACAACGTTAACAACAACAATAACAACTACTACTACTGCAACTGCTTTTTTTTTTTATCTGAAGCTACTACTACTACTACTACTACTGTCACTATTGCTGCTGCTGCTACTGCTACTACCGCTTCCACTACTACTACTACTACTACTACGGTTGTTGTTGTTGCTGCTAAGTCCGCACAATGCTAATTCCTATCACTAACCAATGGATTGGGAGACATTGCCACTACCCCCTTCCTCCTGCCCCCCCCCCCCCCCCCCCCTCCCCGAAACCCCCTCCCCCCCACTCCCCAAACACACACACACACACACACACAAACACGTGGCGCCAACTTTGGAATGAAAAACGAACAGCAGATATCTCTGATACTGTAGGATGGGAAAGGCAGAGCGATAATGGCCCACTTTTCGGTGCGTACACCTAAACATTTTAGCTAACCGGGGAAATGTGGACTGGAATCTGGACCGCCAGCGGAAGAGATAAAACACAAATGATTGTGATGGGTTTTGGGTTGGTTGTTTTTTTTGTTTTTGTTTTTTGCCATGGGGAAAGTGGTGTGTCACTTGTAAACTTACATTTGTGCATCAAGATGTAGATATTGTGGTCAGAAACATGCGTTTGATGAATTGATCTTTATGATATGTTATTTTCAATATATTTACCTTGTTTTTGTTTACGCGGATTTTGTTTTACGTGAATGATTTACGTGGATTTTTACGTGATTTTTGTTTCTCTTCTGACATTGGAACGGGTTTTAAGAACTGGCGTGTGTTCCGACATGGCCCCCTTTACGGTTGGCTGGACTGCAAACAGGTTTGATTTGAATTGATTTAGCCTTCCAGTTTCAGTTTCACATTCTCAAGGATGCGTCACTGCGTTCGGACAAACCCATATACGCTACACCACACCTACTAGACAAATGCCTGACAGCAGCATAACCCAACGCGTTTAGTCAGGCCTTGAGTGCATGCTTATATATTTGTGCACGTATCAGAGTGGATTTATAATTATTTGTTTTACATAATTTTGCCAGAGGACAATACTCTCGTTGCCATGGGTTCTTTTTCAGTGCGCAACGAGCGTTGCTGCTCACGGGACCTCGGTTTATTGTCTCATCCGAATGACTAGACGCTCAGTTTGATTTTTCCAAACTTGGAAGAAAGGTCGAGAGCGGGATTCGAACCCATACCCCACGGACTCTCTGTATTGGCAGCTGAGCGTCTTGACCATTCTGCCACTTTCCTCTTCAAGGTCAACATAAACACAAAACCACCTTCCTACCCTATCATCATCATCATCACTTACCCTCCGGTATTTTTAGATACGCCAAAAATACGCAAGCGAAATATCAACCTACTTAGATATCCTGTAATCCATATCGGGTAAGGTTAATCAAGCAAACAGGGTCTCCTCTGGTGTGTGGCCTCCTGGCGACCTAACATCGATGGTTCCCTGTGGACTGCCGACGCTGGAACTGCGACGGACGAAACCGGGTGTGGCCGTGTATGGGGGAATCTAAACTGAGCGGCGTGGGAGTAATGCCACTGAAATGGGGCAGATGATGGGGCAGCAAAAAAAAAAAAAGAAAAAAAAAAAGGTTAATCAAGCAAACATAAACGCACCCAGCTTGCATCTATCATCGAAAACATAATGGCATGACTACGGTGCAGGAGAAGCTTCGGAGTAACGACGACATGAAAGAACAAAGAGGTCAGGAGAGCAATAGACAAATCAACAACGAAGAATGGCAACTCTCTCCATTTACAAGGCACACAACTCCAAGGCGATGCTGCTTGTGCTACCGATTCAGCTAGCACACAGGTGAATATGAAAGGTACCTTGGAACAAAACCAGACACGTCCTCAAAAAAGGAAGCTCCGGGTTTGTCCTTATCTTATACCGGTCATTTGACATGTGTACCTGTGTGCCAGAAGAGCCCACGCGCAGACCTTCGGCAGGATCCTCTGTGGAGCGGACATCAGGCTGAACACCTTCTGCCCACTGCCCCCTGACAATCCATCTACCCCCCCCCCCACACACACACACCCCTCCCCCTCTCATTCTCTCTCCAAACCGGAGCCCACCGCCAAAATGCAGACAATGGTCAACGTTTTGACCCTGGGCATGAAAATTTAATGCAAGAAGAAGAAGAAGAAGGAGGAGGAGGAGGAGCAGAAGAAAAAGAAGAAGGAGAAGGAGGAGGAGGAGAGATGAGGAGGAGGAGAAGAAGAAAAAGAAGGAGGAGGAGGAGGGAGGAGGAAGTGCATAATAAGAAGAAGTAGGAGGGGGAGGGGGAGCAGAAGAAAAGGAAGAAGAAGGAGGAGGAGGTGCATAAGAAGAAGAAGGAGGAGGAGCAGAAGAAGAGGAAGAAGAATAAGAAGAAGGAGGAGGAGGTGCATAAGAAGAAGAAGGAGGAGGAGCAGAAGAAGAGGAAGAAGAATAAGAAGAAGGAGGAGGAGGAGGAGGGAGGAGGGGGTGCATAAGAAGGAGGAGGAGGAGGAGCAGAAGAAGAGGAAGAAGAATAAGGAGAAGAAGGAGGAGGAGGTGCATAAGAAGAAGAAGGAGGAGGAGCAGAAGAAGAGGAAGAAGAATAAGAAGAAGGAGGAGGAGGTGCATAAGAAGAAGAAGGAGGAGGAGCAGAAGAAGAGGAAGAAGAATAAGAAGAAGGAGGAGGAGGTGCATAAGAAGAAGAAGGAGGAGGAGCAGAAGAAGAGGAAGAAGAATAAGAAGAAGGAGGAGGAGGTGCATAAGAAGAAGAAGGAGGAGGAGCAGAAGAAGAGGAAGAAGAATAAGAAGAAGGAGGAGGAGGAGGGAGGAGGAGGTGCATAAGAAGGAGGAGGAGCAGAAGAAGAGGAAGAAGAATAAGAAGAAGGAGGAGGAGGTGCATAAGAAGAAGAAGGAGGAGGAGCAGAAGAAGAGGAAGAAGAATAAGAAGAAGGAGGAGGAGGTGCATAAGAAGAAGAAGGAGGAGGAGCAGAAGAAGAGGAAGAAGAATAAGAAGAAGGAGGAGGAGGTGCATAAGAAGAAGAAGGAGGAGGAGCAGAAGAAGAGGAAGAAGAATAAGAAGAAGGAGGAGGAGGTGCATAAGAAGAAGAAGGAGGAGGAGCAGAAGAAGAGGAAGAAGAATAAGAAGAGGAAGGAGGAGGTGCATAAGAAGAAGAAGGAGGAGGAGCAGAAGAAGAGGAAGAAGAATAAGAAGAAGGAGGAGGAGGTGCATAAGAAGAAGAAGAAGGAGGAGGAGGAGGAGCAGAAGAAGAGGAAGAAGAATAAGAAGAAGGAGGAGGAGGTGCATAAGAAGAAGAAGGAGGAGGAGCAGAAGAAGAGGAAGAAGAATAAGAAGAAGGAGGAGGAGGTGCATAAGAAGAAGAAGGAGGAGGAGCAGAAGAAGAGGAAGAAGAATAAGAAGAAGGAGGAGGAGGTGCATAAGAAGGAGAAGGAGAAGGAGCAGAAGAATCGGTAGCACAAGCAGCACTGAGTTTGAAGCTGTGTGCCATGTAAATAGAGAGAGTTACCACTTTTTATTTCTATTTTGTCCGGAGTCTCGTGTGGTCGCTCAGCCCAAGAATTCCGAGTCGGAGCCTGGTTGTTCTTTAACAGGGGTCAGTGACACATATGTAAAAAAAATAAATAAATAAAATTAAAATAAAAAAAGAGCATCTTATGTGTGTAACTGCAATTTTTTTATTTATTATTATTATTATTTATTTTTTTTAATCTTTCAATCAGTTTACTTCACAGTTCTCTGCACACCTTTTACCTCTCAACCAGTTTGCCTTATAGTTCTTTGTACAACGATTACTTCTTAACATCTCTATCTCACAGTTCTTTGCACAGCAGTTACCAATTAATCAGTTTACCTCACAGTTCTCTGCAGTGTAGCAATCATCTCTCAACCAGTTTATCGCACAGTTCTTACCATTTAACTCACTCAGTACGGCCAGTCCTCTCTTCTCCTCTACACAGACCCCTCGGATGTCCAGTGGTGTGTGTCAATGACCCAACCTTTAGCTTCAGTCGTCAGAATTGTGGTATTCTTTCTCAACATTCACGTCTTCAGTATAAGAGCCTTCCGCTTGCAATATTTTGATGATGGTAATTGGGGTGAAACGCTGTTAACGTCGTCTCTTTCGCCGTTCGTATGGAGAGAGAACCAGTTCATCTCACAGTTCTTTGCATGCAGCACACACACACACACACACACACACACACACACACACAGAGAGAGAGAGAGAGAGAGAGAGAGAGAGCTTGAACCCCTCGCTGCTTTTAATTAAAAGGCTCTATCCACTGGGCCACTACTCCCCACAATGACATGATGTGCTATCTCCACGTCTGCAAGAAGCGGAGCCAGTCTCTTACCTTTCCTAACAGCAGATTGTCTCACAGGAAATACCTCCAACGTTTGGCGTTAGTGAAATACTGCCTCAGACACAGGATTCTGGGCGGGCAGCCCTCTTCAATCTTACCCCTGATACAGTCAGATTCCCCACTGCCGGACCATCCATCCGTCCACATTTCAAGTGGTCTTTTTTTGATAAGATAAGATAAGATAAGAATAACTTAATTATCTCCAACTGGAGAAATTTGGTCAGGTGCATTATCACAACATAGACAAGTAAACAACATGGGGACCATAACTGTAAAAGTCAACAACAGCTTTTACGAATATTACGAAGATACAAATGTAAAAAAAATATCACATACACCGTTTCATACATACATCCACACACTGCAGGCAATAACTAGTATTCTTAATGTAAAAACAGAAAGAATTAAGAAACATTATTTGAATATAATTATAAACATAGCCTACTATATTGCACATTGATTATAATAGACAGATAAGATAAGAATAAAGATAAATTGCGGAAAACCGCAACCAGATAATCAGCACACACCCGCACCCCCCACCCCCACACCTCCACCCCCACCCACCCAACACACGCGGATTACTTGATTAAACAATGATGTCTGATGTGTTTTCGACTGTCTGGCCTGAACTGTGGGGTCATGATTCAGCGATTTGTTATTGTGTTTATGTTAACATTTTGTTTGGGGGATGCGTGAAAAGAAGAAGAAGAAAGATTATGGTCCAAACCTGCTTTGCTCCCTTTTTTTTTTTAACTCTCGAAAATTTCAAAGGTTGATGTTTCTTGAAGAAGTTCAGTCTTTCAATATTTCCCTCTTTCTCTCTTCATTTCGTTCTTTGTCTCTTTCGTTTTATTTTTTATTCTATCTCTCTTCCTTCGTTTCTTTTTTGTGTGTGTTTAGCTCATGTTTTTTCTGTCTTAATATCTCGAGTTTTGCTTCAACCCTTCTACACACAACGCTCCGTTTTAAATTTTAAAAAAAAAGAAGAAAAAAAAAAGAAAACAATAAAGCAAACAACTGATCAAACATTCAATGTCTCAACATTCCAGTTTTATATCCGGATCCATAATTCTAGCTCCCATCGAAATACCAGCGTCTTCTTAATAACTGGTTGCATTTCAGTTTCGTTTTGTGTACCTTTTTTCCAGGAAATTTTATTCCCTTTTCTCTTTTTCTTTTTTTTTTCTTTTTCATTTTTTTTCTTTTTCTTTCTTTTTTTTTTTCGCTTCTCCGATCTGTAGAAAGTCAAAGCCACGTTTCTAATATTTATGTGTCTTTGAACCTCGTCTTTTTCAAACGCTATGCCAGGACATATTTATTGGAAGCTGTGATAAGATGTTTATTATTTGAAGAAAAAAAACACAAAATAAAACACAAAAACAACAACAAAAAACCAAACAAAAACCAAACAAAACAAAACAAAAACCCACAACAACAACAACAACAACAACAACAAAAACACACCAACGTTAACAAGGTCATCCCTCTTTTCTTCTTACTTTCTTCCGATTTTGTTGCTCAATGCGCGAATAAGTTCTTCCGCTTTTTACCCTTTCTTGTGCAAGTTATAGTCCTGCTTTTGGCTAATCCCTTTCTTTCTTCTTTTTCTTCTCCTCTTCCTCTTCCTTCCTTCTCCTTCTCCACCCTCTTCTCTCTTCTTCTTTTTGAAGTCTCAAATAAAAACCATTTCTATTCGATACTTTTGATTAACTTACTCGCCGCGGTCTTTTGCAAACGTTTGCTTATAATCAGTCCACTTGCTGCCATGCCATGAAGAATGAAGAGTTGAATGTATAATTATGTGATCGTGCTAGTGTGTGTGTGTGTGTGTGTGTGTGTGTGTGTGTGTGTGTGTGTGTGTGTGTGTGTGTGTGTGTGTGTGTGTGTGTGTGTGCACGCGCGCACACACATACGTGCGTAATAATATAACAATTGTTCTTTACATTACTTTGTTATTACTAACGGAATATTCCGGTTACTCTTCTCATCCCTCGTTTTTTTGTAGTTTATATCTTATTTCTTATATTATATCTTATTATACTATATCTTATTATATTATATCTTAATTCATTTTATTCATTTATTTCTTTATCTTTTCATGTCGTTAAATTGGCGGAGTTGTAAATAGGCTTTTGTTGTGCCTAATTCTTTACCCATTAACGATCCAATCAATCAATTTTCTTTTTCTTTTTTTTTTTTTTTCTATTCCTTGACTCTCCTGCTCCTTTTCAATTATCTTCTTCTCCCGAATGCTTTTTGATTTTTTTGATTGACTATTTTCTGCCTTCTCCTCACTTCACTTGATTCCTTTGTTCTCTTTCTTCTCATCCTTCTCCAGCCTTCTCGTCCTTCTCCAGCCTTCTCATCCTTCTCCAGCCTTCTCGTCCTTCTCCAGCCTTCTCATCCTTCTCCAGCCTTCTCGTCCTTCTCCAGCCTTCTCATGCTTCTCCAGCCTTCTCGTCCTTCTCCAGCCTTCTCGTCCTTCTCCAGCCTTCTCGTCCTTCTCCAGCCTTCTCATCCTTCTCCAGCCTTCTCGTCCTTCTCCAGCCTTCTCGTCCTTCTCTGTCTTCTCATCCTTCTCCAGCCTTCTCATCCTTCTCCAGCCTTCTCATGCTTCTCCAGCCTTCTCGTCCTTCTCCAGCCTTCTCATCCTTCTCCAGCCTTCTCATCCTTCTCCAGCCTTCTCGTCCTTCTCCAGCCTTCTCGTCCTTCTCCAGCCTTCTCCAGCCTTCTCGTCCTTCTCCAGCCTTTGATGTCGGCTGAGGTCCGTTCTTCTGGACGCCCCCCCCCCCCACACCACCCCCATCCCCTACCTCTACCTCCTGGGTTTCTCGATCTCAGCCGCTACAGCCGTTTTCAGGAACCCTAACTTCTTATTATCTGCTCATTTACCTTCCTCATTTATTTATACATTTTAAGTAGACAATCGCTCATTCGTTGTACATTCTTAAGTAAAATAATCAATCATTCGTTCGTTCGTTCGTTCGTTCGTTCGTTCATTAGTTTATTCATTAGTTTCTCGCTTTCTTGTGTTCGTCTGTTCACCAAAGAAGTACACTATTTGCGACACTTCTTTGAGCGCAATGGACAATCAAATTTCTTTGCCTGCCACACATGCACTCAATCCATTCGTTGTATTCCTAACATTTTTTTGTCTTCACCAACGATTGCCCCAGTGAATCTTGAGGGCTGCGTTCGAAGAGTTTTCAATGATTGTATACATTAATTTTGCCAGGTGTTTTGATGTTCTAGTGTTCTGCTGTATGCATTCTGGACATGTATGTATGATGTGGTCAGTCGTGTCCGACTACGACCATCAGAACAACAGAGGAGGCAAATGCTGTCCGGACTATAACTATCAAAACAGCAGAGGAGGCAACTGCTGTCCCAAACTATTTGGGCTAGAATTTGATCATAGTGGAGAGTGTCTTGCCCAAGATACATCCCCAGTCTCGCGGCCAAGAAGGGTTTAGGTTTAAACATATATAGCAAGTGATTACATCTGTCTGGGTTTCTTATTGCTGTAGTGTGAGATGTTGTGTTAGATATTTAAGCCTTTCTACCGTTCCTCCTCCTCCTCTCTCTCTCTCTCTCTGTTCTTCACACACACACACACACACACACACACACACACACACACACACACACACACACACACACACACGCGCACGCACACACACACACACACACACACACACACACGCGCGCGCCTCCTCCTCCTCCCTCTCTTTTATTCTTCTGATGATGATAATCGTATGATTGCCTTATGCTTCCACGGATGTGCCCAAACACATGTTTTTGTAATGCATATTTCTTTATGAATCTGATATAACGTCATCTCTGTCTTTGTCTCTCTATATATCTCTGTGTCTCTGTCTCTCTCCGTTTCTCTCTTTCAAACTCTTTTTTTGCTCCCACAACTATTTAAATGGCGTTATTTCTATGACTCTGCATGCTTATTTTAGTTCATTTTTTTGGTGTTTTTTGGGGGGTTGGGTTTGTTTGTTTGTTGTTGTTGTTGTTTTTTTGTTTGTTGTTGTTGTTTTTTTTTGTTGTTGTTTCTTTTCTTTTTTTTTTTTGGGGGGGGGGGGGGGGGGGGGGGGGCGGGGGGGGTGTGTCTTTTTTCATTGATTAATCATTATCTTGACCTATGTTAATTTTCAATTTTTGTAATCTCTCTCTCCCTCTCCCTCTCTTCTCTTATATATCTCACCACTTATTCTCCTCTATTTAGTGTTGTAAATGTCAAATTACCATTCATGTATCCATGAATATAACATGCTTGCTGTACTGATATATGATTCCCCCCCTTTGTTTATGTTACTGTTTCCCCTTTGAGGACTGGATAAAAAAAGCATTATTTTGCTTACCATATTACCCTCAGAAAATAAACATTATTCAATTTATTCAACTCTCTCTCTCTCTCTCTCTCTCTCTCTCTCTCTCTCTCTCTCTCTATCTATCTATCTATCTATCTATCTATCTCTTTCTCTCTCTCCTCTCACATTCCTAGATCCTCTCTTTTTCGTAGATCGTATCATCCTGGTAAATGCACACCACCATTAACACCAACATCAAAATACGCACGGTAGAGATCCTGTAACCCACGTCAGCATTCGGTGGGTTATGAAAACACGATCATAACCAACATGTACACCCCCGGTGTGAAGATGGAGTCTGGCTGCCTGCATGTCGGGGCGAATAAACACACGGTCGAACACATGCAGCAAGACATGTGCCAAACATATGGCCGACGTTCAATATGTATATGGAGAGAGGAACAAGTCAAACAAGCAACCAGAGATATTGCTGAGAAAGAAGACTGGGTCATAGATTCAGCAAATGCCAGACTTTCCTTTTAACACTTCGAGCTGTTCAAACATTGAATACCTGTCTAACAGGAGGCCTATTGTCCAGAATGGTATGTATTATTATATGTTTCAGTTTCAGTTTCAGTAGCTCAAGGAGGCGTCACTGCGTTCAGACAAAACCATATACGCTACACCACATCTGCCAAGCAGATGCCTGACCAGCAGGTTATTAAAAAAAAAATTAAAGGTGAATAAATAATAGATAAGCTTACATAAATAAATAAATAAATAAATGATAATTCTAATACAAAAAGGTAGTAGTAATAATAATAATAATAAAATAATAATAATAATAAATAAATAAATAAGACAACAATGATGATAAATAAGCAAATAAATGTAAAACATGAAGACACACATTCACACAAACACATAACACATTACACATAACAGATATGCACCAAGCATGCAGTTTCACAGATATGAAAGCACAGTCAATACATATAAACATACATGAGCTCCACACACACACACACACACACACACACACACACACACACACACACATTACCCTGCACCTCCTCTACCCCCCTTCTCCACACACTCATTTCTAGTCTACGTATCGCAGCTTCCACGGCACACACACACACACACACACACACACACACACACACACACACACACACACACACACACACACACACACACACAGATGAACACTTACTTGTACAAGCACACACACATACGCCCATATTATATGTGAGTGTGTTGCTTTGAATTACGTGTTTGTGTGAGTGCAACTTTTTTTAAGCACCGTGTACTTTGTACGTATCTAAATTTTGTGTTTATGTAACGCAATTCTGAATAAAGACGCTGCGGTTTTCATATCAAATACATCCACTGTACTTTCGCTCTGGTACGGTGCGGTGGTCAAAAATGATCAGAGCCATGGATTCTCGCCCGAGTTTCCGGAGTTCGATCCCCCGTGGCGCCTGCTGGGTTATGGAGTGGAGAGATGCTTTTCGACCTCCCGGGTCAACTTATGTGCAGACCTGCTAGTGCCTGAACCTCCCTTGTATGGTTCGGTGGCTTATGGAAACAAGAACACACCCAGAATGCAGCCCCCGAAAACGGAGTTTGGCTGCCTACGTGGCGGAGTAACTAAACAACACGGTTCATGCACGTAAAAT